>NC_073724.1:88810837-89113867 GCF_023634155.1 Falco peregrinus
AGCCTGCCCTGCCCGTGAGGGTCACTGCCGAGCGATCTCTCCCTGCCCTCACCTCGACCCACCGGCCTTTCCTTACATTTTCTCTCCCTGCCCAGCTGAGGAGGGCAGCGGTAGAGCCGCTTTGGTGGGCACCTGGCACCCAGCCAGGGTCAACCCACCACAGTCTATCAGCTATGGAAATGTTCCCCACCAGACCCATCTTCCTTTCCCTTTGAAAATCTTCTCTGTCTTGGCAAAGGCATTTGGAGCAGGTACAGGAGAGAAGGTCATAGCTACTTGATTGCATTCTGGTAAATGGGAAACACTTGTAGCTGTGGGTCCCCTTAGGATCCATACTCACCCGGGGGATGTATGGATTTATGTGTCTATGTATGTAGACACTACATTTTGAACAGATACTCTAGGAGCATTTTGAGGTTCCCAGATCCAGGTAGGCATCCAGCCACATCCTGACTCCATTTTGGGATGAGATACTGCCTTTCCTGTGCCTCTTCCACCTTCTCACTCCTTAGGTATGTTGGTTTCCTCTTTCGAAAATGAACATTAGTGAAGTGAGGCCATCAAGGACTCACAGCATCCTTCATTTGGTCCTGTGTCTGGAGTAATTTCTGTGAACAGATTATTCATATGTGGACAGGGGTTCATACAACCATTACCCTGACTGGAAGGATAAAGAACATACATATTTTTTGTGTGTTTTCAAAAGTTATTTTAGGAATCTGTGTGTCCTGTCCTTGCTTTTTTGCCAATGATAATAATAATGCCATAGATACTGCAAGTTTCTTTTTCTGTGCTGTAGATACTTGCATATCATAGATATTATACTTCATTTTAAAATAAGTTTTAGATGAAGAAATGCATTGTAGATTTCCAAACAAGCTTTTCAACGACAAACATTTCATGTTTGTAATTTTCTTTAATATATTAATGTGTTTCCAAGACAGAATAATTCCTTAAGTATATTACTTTTTGTCATAAAGATTAAAACCAGACTAAATGAGATAATTGTTTTATTTTTCTTTTCAAGTTTTTCAATATTTTCTTTTCAAGATTTACAGAATGAGGTTGGAAAATTGTGTGTAGGCTGATGTTCTGTGTTGTAGCTGGTTATTACTCAGTGAGTCACAGTAAGTTTCCAGAGCTTGCCACACCTTAAGGTTAAACTGTCTCAAACCAGGCAGCAAACTATTAGCAGAGGTGCTTTGAATGTATTTTTTATTTTAAATGTAAAAAGACATACGTGTGTAAAACTTTACTGAGTCTACTCAAATCCTGTTTCCTTAGAAAGCCTTTCCTGATCACCGTCTGATTCCTCTGATAGCAATAAGCATGACTAAAAAAATAATTTAATTGAGATAGTGATCAGTGTTTCCCAGGAAGAATTAGAGGCCTCTCTACTGATAGGAATGAAGCCAGTATCCTATGGCATAGCTATATCTAGTTGTATTTTGGGATTTTGGAAAGACACGTCAGAAATCCACAGTGTACATTCAGGAAGGATGTACAGAGAGGTGAAACAGAAGAAAGGAACTATGTGGACGTTCTTCTTTTCTATTCAGTACTGATGCACTTGTCCGCATATGGCAGTCTGCCTGGCTCAACACTGCCAGGTGGTATTCCGAACAAATACAGGCAGTTCTGGAAACATTACACTAAAAGAAATGTAGTATCAAAACTATGACAGGTTGTCAAAGTCATATACTATCATATAACTTTTTTCAGTAGGGGCTTCATTCTGAAAATTGTTGGGTGCTTCAGTACTGACCAAACACAGAATGTGAATCTGCTTAAAGCGTATGAGCCACTCCCCCAGCCTCTGGGCAAGACCAGAATTGTACTTTGCACAAATCAGTCTAGGGAGACAAAAAATGGGATTTGCTACTAAAATCTAATTCAGAACTTAGTTTTGCACTCTCTCAGTCAATGCTGGTAGAAATTGATGTCCTGTCTGTGATTCCAGCTTGACAAATTGGAACTCAAAGCACTGTCATACATTGTACAGGTACTCCTAAAGTCTGATGTTTTACATGTGCTACTTGAAACTAGGTTATAGAAAACAATTTCCTACAGCCTTTCTGCAGTGATTTACTCTCCACTGTACCTGTGTGCTACCTAGTACTGAGGCACTCACCACTGCACCGACATTGCACCTGCCAGCTCTCTTCCAGTGCCCAGCTCATCTCCACTGGCAATACCCTCCTCATAGCAAAAAGGCCATCTTAATACAGGCATAGCTGAAAATAATCCTTAGAAATAATCTGTAGTTAAAGTAATATAATAGCCGAGGTCACTTATTATAGGAAATAAAAGCCAAAAACTGATCCAGTGGCCGTGGGACTCTGTATGTGGACATAGTTTTGAAGGGAGCTGAATGAACAAATTTGTTCCCAAAAGTTTGGTTGTGTCACATTCTGAATTTGTTTTGGGGGGCATTTGTCTCCTTGTTTGTATTCACATTTTTTTGAGTACCTTAAACAAGAGGTTTTATAGTAGAAGTGTTAATCACAACATCTCTTTGTAAATAGAATTAGAGCCTACTAGATTGCTGTAGCAGCCCTAGTCCAGTCTGCATGCTGTTTTCTATTGGCTTCTTAAATCTTTCATTTTTAGCTGTGTTCTTCTGGGGGTGTTGTATTTTCAAATGTGAAATTTAAGATATTTTCAAATGCAGTAGACACGCGCAACCCCCACCCCCCCAGATTTCCTTTCCTCATTATAAAGCAGTATTTGTAAATTTTACATTTAAAGTTACCAGAGAGAGAGAGTGTGAAACCAGATTAGGTAAATAAGTGTTGGCAATATTGTCTAATTAGGTGAAAAGTGTACTAAATTTACCAGAAAAGAAGAGGGGATTCACAAGACAAAAGTCTGTCACAGTAAAGAAAGGCAAACCCCACAAGAACGGGTACCTGAAAAATCTCTAAAATATGTATACAGGAAGAAAATTCAACAACCCCCCTTTTTTTTTTGTTTCCTGGATATTGACATGTTTTTTGCTTGGGCTGGTGGAGTAATGGAATTTCAGAGGATTTTCAGAAGCCTTTCTGCAATTGCTTGACTTATTTTATTTGTTCATATGCAGGTGTTGAATGTTAGTATTCATACTAGTTTCAAGTAGCTACATTGACATATAACCCATGTAAACAAGTAAGTAAAACAAGGAAAATAATATTCTCCCAAGTTACTTACCATGTTTCTTCTCTTTGCACATTTAATGGTAGGCACTGATCATCTTTTGGCAGCCTATACTGCAACCCTTCACACTGTACGGCAGCAGAGGGACGCTAGGGAATGTTTTCTTTTTCTTTCCCATTTTTATCCTGTTCAGTTGCTGCCAATGACACTTGTTGCTCCTTGGAGAACTTGTCCTGCAAGTGGGAGCACAGAAGATGGTTTTGAGTTCACTTTCAGTTAGTGCTAAACATTTTCTACTTTGTGTTAGGGCTGGTACTTC
Organism: Falco peregrinus; assembly: GCF_023634155.1. Lineage (NCBI taxonomy): Eukaryota > Metazoa > Chordata > Aves > Falconiformes > Falconidae > Falco > Falco peregrinus. Next base: position 88,814,292 of record NC_073724.1, read on the forward strand.
AACTCCTGGTTTTTTGATGTATCTCAGATTTCAAAAAATAATAGCCTGTTAGGCATACAGCAGTAGGAGGTTAGTGAAGAGAAAGCTTATCTCGTCCTGTGGAAGGGGGTTATATGCAAACATGCAGGAACAGGTTGCTTTCATAGCTAGTTAAAAACTCTCCTCAAGGATTTTAGTGGTGATGTTAACAAAGCTAATACAGCTTTCCACAGGGACCTTGCAGAAATGAAGCCTTGAGCTGGAATGCAGGAGTGCCAAAAAAAGCAACAATACCTTTGAGGAACCCTGGAAAATTGATTCATTGAGTGGAAAATATGTTTAGGCAGGTTTTCTCTCTGTGTGGATTAAAATAATACTTTTAATATCCACTGCCAGGTCTGTAATCCTCTGTAAATGGCAGCTGAAGCGAAGACTCCCTGGAACTGTTGTACCACCATGTTGTACAGGTTGCTTCCTTTCGGTTGGCCTTGCCATGCTTGGCTTGAGGGTCTTTCAGTAGAGGAACATATATATGAGCACTTCATGCCATCACAGCCCCTTCACCTCTATTTCTGTGGCATATTGCAAAGCCACCAAAGTATATAGCTGTCAGGAAATAGTTGCAGAGACCTCTTGAATGGCTCAACTCATCAAAACCAATGTTGCTGAACTTCAGAAATTCTAAGACTATGTGGAAAAAGTTTCAGCCCAAAACCTTCCTTCTCATTAACTGATTGAGTTTTCAGGGATGAGATTCAGTTCTTGGCTGTAGACACTTACACCCAGGGTCTAAGCACTGACCTCCCAGCCATGAGCCAAGCTGCTGGTAGGGTAGAAGTAAGCTAGTCAGCCCCATTCGTGCAGTCAGGAGGGCTGCTCCCCTAGCCAGGCAAGGGTGTCTGTTTTAGAGAGAGCAGAATAGCTCTCCACCCTCCTCTGCCCATATTGACTAGTCTCCACCAGCTATAATGGGAGCTCAGACACCTGGATCACATGAAGACACATTTAGAAAGTATATTTAGGTGTCTACAGTCTCGACCTGAATATCAAACACTTGTGGCTTAGGGATTTGGCTGCCTAAACATAGATAGCCTGTGGTGTCTGAGACATCCAAGGGGCGCTGCAGGGTAGGACACAAAGCCTACAGGACCTGTGGGCAAGGAGATGAAATCCAGGCAGGAATCTGCAGGGAACCTCAAGTGCCTCTAAATATCTATGCATGGGCCACAGGCTTGAACCTTTAGTGATAATTCACATTTATGGATGCCTTCTAATCATTTTTCTTCTTTTTAGTCTTGTGTTGGCTTCTTCTTTTTTTTATTTATTTTCCATTTTCCATGAGAAGTGGCTATGTACCCATCAGTACAGTCAGGAATTTAGTGTGGCCAACTACAAAGAGGAAGCTAAAGCTTTTTATTACCTGATGCATATTTATTAAAGGGTCCGTGAATGGCTGATTCATGACTCTCAAAATAGAAGATCCTTTCCTTGGCCTTACTGCCTCCCCATGCCTTTCCCTCCCAATGAACCCAGAGAGAAAAAAAACAGCAGAGGAATGATAAGGCTTCAAAGAGAAGTTGACCTGTAATATATGTAATAAATACACCCCGAACCATAATTATTTACTCAGTTTGTTGTTTTAAAACAATTTTCTGATGCATGTCTGCATCAGTGCTGGCCATGGAACTGGTTTCAGGAAGCAGGCTGACCATTGCTTAAATCATTTGAGAAAGGTCTCTGTACATCTGACGTAAGTGAACACATTGAACAAATAAACAGATGTGGAGTTTTCCCCCTCAACAGCCTTTCGTCTGGGGGCCCTGCAGCTGGGGATGGAGAATATGTTTAATGGCAATGTGACAACTACTCATACGCTTCCTGCTCTGCCATATGCCCTGGTTGCATCCTATATGATTTTCCACGTGGTGGGAGAGGCAGAGCAAACAGGGACTGACAATCTGTGGTCACTTCAGACATGCCAGGAGTGCTGGAAAAAGACTTGTAATGGGGCTGGGGAATGGATGATGATCTCTTATGGCACCTATAAACCTTGCTTTGCTCTGAAAAGTTGGAGCTTTTCTTTCCATGCTTAAAAACTGTCTTAGGTAAAGGTACATCTATGGCAGGCTGCTGTAAAAAGAAGCAGAACCTGAAATTTAATAGTCTGCTATGAGGCTTAATGTTAGTAGTGGTGGAAAGAGTGCCAGGGCTTTTTGAGAGACTGAGATATGATTAGAAACATAACAAACCCATCAATGACAGCTCACAAGGGTGGGTTAAGTTTGATGCCATATGACTGTTACCAATAGAAAGACTGAAAGCATGTTTATTTTTTTTTTCTTACAATGCCTTTTTTTTTTTTTTTTTCTGGTGTCCCTGTTCTCTAACAGTTTAATATTCTGTTCACATAGAAAGTAGTAGGCACAGACTCAAATTTCCTTTCCATGGCTGCTTTAAAGAAAGCATTAGGGCTGAAAGAAGAACATGATTTCAACATTCACATTAGGTTTTAAAATGGAAACATGAAAAGCTCACATCCATATCAGGAGGCTCTACAGGCAATTTCCTAGGCAAGATAACTCTGATTTTTCAAAGTCTGTATTTTCTGTGTTGGCAGCCTCACCATGGGGTCCAGGGCTCCAGACCATTTGTCTCCAGGTCATGAGGGGGCTGAAGTTCAATGCCATAAATATGTGATCCCTCACTGCTGAGCATCTCTCTGAATAAAAACGCAGTCATTGTTCAAGTAATAGTAAAGCTGAGCACCCAAGTAATACTTTGATTCTTGATTTAATGTCACACAGGCAGATAGCAGTAGGGCCAGGACCAGAGGTATTGGCTTAGTTCATTGACATTACATAGGTATAGGTTTACTCTTATAAGCAAGTGTAGAAAACAGATAAATAACCAGATGAGTGTTATTTTGCAGCTCAGAATGAAATCTCTTTTGCAATCTGTGTGTCAGTTCTAAAGTTAAAGATTGGTTACCAGGAAACAGAAGTTAATTGTTCTCAAGCTTGTAAAAAAACCCAACACAACATGGGCCAGCTAATTAAGATGATGAAGGTAAAACCTGGTATGTCTCTACAATCAGAGAGGTGAGACAACGAGTGGGTCTAAAAACAGCTTGTTCCATGACGCACGCCTGTGCCAGATTCTGTTGCAGTTTGGAGAAGCAATTATGTAAATATAGACTTGCAAACAATTTCACAAAGTGACAAAAACAGTGTTAATTACCAAAAATGTTAGCGATCTGCCTAGCCAACCACAGAGTGATGAAATCATGCTCATGTTAAAAACAAAAGACTGATGTAACCCCCTGGTTTGGTTTTTTTTTCAGAAATATTATCTTTCTTTGTATCTTTGACTTAATTCTCAAAAGCATCTGGATCTATTTTTTTTTTTTTTTAATCTAGGCCCAGGAAAATGACACACATGCACACAGCCAAAATAATGTGTCTGTTCCTGTTAACAGAGGGGAATGTCATGAGTAGTGCCTCTTTAGATCTCCAGACCTAAGAATCAGTTCATTTGTGTTCAAATTCTCATCCTGAACAAAATAAGATTTTTATTTTGTTTTTGGCAGAACAAAGATGCAGTCTATTTTCTTGCAATGTGAAACAGTAGTGTTGATAGTAACTATTTCATTTTTTTGACTTCCACAGAGTTTTTCTTACATATCATTGTACAAAGCAGTGTAATAAAGCTTTTTTTTAATCTTCATTTGATTCTTTGTCTGGCTGCCTGTAAGCTCGGCAGTTCAGTGTTACAATTTAAAAGGATCATTTCTCAAGAATTCAATCAGTGTCTTCATTGTACTCATTTGTTATTTGGGCATTATAAGCATAATTGATAAATAGTAAGAAACGGAGTACATCCTACTGGTACTAAATACTGGTATCCAGTTACTCTACTTTCCCCAGATTATGGCTATGGCTGTCATACAAGACTGACTAAAAACATTCTTTGGAAGAACTGTAGAAGTTCACATCAAGTTTAGAAAAGGTTCTGGATGCAGTTAACCATAAATAATGGTTATTTTGTAATATTCAGAAACATCTTATTTCCATGGATAAATTACTACTTTCTCTTTCTCTGGTGAAAATTTAAATAGTAGCTTCAAACAAAAGCTGCTTCTATTCCTGCCACAAGGTTATACAACACAGTGTTGATACAATTTGAAGGAGCTGACTTACTGCTTAAAATATGGATGCTGCATATGACTTAAATAATATGAATTATGTGCTGAAGTCATTACTGAGTTGTTACCCAGGCAAAACATAGTGTTGCTTCAATAAATATTTCAGGATTCAACACTATAATTCTTAGGAGACATTTTACAGAAATAAGATGGATAGTAACTTAAAAATTGCTATTGAATTAATATCTCACTGTTTAAATATTTAGCCAGAAACTTACTAAAATAGGATAGTTTCTCCATATATTTGTTAACCAAATAGTAAATTTACAAATGACAGATCATATCTCCTATCTTCGCCCTCCCCCATTAAATAAATGTGTATTAAAAAATCGTAACTGTTCTTCTAAAACTCTGGACAAATCTGTATAGCTGCCCATGTCATAGCATGGAGAGTGAAGTTTTGATGGGTATACATGTCTGTGAACAAAAGTAATCCTTTAATTCATTCTGATCTTTAATCTAAGATAGGAAGAAAAGTTGTCTCTTTTAATCATAAAAGATTTTCTGTAAAAAACATCTGACAAATCTCAGAAACCTTTAACAAAACTTCCACAGAAGTGGAAATTCAGGCACAGGGGGATAGTGTGTGTTTGATGATAGTCCATAACTCTGAGCTCCTGTATTTCAGTCTCTTCATTTTGGAGTTCAAGTTTGAATGACAAGATACATTGAAGATTTCTAAGTGCTACACAACCAGTCAAATGAAAAGCCCAGAAAATCTCCAATAGTTTTGACATTTCTATGACTTGTGATCCCTAACTAACAAACCAACTAGTAAAGGATATAACTCAGTCAATTATACATGCTATAGTGTGGTGTTACGCTTAGATAGATTCTAGGATGCATGACTAAAATGGACATACAGTAACTCCTGCCTGTGTTTAAAGGCTGCAACATACATATGCATGCCAAAGATAGAGCTTTCAGTTGAACATGTGACAATATTTTTAGAAGATCAGGCTCTTACCTCATATCTACGTATGTATTTCCTATAGTGACCATAGGCTAATGGGATTCCCAACCTCCAATTATAAAGATAACCCCAAAAAAACACGTCTGTACTTTGAGACTAGTAATGGAGGAAGGAAACTTTCAAACTTCACTTTTTAATGTACTAAAGAGTGGTGAGTTTGGTCCAAAACTAAGTAATTCAGCAGAATAGCTCCCACTGATTTCAGTGGGCTTTGAACCAGGGAATGGTCTCTACAATGTTCTGTGCCTCCTGCTCAAATATGAGAAGCACAAAATGAAGGGAGAGAGCTTTTCTTTCTCTATTGCCTAGTGTTTGTGGTGACTCAGATACAGCGGACTGCTAGGAAATTGTACTTATACCACAAGGACAACACTTATTGCAACTCCTTAGTCATCAGAGAGAGAGAGGCTCAATTCAGTTGTAAAATTTGGTACAAGGTCACAGTCTGTAGCTTTTGGATTATTAATTTACTTGTTTAACCTATTGCTTTTTGAGATTAAGCCTATCTAGGAGTGGAAGATTAAAGCATTTCTAAGATTTGTTCAATCCAGAACTTTGTGGACTAACAAGTTATTTCAGCAACACCCATCATTTCCAAAAGCTGATGAAATGAATCACAGGAATGAATCTGGCATCAGACTGCTACCAAATCAAATACTTAGCCAGCATCATGGACAAGTAACTGCATCTTACAATTGCCTAACACAGGAACTATCCTTTTTAATCTTGATTTTCAATCTGTTTGGGTCCTTTCACTCAAAAAGAAAAGCTGCTACATTTTATCTGTCTTCAGCACTTGTACTGCTGCCCATCACTTTGGTATCCACATTCACATCCCCCCAAATGGATGCACTACAAATCTTTGCACATTTGAAACCTTTAATTTAGTGGAGTGAGCTCAGCTTTTGGGCTGTGTGCAGCCTCAAGGATTTAATTAAAAAAAAAACAAAAACCAAAAAAAAAATCCAGATTTTAATACTTACTTGATATTCACAAAGAACATTTTGGTTGTGTCATGCTGTGCTAATAGGCTGAAGGATTTCTTGGTTGGTTTGACATTCTGCTGCCCCTAGGTAGCAAAATGCTGCGGTCTCCAAGGACAACCCTCAAAAGTCGAAAGAGCTGGGTACCGACTCCCCGTGGGGCTTCCTTTATGTGAACTCAGCCAACCAACAACTCCATGACTTCAGCAGATGTTTTTGGCCTTCAGACCAATGTATGAATTCACCCATCTTCCCTCATTCCCTCAGTCATCTCTCTGGCTAAAGCCAGCATGGTTAAATCTGGATCCCTGCCGAGGACAACCAGGAACGAAGAGCCGGCCCACTGAGGTTTTCCAGCATGTACCAAGCAGATTGTAGTCGGGGGCAAAGGGTCCATGCTATATAAATGCCATAGAGCCTGTACCAGTGTTCTTGGCTCCCCATTGAGCTCTCTTTGATTGCAGGTTTTAAATATGTTATGTATTTCCAGATGCATTATTTATGTTTTCTTGTGTTGTGCAATTTGTGGCAGAATGAGGGGTCTACTGGAAAGCAGCCCTTGGTTTAGTGGCCAGCCCTGTAGCAAAATATTAGTAATACAGAAATCTGCTGCTCTAAGTGAAATTTGATTTAAACATAGATGACAGAAAGCACTCAAATAATTTATTATTTTTTTAAAGTTGGTGACATTCAGATGTGATTAACTAAAACTGTAGCTATTTTTAATTTTTCTCTTTTCTTTCTCATTATGCCTCATGTTGTTTCTTCTCTTTTTTCTTTCTTTTCCTTTTCCCCTTTTCCTTTCTCTGCACCTCCCCCTTCCCCTTCCCTTTCACTATGCTTCGTGATAGGAGTGAGGATACAAGCTCTGGCTTGATCTGGCCATGCCTGAGCACTATCAGATGGCTGGAAGCTGGTGGTGGCTGGTCACCCTTGTGGCAGTGGTTCAAATGACTTTTTTTTTAGCCAGTGTGGGTAGGAGGCTGTGTCTGCTTCTGAGTCTAGACTTGGATACCATGAGCTACGCACACATCAGCTGGAGTTCAGGCAGCACTGCCATAAAACCGTACCTTCACCCCTTCCAGAAACTGAAGCTAGCACAGCCGACGTGGTGCAATTCTGTGCCAACTTGTGACACTGGTGTTTCACAGTCAGGCATCCCAGATCTTATGGTTTCCAACACAGTTTAGCTCTACTTGCTTTCCAGTTTGATTTACTTAGTTAAAAAAATGGACTTTTGCTTCATGCCATACTGCCTTGCAATCAGTGGAAGCATTCAACCAGGACCATCCTGACTTTAAAGAACTGTAGCTTCCAGAAATGCAACCCTCATGATGTATTCTAAAATAGTGCTTTTTGTTTTCCATCCCAAATAGTTTTAGTGTAAATACTCATTTATAGATACGTGTATAAATTCCAGGAGTCTGGAAGCAAACGTGTACTTGAGGCTAGGTAATACGTGGCAGTACCTGCTAGCTAGCCTTGATCTTAATATTTGCTTGGCTATCTCCAAGCATGATTTCATTCTTGGTGCAATTTAATTTTTGGTGTTCCCTAAAATGCATTGTTTTTCCTACTTGTGTATTGTCACTATAAACAAAAATTAGGAAGTGAAAACAATCTGCAAAGTTACAGGAGTGATAAGTGATCATTGCATGATTATGACAATCTTTTTTTACTCGGATGACCATTAATTTGCATAAACTATCAACTTTGTGATCATCCTGCTGTGAATGCTATGTATTGCATACTGAAATTTACCGTACTGCTCTGTGTGACCACAAAAGGAATCCCCAGGGCCATATTTAATTTCACAGTCAAATGCACTACTTGACTAGCAGTCTTGAAATCCATGTGTATCCTATAGTTTGGATTTCCTCTGGGAACAGTACTGTGCAGTTAATTTAGCCATTTTGCTTTGTACATGAATCCCAGCATGAAGACTAGGGGGGGCAGGGGTTGGGAAAAAATATATGTGCAAGTTAAAAAAAAAAAAAAAGAGAGAGAGAGAGAAAAAAAAGAAGACAGAGCAGAACCCTTAATGTTTTTTGAACAAGATGTAATCAGTTGCCATAATACTGTACTGTTTGTTTGACTTTTTTTTTCAGCGTGGTTACTGTTACTTCATCCCTGAAACATTTCCAAGAGAAACGAGGGATTGTCCACGAGATAATCACCGCTGTGTCTGACTCTTCTGCGTGTAGTATGGTGTGTCACTAAGAGATGTTATCTATATGCAGCCTGTGAACAAAAGTCAAGAATACTAACTGGTGAGTATAGCTTTGAGTGCACATCATTCTGGAACCGGGTAGTTTCTCTGAGAAGTTTCTTGCTGCTAGGCAAAAGTAGTGCTCTTTTTCAATATCGATATTTCAGTGTCTGTTCTGTTGAATGTGATGGCTTCTTCAATATTTTCAATGATAATTTAGGAGAAGGCCAATTAATAATTCCTGAACTGACTTGCCTGCAAGTCAGGCACAAAGTCCACTTGTGATCCTGAGCTGACATCAGCTCAGTCCAAGGGACACAGATGCTTATATGCGTCCGTGCTCCTATGCTCTCAGAGGTGGCCAGCTATAGCTGTGGTCCCTGATGTAAGCTGGATTGTCCCCACAGATAATTTAATTCTTTCCCTGCCTGCAATAATCAGCATGGGCAAATTCCCCACCCCATAAAATAAAAGACAGAGTTCACCAACATGGCGTTCTCGACATAACCATCTTCTCATCACATATAAATCCACGTTATAAAAGTGGATGTTATGAAACTGCCAACTTTGAGATGGGGCAAGTCCCCCAGCTCAGAGGTGTCATCTGGCAGGGGCTTTGCTCCCTGAGAAATATTGAGGATCTCACACAACTACGAGGGCCACCAGGGCCAGCTTTGAGGTGGGCATGGTTGCTCCTTAGCACAACACCTAGAGAGTAAATCTGCATGTATAGACAGCTTTTTTTATGGATGCTTTGTATATTTACAGAGGGATCTATCTCACCCAGCTTAGCGGCCACCTCAGTTTGACATGTTTGATGAAGTATTCCTTTCTAACAGGGTTTTTAAATTCCCTCTGTAGTCACTGGGGAGAGAAAAATGCCTCTGGAAACATTCAGAAGATTGAGCTGTCACCCAACACAGTTTCAAAAAGGCAGGCTGGGTCCTAGCCTGTATCTGTATATAAGCATTAGTTTACAGTGTATTTTTTTTTAATTGCAGTTCTCATTAACTAAATAAAACCAAATCACGCTAGTCAGTTCATGCTTAAAAGTTCTCTCCTTCACATCAACAGAGTTCACTTGACCATCAAATAATTATACTTCCAGAACTGGGTCCATTAGAAATCTTGTGGGTTTTATCATTTGCCATGACTGCAATTTCAGCATCATGGAGGAGTTTGCTTTTATAATCGTAACAGAAATCAGTGTAATGAGAGTTGAGTTGCTGATGGGTCTGCTAGTAAAATCTACAGCTATTGAATTTTAGAATGATCATTTTCCAAAACCTGCAATGTTAGTATTAGAAAAAAAAGTACATTTCTGATATTTTTAATATTGGATGAACAATATCTGAAATCCAGCAAATAACAAGATAACAAGGTCTTTACACCTTTACTAGCTTGAGTAGGTTTTCACTTCACAGACAATCTCATAAAAGCATATTTTTGATTGTTGTGCCTCAGCTGACAAGGTCTGATGAGTGATGGCTGTTGGCCACTAATGTAAAATCTGACATGAGTTAGTTGTAATCAATTCATAGGCAATCAACTAGCTGTAATCAATCCATACAAATGACGAAATCCAGTCTTGTGTCAAAACACCTTGCAAAAAAGTTTTCCATGCCGCTTGATTTTATTAGATTTTCTATGGACCAGTGAAGTAGGTAATATGTTTGATGCATTTTATGCATGTCAGCATTTTTTTGGCTAAAGTTGAAGCATTAAATACCCTGGTAGAGAAAATTTGCTTCTGTGTTTTGAAAATGTCCTTGCAAATTGTCAAGTATGTGCAAAAATTGAGTGATGATGATTAGCAAAATCGATTAAAAAATAGCAAAAAGCAATTATGCAAATTAGCAAAAATGCTTATAAAAATGTTGCGTAGGTGCAGTTTGGAAAGAAAGCCTTGACTTTGTTGTTTCTTTTCTGTCTCATGACTTAAAATACAAGCCATTGCTCCTACGTTGATGGGAAAAGTCAAAACATATGCTTTTCAGCTAACAAAAAATAACATGCAAAGCGTAATGTTATTGCAAGTGTAAAACTAAATGGAACTTTTCCATAAGCCATATTCAGAGCAGCGTCGATGGCCACAAGGCCAGCTTCAGCTTGCTTCTGGGGGTGTTTGAGCCCACATGGGCCATAATCCAAACACAGTAGAAATACAATACAACAATGTTTTCCCCTCCCGATGCTTTTCACGAAACCACCAGAAGTCATGCATTGGGATCACAATGTATCGGTCTAGCTAAGAAATTCAGACTTGGGAAAGCAGCTGGTAAAACTGCTTCATGCATCATGCTTTACAAAACTTAACTACTTTACATTTGAAGAGGCATAATTATCTGTGCTAAATATCGGTGGTTAGAAGCCACACTGAAAAAGAAGTAACATTTTGATGGGTTGTTAGGGAAGGGAAGAGATGGATAGTTTTTGGTACTTTGACAAATAATAATGGTGTAATTAAATACCTCAAATTGCATTCTTTATAGTGACTACGTGGAAACAGCACTTCTTACCCAGCCTACCTATTCTTAAAGTGAATTTAGTCATTGATGCCTTTAATTAATCAAAAGAAATATTTAACCATTTTAACATGTAGAAGCTCTGCTAAAACAGCACTGACTGGGGAGGGTGACCTGGAGAGTCTTGGATTCATTTGTCATCAACAGAGCTGTTGAAGGAGAAATGACTGACGGTGTCTCAGCCCTTCATCTGCAGGCAGACTACTCATGTCCTCATGTGAAATCCTGGGAATAGGATGGAAAGCAATGGCAATGAGCATTTGGCCTGTAACATTACCACCACTGGTGTTAATCGGCAAGCCAGGCAAAACATGGCTTGGCTTTCAACTCCTCAGATGTGTTGACAGAGCTGACAGTTAAAAGTACTCACTTTTTTTAACTTGTGAAGTGAATGCGTTTTACCTGGAATCACTGAGTCACAACAAATATGGAAAAACCACTCCCATGCCATTTCCCAGAGTAGAGTGGTCATTTAATAATAGCACGTTTATACAATATTTGTTTCCACTGTCCACATTAGGGCCTCAAAGTGCTTTGCAAACATTAATAAAACTATCCGTAATCCTTTCTAGCTATGCAATTTATTTCCACTTTGTTAACCAGAGGCATGAAGAGACTGTTAATAATTTTTAGCTGTTACATGCAGTAGTTCTAAGTTGTGGCTTTCAATGTTCTTTAAAAAAAAAAAAAACCACCACCCATGTTATCATTAAGCCCATTTTACAGATGGAGAAAGAAGGCATCAAAAAGCACCAAGACTAATTAATGGCCATATAACCATCTGTTTCGATACTGAAAGCCACCCCGTCCATATGTCTTGATACCTATATGCTAGCATGAGCATTGTGTACATTGTTCTCACCAGTCATGGGGGATTTCTGGGGCAGTGGGAAGAACTGCAGGGCCAAAGGAGGAGAAGCAGCCACCCTGTGGTCATATCAGTGTGCTTTTTTAGGTTGCTTCCAAGAACTTGTTCAATGAGCACATCCCAAACTTGATAGTCCTGTGTACATCCACATGCTGGGCAGTTGCACACATTCATATTGCAGCAGAAGCCAGCAGGTGCTGCACATCTATGCTATAGACCCTGTGGTACTGACAAAGCCCTGGAGCAATTTCAATGCTGATTTGCTTGCTACATATATATATTTCTAAAAAACCAAACCAAACATACAACTGAACAATGCAGCCATACGTATCTTCTCTTTCTCCAGAGACTTGGGGAGCAGGATTGCTTGGATGACATGGGAACCTCCCTCCATCTTCCTACTTTTTGGGTAAAGGCTGAGCGAGGCCCATAGAGCTGGTTCGTGATCTGTAGTATTCACCACAAGCCTAAGCACAGCCCTAAAAATGGTGGAGGGCAGGTGTGAGGGCACTGTTCTTGGACTGAGGGATTGTGAGCAGGGGACTTGGGTCACTGAAGCTTTTACCTCAGGCACTGAGTCAGAGGAAAAGTCCCTTGTCATCAAGTGACACACACTTTATTCCTGGCAAGAGGCAGAAACTTTGCTGTCTTGGACAATACCATTGCTATTCCAGGCTGTGGGTGATGAGCAGGTTTTTAAGCCAATGGCCTCGATGCCTTGCGATGGTCAAGACATCACCTGAAGCACCAGTCAGAGATGGCTTTGTCTCCCCATTTTGAATTGTTCTCAGCCCATGTCTTACTGTACTAGAAATGTGGGCTCTATGGCAGCTTCTTGGCTTCCAGCAGTTTGGGGATGAAGCTGTCCCTTGAGCCACTAGAAATGAGCGGCTGGTGGCTGATGGCTGCAAGGTGCTGGGTGGCACTCTGCTTCTTGCCAGTCCTAGCCTGAGGCTTCAAGAGAGCTTCAAGAAGTGGCTGCAGTGGGCTGAGTGAGCTCTTAAACTTCTTCCCATGGTATTCCAGCTGGGTTACTCTCATGGTGGCCTTTAATATACTGCAAAGCCAAAAAAATGTGGTAGATAAGAAATTTGTCCTTGATGGCTTTGCTAAAGATGGCACTGCTAATGATGCCAAACCAAAGCCACTTAGGGCATCTTAAGTTCCCAGTTGTTCTGTGTTTTTTCCAGTTTAAAAAAAGCTGAATTATTATTATAATTAAAGCTGAGTTATCCAGCTTTTCTTTGATTATGATAAGCTGAAGTGGGTACTCACCAATACTCTTTCTTGCCATACTTTTACCTACATTGTTGTAGACATACTTGCTACCAATGCCTCTTGGAGGAAAGAAAATCTAATGCGTGCATATGGTCAGTTTTCTTGATACCCTGTAATGTACTTTGACTTCCCTAACAGCACTGATGTGTGGGTATGCCTTGACCCTCTTATGCTGAAAATTCTTCTTAAGTGTTTCTCTAAATTCATTAGACAACAGGAGTCTGCAAAGCAGACAGTTTTTCTTCTTTCTCTCTTTTTAAGTTTATGCATTACTGAAATGATTTTCATAAAGGGAAGCAGTATCAGTGTCTCTCCCTGTACTGGATAACCATGCCTAAGCAGTCTTGAGAGTGAAGTATCTTGGGCTCCTGGTTTCACCTTGGAGTGTTTCAAATGATACTGTCTCATAGCTGTTGCCTAAAATAGAGTTTGAAGAACGGCACTTAAATTAATACTGTTACATTTGGATCCAGGGTATATTCACAGAATCACCCTTCCACCATGAGCTCATGAGTCAGCAAACTTTAAAAATAATTACTAGATTGTAAGATCAGAGTCTATGCAAGTGGTCTTAGACTTGTGCAGAGAAATGTAAAGCCCCCAGATTATGAAGCTCACATGATACTGTTAAATCTCCATCCAAAAAAAAATGTAGGAAGAAAAGTTCAAATCTGAATATATATCAGAGCTATACAGGTCAGATTTTAAAATTATATTACAATTTTAATTTAGCTTTATTCATTGCATTTTTAGGTTCATACACCCAAAGATCACAGATGTAAACAGAGGCGTCATAAAGGAGGTGGCAAGTAATCCGCCAGCAAGATCTTAATGGATACCTTTTATTCCTGCCCTTTGAAGTCTTTTAAAGAATAATTGCGCTTGCTAAAAAAAACACAAGATGGCAGTGCTCAGTTCATTAACAAACTAAAGCAAAACTATTCTGCTGTACAGTGAAAATGAAATGGAGAAAAAAATATTAAGACACACACACTAGCAGTGGGTTCTTAACCCTTTCTGCCCATCCCACACTAAGTTTCCCTCTAAAGCGTAAAAGAATGTGACAGTAAAACCCACAGCGAACACCCACAGCCCTGAAGAACAGCCAAATTCTGCTTTGTTACCCGGAGATACAGAAGTGTTTTGCTTAGCCAGCTAATCTTCAGACCAGTGAAAGAAAGTGAAAATGACACCTGAATTCATCCCAATTTGTAATTTTTTTATATATATATATTTCTTGTCTATGCTTGAGGCTTAGAGCTTCCAGGAATACACATATTCAAACTGCAGCATTTTTTTTTTCTTTTTCGAAACAATATGTACGATAACAAATAGATGGATTTAGCCTCCTTTATGATTTTTTTCCACTTGTCTGGTAATACAGTAAATTTAAGGATTTCCTGCATCATTGCAGTGCAGCATTGTATTATGGTATTTTTAAAGAGGTCGTTTTTTTTCTTAATGAATTTTCCCTCTGAGTGCACAACATCTCTATTAGGACACCTTCATTATTTAGCTTGGGAGCAGCTCAGAGCATGCCAAGTTGAATATCTAATAATAGATAGCACGAATTCTCCTTAGTTAGAGCACCATTCCATAGATGCAGCTAACTGCTGACAAAACAAACCCCAACCAAGGCACCCAGGCACTCAGGTCTCAGTGCCTGAAGGTCAGCACTTGGCTTCAAACCCAGTTTCCCACTTCTTGGGTTACACTCTGTGGCAGGTAAAGGAGTGGGGAAGCCAACAACCCTTCTGCCTGTCTTTGTGCTGAAAGGACATGGGTTCACAGAAACTACGCTGTCCTATAACACCATGTCTTTCACCATACCCCATCCTCTGCCTATGGTGCACCCAAGACTAAGTAGGATGGGCCAGTCTCTTACTTGTAGGGATACCCACAAGGTTAGTTGGGCAGCTGGTACATCTGATGCCTTTGTCAGGGTCACTGTGAAGCCATCACAGGACCACAGCACCCTCTCCTGAAGAGAATGGGACCATCTTGGGGGGGGGGGGGCGGGGGGGGGGGAAGGAAAAAAAATAGCACGGTATATAATGGTTACGAGTACTCAGATATTTCTGCCTAGTGTAGGGGAAAAATAATGGCAAAAACTTATGACAAAGTCCCAAAAGGGACATGAGTCTACTCAGTGACCAGCCTAAGCGTGTGTGGGCATCCTTACCCTCTAGAAGGGGGGAGGGCAAGGTATTCCTGGGACCCCAGAGTACTTCCAGAGTCATGAAAAATCTAGCTACTTAATGATGAGTTCCCTTAAGTGGAAACACAGTGCTGAGAAGTGGGAAAATGCCCTTTTCCAGTATCATCCTTCCCCTCACAGTCCCCACTTGGCAATGGGTTGCAGCCAGCAGGGCATTTTAGTGGTGCTCTACACCTGGCAATGAGCTAATGTCCCCAAAGCCATCAGTTTTTTCCAGCCTTTTCCTCCTGGCAGCAAGGAGGAAATCTTCAGTCTTCAGGGGCACATGGTAGCCAGAGTTCCTCGCAGGCAGAGCTGGCCACCCTCAGCCCCATGCCTGCATGGTGAAAATGCCCACTCTGACGGTGGCAGAGTGCTCAGTGCCAAAACATAGTTGGGGCACATGTTGAGCCAGCATCCTGGCGGAGGATCTCTCCAAATGATTTAACTTCTATGCTACCTGGCTTTGCAGCAAATCCCAGCTTTCCACAGGTGCAGAAAGAAGCCTGCTGTTCCTCTTTGCTGTACAACAGTTTGGAACCAGGAATAGCTGACACCCATCCGATACCCTGGGTGCTGTATCGAAATCCAGAAAACTTGCATCTTTGGATGATTAAAATAATCCTTTGTTATGCTGGAGCAGGACAAATGGTGCATCCGGAATAACAGGAAAATAGTTGATGTCCTTTTAATTTTTGCTATGCTAACAAAAATGGTTAAAATAAAAATAGCTCCTGTAACAAAAATATGGTTTAAGAAACTACCATAATTTTAACTTGTTCTTAAGTTTTATTGAACATATTTTCCTCACATTAAATACAGATATTTCTTGTTCTATACATTTGCATTCAGAAGTATTTCACTTTACCAATGAAAAAGCAAAAGAAAAGGGGGGGGGGGGGAAGGAGAATTGAGTCACCTGCCATACCTATAGAGCACTGGCAAAGTAGTAACATGCTCTAAAAATGAAAAAACAACTGTTGCAAAGTCAGCACCTGCTGCTTTGAGTTTGGTATTATTATTTTTGCTAGTACTTCCATTTCTCATGGTTTGTAGAAGCAGATGTTGCCATTTGGGAATGTCTCTAGTTAACAAGACCCCTCGTAATCAATCACAGCATTTTTCCAACAGATTAATTCCTCATGGTAAGGTATGTGCTTGCACAGAAAATTCACTATGGCCAGGATCTGAGCTAAATGAATGTAACATAGTTCCCCAACCCTTCAAGCTAAAATAGCAAATGACACAGTTATCTAGCTCCTCATTAGGGGAATGCAATGGCTGATTAACACTTCACTCCTTCACATCTGAGACCAAGACATCCACATTCCCACAGGACATCAGAATATTTTCTTCTATCCTTGTCAAAACTGCACAGTCAGAAGGTAATATGGCTGTCTCCCACAGGCTACTCGGCTACGCTGGCAATGTTTTTACAAAAGAAGCCATACTATGATGACTCAGTCTGCAGTACTTGTCTGTTCATACTGTGGGATTATGCTGCTCATTTTTGCGTGGACAAAGCAAGCTGGAGTACTCAGTTACTGTTTACAAACAACACATCAAATCAATGTTGGTACAAACAGAAGCAGAATTTGAGGGAGCTCACAATGTCAGCCATTGTTGTGGGATTTTAGGACTGCTTGAATGGGCTGCAGACAAAGGTGCTGAGCTTGTCTGGAAAATCCATGACCACACAGAGGAAATGAAACCCAGAGAGTTATTTGTGGTTCTTACCACTGTAGCTAAGTGTGGCATGAAATTAATTGCTTAAAAATTGCGCCTTGCCATTATAGTCACTGTTCAGACATGTCATTCATCGAACTAGATTCATGGCCAGATAATGTACTTGGAGATGGTGATGCAGGTGTGTGCCTTGCTGTAAGCCTTCTCCCACTGCCACAGCTCTTACACTGTGGTTTTGTAATAGATGAAGCTCACGTAAGCTAAGATGATGTGGTCCAGCTCTCCTTTCCCCTGCCCTTGAATGTCTGTTCCCGTCCATTTCCAGTGCTAGTACTACTGAGTGTGAACATGTGGCAAGTCAGTTCAGGAAGGTAATATAGCTAAAATCCCACCGAATTTGTCTCAGATGGATACATTTCACAAATTGGCACACCCTGTGATCACTGACGTCACAGCCTGGGACACAGCTGGTGGGGAGTCAGACCCAGCATGTAACCCCCCAAATGAGATGGAGAAGTGATTGTTCGTGAGTGCATTCAATGAGGACAGTTGGGATATGCTAATCTATTCCTTGTGATTTTTTGTGATTCCAACTATTTCCAGCATTGCAGGATGGGCCTGATTTCAGAGGTATGCAGAGAACTGTCTTGGGCAGTTTTCTGCCTACTTTTGTCTCTGATAGATTCCTGGAAATGTTGACACGCTGTTGAGGCATGTTGTGTGACAACTTCTGCTGGTGCTGAACCCCCTACAGGTCATTACTTTATGGCTTGTTTCTCATAAGCAGCAGCAGCACAAGACATAAAAATGGCTATGCAAGACCTTCCCCACCTCTGCCACTTTCGTATCAGTCCCCTTTTGTACCAGTTCTCCTTGCTCTTGGGGTGACTGGACTGTTATGACACTGGCCAGGTTCTAATTTTAGCCTTACTATCAGCTTCCAATTCCCAAAACTCAATTTTCCCTACTCTGTTCAAAGACTTAAATGGATGTAGAAGTAAATCTGTGGTCATCCTAAAAAAAGAATATAAAACTGAGAAAATTATCTTAATGAATGCAAGGACATGCAAGACAGTAGTAAGTTGCTTGTCTAGGGATGTGCCAACTTCTTATATCACATGAGTTTCTTTTTACTGGACCCATCCTTCTCAAATCACTGTGCTTTGTGCCATGGTAGGAAATCTCCACTTTTCCCATCGATCCTAAAGTTTCACAGCCACTCTTCTATCCTTTCCTTTTTTTACTGTCATTTTTTGCTACTATTTGTTCTATTTTTTCTACTTTTTTTTTTTTACTAAATGTTCTACTAAAAAAACTAAAAGTTTTTTTCAAGACAACACTGCTCATCATAAACTTAGAGTTACAATCATGTGCTCTAAAATAGTTTGCTACCTTTGGCCATGCTTCAGCAGAAACTAATATGGCCTAATAGTAGGACAAGGACTAACTCTTCACTGAGAGGCTGGTTGGTCACTGGAGCAGGCTCCCCAGGGAAGTGGTCACAGCACCAAGCCTGTCAGAGCTCAAGAAGCATCTGTGTGATGCTCTTGGTCATATGGTTTAGTTTTAGGTCGTCTTGCGAGGAGCAGGGAGTTGGACTCAATGATCCTTATGGGTCCTTTCCAACTCGAGATATTCTATGGATAAAGTTGAAAGTAGACAAAACCAGACAATCAAATCCAGTTTTGAATAATTAAGGGATGGACAGATATTATGGTGACAGGGAACAACTGGTCCCCATGGCCAGAGATGGACCGAGAAAAAAACACTCTGCCATTATTGACATATTGACAGGACTGCTGGGATGGATCAGCATTTTTCCTGTTGAAAGGATGCGTTCTTCCCTGCCTCTTTTTGTTACTTGACAACTTTGTAACCTTATCCCTGGGTAAAAAAGAAGTCAGACTTTGTCCTTTACTAGTTTACGCATTCCCATCAAGACTGAAGATTGCATGCCTGGGACTTTGCAGTAACAGTATCCAGCAAGAGGAGAAGCAATACACTTATTATGTGTGTCAATAAAATCGGCAAGTAAGTCTTGGAACACACACATGGAGCAAAACTGCTGAGTAAGGGAGAGTGACTTTTCCAATTATAACAACACATTAACATGCAGGTCAGAGGTTCAAATATTAAAAAGCAGTTAACAGGTCTCTTGAGAAGCACCGGTAAGGCACAGCAGCTCTGCACATTTGCAGACAATGTAAAAAGCCACAACATTATCCCTTAAAACCAAACACTTACGTGCAGAGCTCAATTAGTAAAAGCTGTTCAGGAGCTACAATGTTAGTTCTGCTGAGAGATGCCCTGCCTAGGAGCAGAAGTAACAGCACCGTGTTACTCTGCAGGACCCAAAGGTGCAGTGCAAGGCAAGGAGCCTGCTGAAGGCTGAAGTAAAAGCTGTCAGAAAGCCAGCAACTGGAGAAAAAAATCAGCCTTTTAACACAGACAGATGACCTTTCTCGTGACTGGCTTCATTTTTTTTATTGCCACAACTGCTTGAAGCAGCAACACATTGGTCTTGATAATCTTGAACCCAATTTCAAGCATGTTGTGCATCTCCAATTAGAGACAGATTTTTTCCAGGGAGAGCTCTACTCCCATTTAGTTATCAAAACTGAGTATCTCTTACAGGTCTTACACAATTCATTACTCTCTTCCAACCTACAGACAGTTGGACTCAGTGTCATTGGGAAACATGTGTCCTTCACAACTTCTAGCTGAAGGGCTCTTATCAAATTTATTTTCCAACATGGATGGTTTGGTGTAAGGGGGTGCAGGAACTGGCAAATGTACCCCGGGTTCCACGCCTGACCTGCCTGAGTTCAGGTTTCCCACTTATCTCTTGGCCCCATGCTGTGGATGAGCCCATAGCCAGCTTCTCTGCCTTATATTGTTTTATGATTTTGACATCTGCCCTATGAGACATATGCTGATGGACTAAGGTCAGTATGGAATCCAGAGAAGGGCAACAAAGCTGGCGAAGGGTCTGGAGCACAATTCTTATAAGGAATGGCTGAGGGAACTGGGGCTGTTTAGTCTGGAGGAGACTTAGGGGGGATCATATCACTCTCTGCAACTACCTGAAAGAAGGCTGTAGGCAGGTGGGGGACGGTCTCTTCTCCCAAGTAGCAAGTGACAAGACAAGAAAACAGCCTCAAGTTATGCCAGGGGAAGTTTGGATTGGGTATTAGGAAAAATTTCTTCACTGAGTGGTCAAGCATTGGAACAGGTTGCTCAGAGAAATGGTTGAGTCACCATCCCTAGAAGTATTTAAAAACTGCATAGATGCAGTGCTTAGCAACATGGTTTAGTGGTGGATTGGCAGTCTGAGTTAATGGTTCGACTTGATAATCTCAAAGGTCTTTTCCAACCTAAATGATTCTGTGATTGTTTCCAGTTTATCCAATTTGCTGTACACGTTGAGTAAGAGAGAGCTCAAATATTCTGTGTTGTGCTCTGAAGTTGCTTGAGCAGGAGCTTAATTTCAGTCAGTTTGAACATTCCAACATTAATGATTCTATGATTCTATGGTATACTGAATTTGAGATCACTGTTGTACTGCATCAGTGCTTGGCCTGCAGTTAGGTGCACATATGAAGTGACAGTCTTCCTAGATATTCCCTGGTTTAGGGCAGAAACTTAGTTCCCGTTAAACCCTGTTTGCTTGCTTAGTATTATACTATAACTGCATCTAAGCCACTAGAGAAGAGGCTTTAGTTTGTCTGTAAACCCCATGGTTTTTGTGGGTTTGTTAAATGATTTCATGCCCTGAACTTTGGGAAATAAGGGTCTGTTCTAGAGCCCACCCAAAAGATTGGTGGACTTCCCAGCGCAGTTATCAGGAAGCGTGAAGGGAATGCAAAACCTACATCTGACCAAAAGAATATGTAACCAAAGCTTCTGCGTGCGCCATGCCAAACAAACAAGTGCTGAGCCTAGCAAATTTTACAGTCAAGATGCTCCATCATCTGCATGATAACTTGGTAGATACAGTTAGATGTTTCCTTTCAGTCCCAAAGCAGAGGATGTTCTATGCTGAAATTGTTTCTGCTAAGCAAAGTACCGCCTGGCCCTGTCTGAGCTAAAGCTCTGTCTGTTGGAAGGAAAATCTCAGTCAGTCTGTGGCTATGTCATCCTTGCTCTGGGTAGAAGCTGTTTTGATGGGTAACATCTGTTATTTTCATTGAAATCTGAAAGACCTGTCTACATGTTTTGGTGTTTTTTTTCTTCCTCAATATAGGATGTGAGGGAGGGAAAAATAACTAAATTGACCTTTCAGTTGACTGAGATGCAGTGTAAAAAGACTCAAAGAAATGAATATCCTTACAATTATGCATAGTAAGGCATTCTTACTCAGTTTTTTCTCATGTAAAGAAAACCAAGAAAAACAGAGCTATTATGACTTTACCCACCTACAGACAAAGCCTGAGAAGATCCTATTTCTCAGACCTTTGTCAAATTTTCAGTCGATCTAGTGGGAATTCTTTTTCCTCCCTTAAAAGATAAATACATTAAGTAGTCTCAAAGGACAATAGCTTTTCATCTGAGAAAACAAATGCCATCACTCTGTCTCGTTCTCCAGTCTTGTCATCCTTCCCCTGCTCCATCTTTTATCCCTGCCCCTCTAGCCATGGGAATACGTATTTTGCTTTGCCATTAACCTCCCTTTTCCTGGGATCTTATAACATCTGCGGACAATATATACTGAGACAAAAATTGCACTTTAGGAAAATTGGTACAACTATAACCTATCTTTCTGTTTTATTTTAAGCAAAATGTAGTAGAAAACATAAAAAGAATGAGAGACTCACAGCCATTTAAATAAAGAAGTCACTGATAATGAAAAAAATATTTAAACTTGTCATTGCAGCCTCCTGAATCTGCCAACAAATTCACATTTGACCCTGAACTGCAAAAAGGAGAGGAGAGGAGAGGAGAGGAGAGGAGAGGAGAGGAGAGGAGAGGAGAGGAGAGGAAAAAGAAAAAAGTTAATTACATTTCAAAAGTGATATTGAAAATTATGAACACTCATATTACAAAAAAAAAAAATAACCTGCTCATGGAAATTTTACAGCGAGTAGCTAGTATCTTTAGCTCCTATCATGAGAGCTGGTGCTGGCTTTAAAACTCTGCTATTAGTACCAGAAACCACCTTACAATCCTTTACACTTAAGCATTCCCATCTATTGGATCACTATTTTTTGATGACCCAGAGCAGGGATGGATCATGAGTCTTGTGCTGGAGTTTTAGGCCATAAGATCAGCACGTGCTGTTGTGTCGGCTGGTGGCAAACCAAATCCCCACCCATGGGGAAAAAGCAAGCTGATAGGGGTTGGTATTGATTGGTGGTCGTCCTGTAGCCCCAGCCATTTACAACTCATACTTTGTGGCTCTTGTCCATATGAAGCTGTTGGTGTGTAGCAGAAAAAGTCAGTTTGCTTGGTTCTGTGCATCATATGAATGGCTCCTCCAGCTCATTTGCAAGTTGATGAGATTGCCATCTACACAAGCAGATACTTGTGTAGATGCTACACTACTGAGGCAACAGCATAAAAGTGTGAAAGTTTCTACTGTAACCAGCTGTGTTGCAAAATTGTGGCAGTGGGTTAGCCTTGACTGCTCTGCTGCTGTAGCCACACAAGCCCTATAGCAGGAATGGCTAATGTTCCTGACCCTATGCAGAGCCACACCGCAAAATCTTCATCAGGCTGATAGCCACAGGAGGTTCACCACAGACCTTGGAGTGATAGATAGAACAGGACCTTTAGGAGTTTGCAGCCAGGAGATATTCAGGGATCTCCCCTCTCACTATAAAATGGGTTGGGTGTACAGCTGAGTCCCAGAGGACCCCACTGGTTTTAGGCTAAAAAAATTTGTGGAAACACATTTCTACCCACTTCCATGGGATCACACAACATACTTTCATTGTGGGAGACAGCTTTGAATTGCTTGAGGCTTGCCTTGTGTGTCTCCTTCCTAGATTTTTAAAAAAGGAAACTGAAAGGATAGAAGTCCCAGTGCTCAGCAGCGTTGTGCAATGTGAATGTGAGGGACTGGAACATTTTGATCCAGTACATGGGCTTCTGCCATTTGAACTAAAGGAGAAACTGCCTTTGTTGGTAATTCAACATAATTGCAGGGAAAACCCCTTAAAGCTAGATACTGAAACATCTGTAGTGCAGAAAGACTTCTTGTCTGCCAGCTGCTAATATCTCACTAGCCATGTCCAAAACAAATGGTTTTGACTAGATTCTTTTCATCTGAAGTTACCCTTAAGTTGGGGTATCAACAATTTCAACCTGTAGAATGAAAGATCTACTGACTGATAAGAAGCTAAATCAGAAAGTTATAACAAAAAGTGTTGAGCAAGCCTACAGACAGGCAGAACCACCTAGGTTATCTACCTAGGTGAGAAAACCATCCAAACACACTTCCAGATTCAGGATTAAGTCACAAGGATGTTGCTTTGTGCAAAATTTCAATGACCTGTTTATTTTTTCTTTCTTGACCTTTCTCACTTACATTCTCTTGAATTCTATGACATTCATTCCAATGTATCTAAAACTGGATTCCAAAGCCAGTGCTGATGAGGTCGGATCATGCTCAGATTTCTTGGCATAGCTGCCTTACCTTGGTGTTGCAACTGCCATAGTTTATGATTTCAAGAGAATGATATATGATTTAGGCTACCTGTTACCTAAGGAAGACAAACTATGACTTCATAGCCAAGAAACAGAGAGAAGGTGTTAATGATGCATAGACCTCTACTGCAAGTACCTAACCTGGCATTGACTTCACATTGAGAGCTGGAAAATTGCAGCCTACACTTCATGTATTACTCTGGATCTTTGGCTGTGCTTGCGTGCTTTACTGTAGACAAAGCTGATTTCTCCTTGCTTCCTTATAAACCAGCAAGCTCAAGGTGAGATCTAGAAGAAAAGCTATGTGTGGGCATTTTAGGTAATCTGCTGTCTTCCCACCATGCCCTCTTCGCCCTCTGGCTTGTGCTATGAAAATGGCAATTTATATTTGTAACTCCTGCAAGCATCATCAAGAATAATTATTAATGTTTTATCTACAGTGCTTATCTTCCCTAACATCCCAAGAACCACACAAAGACATTAAAAACATTAAACATTGAAGAACGCAAAAGATAATGAAGATAAAACACAGTCACAGAAATAATTAAAGCAAAATCTGAGATGCAATAGAAACCTCTTCCTCCACACACACACAATTCCTCCCTGCTGTCAGCTATCATTAAGCTGACTCCTGCAGCTGTGCTGCAAGACATGCTGGGTTATAGGCGCATCGATACTATGCAAATACACCCTGTACGTAGATTACCTGTTACTGTGGGAACAGACTAACCTGCATCCGCCACATTGCTTTCACTTTTACTGGACAAGGTTAATGATGAGAGTAAGTTTAAACTAGTTAAAGGTTAAGCAACTGATTACAGAACAGGAAATTGAGTTACAAAGAACTAAACCAACAAAATGTGATGCTAATGTCTTTATTTTGAGGGGGTTCTTCAGGGTTTGGTTTTTTTTTTTTTAGCTGGAACTGAATTGGACCTTTAGCTGTACCGGTATTATCTTCAAGATTTACAGAAGGTTAGAGAGCACACATTTATTTGGCACTGTAACTAGATATGCATACAAAATTACAAATATCAGAAGGTGAATCCTGCAACAAAGGTATTTCCCTTTTTAGCTTTCAACTTGGCTGGCTTGAAGACTTCTAAAACATCTGCTGGGGACTACCCATTATCTACACCCTGGTGATTAAAGATGTATCAGCGAATGTGAATTGTCCACTCTTTCTATATTTTTTGTTGTCGTTTTGTTTTATACATTGACTGTAGCTTGCAGAAATACTTTCAGGTTAATTTTAGGGTTAATCCACCACTTCCCTCAAAAATTCAACCAGTAGTGACACCCATATAGACTATATAATGCAACCTCTAAAAACCATACCTGAAAAATTTTAACACAATTTTAGAGTAAACAACACTCGACCTTTGGGAAACCCTTACCAGAATGGAGAGCTACACTTGTTTTGTGATAACTAGCTCCCCAGGTATTGAGGTCTAATACTGAAAATGGTGTATTGCAAGCAAGTGAAAAGAGCAAATGGAAGCTGCACAAACCAATTTGCTGTTTTCACTTACACTTCAGAACTCTGAATGTCATCTTGGGTGGAAAATGCCTTAGCAGTTTTCTCTAGCTATCTGAATCCATTCTAATATATTGAAAAATGGCAGTGGCATTTCCCCAAGATATTTTTATGTGCAGTACTTGGTCAATCCTAAGTAAGAAGAGAAAAAAAGGGCTCTGATTATAAACAACTCGGTGTCGTCACTAGAAGTGGTCATTCCCCCCCACCCCCCTCACCCCCCAATATGTATTTTTTTTTCTAGAAGAATCCTCATATTCATTAAAATGATGTCTTTTTAATTCAGAAACATAAAGTAATATAACCTCTCCTCTCCTCTTTTTTCTTATAAAATGTTGACAAAACTTCAGCTGCAGTCATAATCCATTCATTTGCCATTTTCTGGTCAAGCTGAGCGGAGCCACTGAGTACAAGCTTTTCAGTATCCGCAAAGGCTTTTGGACCAGCAGGTAAAGAGTCTAAGGACTTTTATATGGGTATTTTCTCTCTTCCCATATGGTGGTGGCTGAGCTGCAAACCAGCTAGTGCACTTCAGGTGAATTACAATCTTTAGGTGCATATAGAAAATGGGAAATAAATCCAAACCAGTCCTGGAGTAGCAGTCTCCCCATATGCCAGGTTTTATATTTTAGGGCTGTTGCCTTGTGGGAAGTGTGGAAGAATCTTTTACTCAGTGCCAGACTGACTAAGGAAAGCTCCTTATCAGGTTCTGGCTTCTGGAGTAGCTCGAGAAATGCTGGATATATCAGGACATGCTGTTCGTGTTGTCATAGTTAAACAGGCAACTGGTAGTGACACAAGGTGCTATAAATATTTCTCAGGCTATAAAGATCCACACATGTCCCCTAGAATCAAGGTGGATTTAGAGTAAAACATGTCCTGGAGAAGCTGGAGGCATATATACACCTCTTCCTGTAGAGCAAGATGACTCCACAGTCCCACTGGCATCAGGTACCAACTCCCTTATTTCTGAAGACAGAAGTGATTTAGGATGAGACGTTGACCTACTCTGTAGAGAATTATTGTCACTGCTTCACAGGTGATGTAAGCTAATACATTTCTTGCTGAACTGAACTACAACCCTTGTGCCTTTTTCTGTGCATATATTCTAAGACAATAAAGGAATAATTTCTACTGTCAAAAAAAGTCTTAAATTATTATCTTCCAAGTGATACTTTATTTTGGACTGGGACCACATAGTGGTTATTATTGTTTGTGCATTTCTCACACAAAATCAGAAATAGGCTTGGACCTTTAGCGAACAAGCCAGAGGATTTATTATATAACCAGGAAAGCCTGTGATCTAAAACCAGCAGTGCTGCTCATGGATGTACAATTTTTCCTGTGTGTTTATGAGTTCCACTCTGTAAATGGTGAATTTTGTGATCAGAAAGTGAATTAGTGTCTTGCTGATTTATTAATATTTGTATACACACCCTTGATGCATTGTATTGAGGTAGCCTTGGCTTGGCTCTCAATTACATGGGCTGACAGCAGACAGCACTGCCAAATGGGGTACGTCTATGGGATTTGGCAATGGAAAACTTTTCATTTCATTTCCCAGATTTTTGACAGAGTTGAACTAGTCTCCAGATAACCCCCAAGTGACCATGCCTCAATTTCCCTGTCTGTTAGATGACTGCAATTATACTAATGTGTTTAGAAACTTACTTGAAGATTCATGGGTGAGAGAAGCACCAGTTAAAAAATGGGCATCAACATCTTCAGTGTTGTTATTACTTGTATTACCTTAAAGACATCACGTCCTGTTGTCTTAATGTTTGTAGTGTGAAGAGATCATGGACACAAAATGAAGTCAACAGGAGGGAGAATACATCCACACCTGCCAAAAAAACCCAGTTCAGGCACAGAAGCGCCAGAATGTAAGTGATATGCAGCCTTGTCTGAAAGTAGCGGTGAAAGCTGAGAGGCCAAGTAGCCCACTTTGAAAATCTTTCCTAAAGATGTTGTTGCTTCCATTTTTTTTTTTTTTTCTTCACTTGGGGATGTGGATGTTTATCAGATAATCAGCTTCACAAACAAAATTGGGAGCATGAGCTGGATTTTATCCTGGCCAGCACGTTTTCAAGTGAATCACTAAAGTGATTGTAAGAAAGCACTGGAAACACAATTCCTGGAAGTAATTCCCAGCTGTCATGTTGAATTATAGAGACACTTAGAGCTGCTAAATTTTCAACATCTCTGTTTAATCCTCTGTAAAGTGAGTAAATGAAAACATATCTCAGAAGGATGTAGTGAGTTACCAAAATGATATTGTGAAAGATTTCCTGTCTCTTCGGAAGAGGTGAGCTGTCTAGTTCAAGGTATTAGTGTTCTGCTGTGATGAAGCAATTCTCTCTCCTAGATAAAACAAGGCAAAATCCTGTAACTTGGTGTTTCACTACTTATGACTGACAGCTCACTTTGAATTCATAATTATAGCCAAAACCCACATCCATTTCTTCATAGTAAGTGTTTGGATTTGTGTAATTGTGATGTAAGAAGAAAATGTTTAGACCACTTCTTTAATTTCTGTAAAGAGGAATAAGGGAACAGCATGAGATACTGCTAGTTTCAAATAAGCACCATTAAAAAAAATGTTGTTTGTATTTTGCTTTCCTATATGTTACACATTTTCCAGGTTATGTTAGAAATACATATTCACTTCCTATGTAACGTATTTGTTATTTTCTGGTTTTCCTCCAAGACATCTTGCCATTATCCTGCCAGGACTGTATGTTGTCTGACCACTTCCCCATTGCAATTAAGGATTGAAACCACTTGCTTACGCACAACGGAGACCATCATACCTAACCCCAAAGGAGGCCAGAAACTCCTAGCACACTGCATTTCCCAGACCAACCAGGAGGCCCAGGGCACAGAAGGACAGTGTGCTATTTGCAACAAGGGCTGGCACACTGACAATCCACGAGTGGGGCACTTCAAAATAAAGAAAAAAATAACTCCAAACGATGCGGGGGGTGTGTGTGTGGTATGTGTGGTGGGAGTGGGGGGTGGGGGGGAAAGATATTTAACACATCTCGTAGAGAGGTACTGCCTGAACTTTCATGATAAAATGAGATAATAAAAGATAATAAAATGAGATAAACTACTCAAAATCTGTTGTTAAGAATATGCTACTGAAGAGCCAGCCCCAAGGAGTGATGTTTAACCAGAAGCTTTTCTTCAAATCATGCAGTATATATTTGGCAGTTAGTGTGCAGAATCACAGGCTAGATCCAAACAGACATCAGAACATGAAGCTTGCACAAGTGACACAGCCTTCCCCGGGAATTTCACTTTGTCCCTCTTCCCCCTTCCCCGCTTTTCTTCTCTTCTTTCTCCAGTTCCAAAGCTGAGGAGGAGAGATGATGACTTGGGGTGCTGGAGGTGGGATGTAAAAAAGAAGGACACAGTCTCTGACTCTAAATGGAAATATTTCATCACCTTCAGTGTGTTTTGAATCAGGCCCGTTGTACTCAACAAACGTAAAAGTGACTAGCATGCAATAACGTGAGCTTCAGAATCATATGATTGGGAAGATGAAAGTTACTGCTGAGTCCAGACTACAGTTTTCCTATGAGTGTATGTGTGCACAGATGTGTTTGGAGGCTGGGGATAGTACTGATCCATCTAGTTTATCAACCCATTGAATTAATCTTTAGTTTCTCATAAGGCAAATCTTGTCCTGTTACAGAGCTGTGGTGAGAAGTGTGTGAATCTGGTAGCCTGTGATGACAACAATCTGCAGTCATTTGTTCCATCTCTTCCTCAAAGCTGATGTGTAAGGACTTTAAAATGAAAATCAGTTTGGATCACCACAAAACACTGGATCGTTACAAAAACACTGAACAGGATCAAATTGTATTGGATATCTAAGTCCACGTGGCAACATTTTTTAAATGCTCTTACACAGTTATAGTGTAAGGACATGATGTTTTCTTAGGATGAGGAAACACTGGGAGAGGAAGAAGCCTCTCAAATGACATACTGGCATAGATGCATACATATATACAGAGACCTTAGGTATGGGGAGTGCTCTGTCTACATGCATATTTAGTTTGAAAGTGGTTCTGTCAGAAGGATCCAATTCAATAGTTAAGAGGAAAGAAATGACTAGGCTACCTCTTTTCCCCCTCTAAACTTCTGTATTAGTCTGAAGTGAGCCACAGTTTGAAAATAAGAAACTGTTTGGATTTATTGTGTTCTGGAGCCATTAATTACAGCGTGTCCCATTTCTGTTTATTTGTCTTAGTTCTTCTTGGTGTTGAAAGACTGACCCTCATGGACATAAAAAAGATTATCTAGCTTCATTTGTCTCACCATCCTCTGCGGCTCAAGTCCTTGTGGTAGGGCACTTCCCCAGACTACATGACACAACCAGATGTAGCAATTGGACACCGGGCTATGAAATAGCACTAATTTCAGATGTCAACCTTCACACTTCATAAAACAGGGAGCATATTACAGTGTACGTTAAATTCTGGAGCAAATAATACCAAATGACTATGCGGACGTATTGTAGATTTGAATAATCTGGCAGACTGTATTTGGAAATATTCTCTAAATTTCCTTTGTCCCTGCCCTGAGACTGTGGTAAGTAGCACAGAGACCAGCTGTCCAGCCTTGTTTTTCTAAGCCATTGACTAAACACTGAGTTCGTGTTCAAGATAACTGTGGGGAACCAGTTCATGAACTTCTTGAACTCAGCTGTCCATAAGTGCGGTGATGGGATTGAACAACTGCCATTTAATTAATGGTGAGTTTTGGAACTAGAAGTGAACCTTGGATCAAGTGTTGGGGTTTTTTTGTTTTTTTTCATTAAAAGTTGTCTGGGTACCAAAAATAAGTAAAAGTGTTAAGCTGCCTAAGCTGTTGACCTCTTGCCAGGGAAAGACACTGCTTTGTAAAAGAGGGAGATAAAACCATCACCTGCATATACAGTCCAAGGACTTGCAGTGCATGTTGGCTCCGATGCCAGAGTATTTGCATGGAGCAGAATTCCCCTTGGGCTCCTTTCCAGATTCACTTTCCAATCTGCAAAATGTTTAACCTGGAGGTCTTTCCACCGCTGGTGTCTATATTACTGCAAGAGTTTGAAACTTCCCTTTTTCTTTGTGGGTTTCAGTTCTGTGCCCACTACAGACAGAACAGGGATTGGTCTCTGAGGGAAGAAAGCTGCATAGAACTTAAAGTTGCAAACTTGTATTGCAG
Organism: Falco peregrinus; assembly: GCF_023634155.1. Taxonomy (NCBI): domain Eukaryota; kingdom Metazoa; phylum Chordata; class Aves; order Falconiformes; family Falconidae; genus Falco; species Falco peregrinus. The sequence goes on from NC_073724.1 coordinate 88,844,587, forward strand.
CTTCAACCTCTAAGCCTCTCCATTCATGTTGATAACAATGCCTAGATGTTGAGCCTTTGTCCAATACAAACTCTTTATTATAATTTTTTAAATTGCATGATACACAGCCTTATTGTATAGATGCACACTCTGCTCCCCCAAGCTAGAAGCCACATAACCCCCACTGTGCTTTAAGGTACACGCTCCTTGCACAAGCAGAGGACCATCTTCCCCTTAGTATGAGAAAGTGTTTGACATCCATAAGTAGAAGTCAACAAAGAAGAAGGGCTGGCCAAGACCTTCTGAGATAGACCCCTGCTATTGCAAGACAAAAAATACTTAAATAATCCTTTTCACAGATGAAGTCGATCCAGTGAGGTTTTGAGAGAGGTTCCCCGCCCCCTCTACTCTAACTGGTAGATTATTCCAGAACATCACTCCTTAAATGGATAAAAGAAGAGTAACAAACCTATTGAGGGATCTAGAGAACAAGTCTTCTAAGGAGTGGCTGAGGGAACTGGGGCTGTTTAGCCTGGAGAAAAGGAGGCTCAGGGGAGACCTTATCGCTCTCTACAACTACCCGAAAGGAGGTTGTAGCAAGGTGGGTGTCAGCCTATTCTCCCCAGTAACAAGCGACAGGACAACAGGAAACAGCCTCAAGTTGTGCCAGGGGAGGTTTAGACTGGATATTAGGAAAAATATCTTCACCAAAGGGTTGTCAAGCATTGGAACAGGCAGCCCAGGGAAGCAGTTGAGTCATCACCCCTGGAGGTATTTAAAAGACATGTAGATGGTTTAGGGACATGGTTTAGTGGTGGAATTGGTAATGTTAGGTTAACGGTTGGACTAGATGATCTTAAGGGTCTTTTCCAACCTAAATGATTCTATGATTCTATAAAAACTGCTTTCTGATTTCCTGCTGAAATATTCCTTGCCAGTTTATATACATTTGCTTGTCTGCAGACTTTTAGTTTAAACAAGCTCTTTTTCCTCTCTCATATCCCTAATTTATTTATGGCTAGCAATTATACCCCTTCAGCTTTGATTCTGAAAGCTCTCCACTCCTCTGATATTCTGGTAGCATTTCTCTGTTCTGCTTCCAGTTTGAAAACGTCTTTCTGGAGTGTGGCTACCAGATTGGGACAGATTGTGAGGACTCGCTGGAGCCTTAACCCTGCCCCCCATGGAAATAGAACTGGAACAAGAGCATTGTATTTGGAGTCTCACCCAAATTCATCAGCCTGGTGATAACTGCCTTTGAATAAATAAAGCAAATGGATAGATTGCAAACAATTGTTAGTAGGAAGTTCTCAATTAGCAAAGTATTATTTTCATGCTTTGCCTTTATATGAGGCATCAAAGTATTTTATGATATGTAATTAGGATCTAGATCTTGAAAAGTGTGGCAGAATAAAGAGCAGTGTTCCCTGTTTCAATTTATTCTTTTATTGTGCTTTTGTATGATGAAGCAGAATAGCCTGTAATCATCTGCAAGTAGTTATTCATGAAGAACTTATCCTATTTCTTCAGGCCCCAAGCAAAATGATGATGAGGCAGTTGGTTTCTACTTCCATTGTACCTGAAACCATTGCTGATTCTGTGCACTCCTGGTGTACGTGTTAAAGAGTGTGTACAAGTTTTAGCACTACTGACCTACTGATAGCTGATTATTACCAATAAAAGGTAACAAGCACAAGTGCCTTTCTTTGCTATTGACTATGGTACAGCGTCAGGTGGCCTCGTTCTATAAACCCTGCCTTTGCTTTGTAGTAGTCCTGGGCAGCTTTTACCACAGTCTTTATTTGAGCTATTAAGTGACACTGGATAGAGGATCAAATGAGGTGATAAAGGAGGAAACAAATAGTGGATGTCTGTTTCAGCAGGTTGCTCCAGCTACCGTGTAGGCTTTGATCATCTGCAGTGCCTTGGGGCTGACATGTTGAGTACCATGACACCAAACTTCATGTGATGCTTGCTAAAGCACTGGCGGACACTGTCTGGAACTGTGTCTGTAGTCTATGTCCTCCACAGCAGGTACTTTGAATGAAAGTCTCAGGGACCGGTGCTGAGCAGTGAGTTCCCTTGTGTTGCAAGGAAAAAGCAGAAAGAAAGAGCCTGATAATTAGGGCAAGCATCTGCAAAGACAAACACCTCAGCCCTGCCCCTCTGCTTTCAGGATATGCATTCAACATCACATAATTTACATTAGACCCCTCTCGAAATCATGCTGTCTCCTTTTTGCACTGAGCATCCTACTAACCTGGAAAACTCTAATTTGCTTTCCTTCTAATTAGTCTAAGCAATGTGGAATGGCTCTGACAGATGGGCTTACACAAATGCCTCTGCTCCCACGTCAGAAGAGCAGATGATTGTACTACTTTTGGGGGAAGTGGGACATACTGCTGTGCCTTCCTTCATGGAGGCAGAATTGAATCCAGATGCTCTTGTCCTATGCTTTAACCACTGAAATATGGGGAGAAAAGAGGAAGTGAAAGATGAAGACAGATGTTCCAGAGAGAGATATATTATCTCTAAGGAAGATTTTGCTTTTTATGGGAACACATGCATAACTGTCCCCCACCCCTTCCCCCACGATCTCCTTCTTCCTGCTCCCTTCCTCTTCCCAATCCCTAAAACTGCCATGCAGACCGGGAGAGCCCATCCTTCAGCCAGCACACAGATATGTGGTTAGGATTTCTTCTTGAGGATCCTGGAATATGTGTGGGCTTGAAACCCACTGGCAAAAGAGGAATGTGAAGGCAAGTCTCCCACATCCTGTGGAGTCCTCTAATCCATGACCTAGTAGATGAAATTGTGTGCCTGTGGGAGAGCCCAGCACCTCCTCCCCAAGGGCTGTTCTGTGCCAAAAGCAGTCCAGTGCTCTGAGAGCACCTACTGACATGACTGGTGCCAGTGAGATGAATGGAAAACAAGTAGTTTGTGAAATTCGATGAGATTAGATGAAAGCACTGTCAAAACTTAAATGGGAAGAGTAGAGGCTTTTCCCTTCTAAAAGGAGATCCTCTTTCCTCCTCCCATATGCTTTGGGAATGTCATGTCCCTTTCGTAAGATGAAGATTTGTCTGCATCAAGTGGACAGTTAATTTATCTCACTCAACTTCCTTTCAGCTATCACTTCGTACTTAGTACCAACAATGGCAGTCATATTTAGGGATGTTACTTTTTAAGAAGCTTCTCTGTTGTGTTGACCCTCAGTGTTTCAGTCTTGCTCTGTTCCCATGGCTCTTCATCCAATTCTTAATGTTTCCAAGTCTCCCCTGTTCAGTATCCTCTTTAATCAATCTTTGCTACATCAGCTGGTACTCGGCATCTCCTCTTGTGAGCTACAGGCACTGCCAGGTATGTCTGACAGCTTCTGACTCATATTATCTGTTGTAATAGCTACCATGTTATGTCTTTTCTTTTTGTGTCACATGTACTTGCAACATCCAAGACTCAGCTCCCACCAAGGCTCCATCACTTGTACACACACCATCAGAATCCTCAGGCATCTTCAGGCAGTCTTAAACACAAGAAAAACACCATCGCTGGCTTAGGACAGCTTTGAGCCACAAGCTGATGGAGTGTACTGGGAAGTCTAATTACATGGTTGTCCTGTTCTTTTTTTTTTTTCCTGGGCATAAACTATTGGCCACTGCTGCTTCTGAAATCAGAACATTATTCTCTTGTCTTAGCTGGGTTTACTCACTATTGATTTTGTGGCTATTGGTTTCTTGGGCAGCAAGAGAGCCTGGATATTGAATGAGCATGCAACTGTTCTGCTCCGCACCACTGTGGATGGTGAACTGCAGGTGCTAGGGCATGATCCTCAGTCTGGGGATTTTTTTGGCCTGAACCACCTTTCCAGACAGTTCAGGAGTCTCAGACAGAAATTCCAGGGTGGTGGCTGGAGCTCCAGAGCCCACTTGACTAACAAAGCTGTCCCTGTGAAAGACAGAGCCCAGGGAACTGCAGTTTGGTTTCCAAGGAGCAGGGCTTGAGCTAGCCACACCGCTTTCCACAGCGGGACATGGCTACTCCTATTCTGCAGCAGCTGCCAGCCACATAGGCAAATGTGAGATCGATGGATCTCTGTCTGACTCAGTACTGCTTTTCTTGTCCTCCTGTGTGGGAAAACTGTCCTTTAGCACAAACGCTATCAAAAAAATTATATATTTTGGATTGTATGTAATATAACTAAATCTGAATAGCAGCAACAGGTTGTTCCTTGGCATCAGAGCAATTCCACCATTTCTAGGCACTGCTGCAGGCAGTAGATCTGCAGTAGCAGCTCAGAAGATGGCCACAAGAAGGTAATGTAGCTCCTAACTGCATTGTAAATTGGAATCTTAAATTTTAGGCAGATGGTTTTAATAGAAACTTAGGACTGCATGTATTACATCATAAAGTCACAGAGAAGGAAAGGCTGCTCAGTGAAACTAGACAGAAAATGTTCAACTAATTCTGACGATGCCATTTAATGAAAAATACTATTTCTACAATGCTTTGGTTTAATCAATATATTGTATTGCATGGTGTTTGTTTTTTTTGTTGTTGTTTTTGTTTCATTTGGAAAAATAAAACTGAAAATACCTTGAATTTATGGTTTTACCAGCATAACTTTTCCAATATCCAACACTTCTGAGCACAGTGCTTCACTGCCTGTGCTCCTAGGATGGACTGTAATCACTGGGATGGACTCCCGTCTGTCTTTTGACTCCATCTCATGAGGCATCACAGGAGTCTCACAGCTCTGCAAGTCACCTGTAACTCAGTCATGGAGCTTGTCTAGCTGAGGGTACTTGAAACTGGTACTATAAAGAGATGTGCTGTGGCAGTCAAGTGATGCTAAAGGAATCTTTTCTACCCAGAAACAGGGGCCCTGAGGTGATGTGATCCCAATGTGTGAAGCCCGTACAATGCAGAAAAAAATTGTGCAAATTCACATAAGGTGACTTCGAGTCTGCTGACCGGAGAAACCTGATCCAAAACCTATTAGAGTCCTGAAGTCTTTGAGCTTTTTAACAGGCTCTGAGGACTTTAACTACTGACAAGCAATGTGAGGGTTTTTTTTGGTTTTACCAAATGTGGACAGAAAGAACTGTTCTTCCTTATTGCCCAGAATTTTCCCCACCACCCTGTTGCTGACTTCAGCTCTAAAATAATGTAAGAGCACTCCTGCAATTTCATTGCAAGCATTTTCTTCCTGAACACAGAAATAGCTATTTCTACTACCTTAACGTAAGAGTTTTTACATAATCATAAAAGACTTTAATATACTAATTATTTCTGTTGAGATTTCAAAATCAGCTTCATCGCTTTGACCTTTGTCATACTCACTAGACTAGAAAGGAGCAGAATGGCAATTCACTGGGAAATTTAAATGACATTTTAATGCATTTTTCCACTGTTTTCAAATATAGCAATTATTTCCTGGTATATCAATTGCTGTTTCCCAGCATTTTCTAGAATGCTATTTTAAATAAAAGCATAAATTTTCAGTAAGGCGTTCTGTTTTATTGGACATATTTTGCCCCCTTTCTTCTTAAACTTACACATTTACTTATATTAATCACTGTATAGCATGTGGAGAAGTGAAAAAAATGCTTAAGTCCATTTCATGACATTTTTAGAGGTTATAGAATTTCATTTCCTCCTAACATACATGGAAAGCACCTCTCTCTATATTTTCACTACTTGCATCAAAATGTCCCTATTCACACTCAGTAGATTAAAGTTTCAGTATAGGATTCTCTTTACATCCTCCAAAGAGTTTATTACATTCCCTGGAAACCTTACTGTCCAAAACATGCTCAAAATTGATACATCTCAATTAAACATTTGTGCCAGGTCCGAAACAACCTTTTGTTGATGAAGTAATTTTGCCAACAATATTCCAACCAATAGTTACAGCAGAGAAGTTAGTTATGAGCATCTCTCCACAGAAATTGACGGTGTAAGAATATAACATTTGTTTAACAATGCTTGTTTAGACAATGATGCGGCTGAATGGATGCACTTACTGCTTTACTGAAATGTAATATTTCAGCAGCATAATCTCTCCTGAGTTAATAATGCTGCCTCATTTGAAGGATAAGCTGGGAGAAGAACTTTTAGTGATTCTCCCTATGTTGAAGGAGAACAAATGAAAATAATAAAAAGGATTTCTTTTTCTAACATTTTACTTTGACCTGCAGGCTTGCTGCTCTTTGACATTTTCAGATTTTTCAAGTTTTCGACTTTGCAATGAGAATTGACTTTGCAATGAGAACCTACTTTCAAAGCAGCCTTTTATGTAAACATTATGTTTCCTGTTTTGCTTCAAAGCAAAATGATGAAAAAATCCTAGCAGTTATGCAGTCTTATCACAACAGGTAGTATATTCACAATTTGTGTCTGCAACACTAGCATTCTACAGATGATAGCAAAGAGCTGTATTCTGCTCAGGGGCCAAGAGTTCACATTATAGAGCCAGGACCTGGTGCACAGGAACTGTTACTGATGTCATTATTCCACACAATACAATGCAAGCCACATTTTTGAAGAAAATATGTTTTATTATGCCAACAGATACAGCTGGATAAAGCAGATATTAGATAAAGCAGATTCATTTTCATGTAGATCAACTACTCAGGGAGTCCAAAACAGAGACTGAATATGAAGGTATTTGTAGTTAATTACCCTGAAGTACACCTAATTGTTTTAAGCAGCTGGACATTTGAGAGAAAAGTGTTTGCTATTTTGGGAGCAGAGGGTGATCCTGACCCTGCTAAGAGTATAAGTGGTGACAGAAACTAAATGATCAGAGGCAACAGTAATTCCCATCAAAGAGCAGCAAGACTCGAGATGTGGGGAAACTCAGAGGTCTGTCTCGAATCCATCTCATGTGATGTCTGGTACCTGACAGAGTTATACATTTTAGTTCTCTGGCCCATCTTTGATCTTGCAGTGTCAAAACTGCAAGGTTAGAGATGGAGTAGTTGTTTTGGAAAGACAGTTTTCCAGCTGGTAACTGGATGTTGCTATTCTTTCCTAATTAGGTAGCACATGGTGGTTGTTTGGTTTTACCCATAGAATTCCTTAAGAGCAGTGAACACATGATGTGATGCTTATGACATTTCAGGATGCACAGTGTAGGATCTGTGGATTTTGATGGTTCTGGTGTAGCAGGTGTTTATCATGAGGGTGGTGGCAAGATATGAATCTGATTTTCTTGAGCTATCTGGTTTTAGCCAGCATATGCCGGTCTGCTGGGAATTTGCTTTCAGTGATGTAGCTAATGAGGACGACTGCCATTTCGAGGGAAGGTGGGGTGTTTCTAGGAGAAATCATTTCAAGGTATGATTTGCTTCCAACATAGGCTGCAATTTGCTAACATTTTCCAGTATACTTTTCTTGCATACTGTGGTATGAGTGATACTCAGTACAGGATTTTCTCTCTGTATTGTTGTTCAGATGGCTTCAAATATGTGGTCCTAGAAGAGTGTCACTGTTGGATGAACATCATCTGTAGCTCTGTGAGGGTGTGTCATGAATGTTCTCAGAGCAAATGAGGTGATGTCTGTGGGTTGGTTGTATATCAGTTTTTCTACTGTGTTTTGGATAGCTGATGGTTTGTGGAAGGAGGTGTGTTGGTCTGTGGATTTTCTGCATATGGTAGTTTGAAGGTTGCTATTTTTTATGTTGACCTTGGTGTCTAGAAAGTTGATGCTGATGTAAGTTTTCCAGAGATAGTTTGATGCAAAATTCTGGTTTCTGAATTTGTGGTAGAAATCAATGAGGGAATCCAAGTTTTCAGTACAGATGTCATTATGTATCCCTGAGTATCCTAGGAACTCACACTGGTTTGCTGGGAAGGTTAAAGTCTTTTTCTTGAGGTGACTCCTGAAGTCAGATATTCTGGTGATTGCATACAAGTACCTCGGTGCTTGTACTTGCATCTGTGATTTGGTGAGGATGAAATTGTTGTGAAGATGAAATAGATGGCCTTGATATATATAAGATACCAGCTGGAAGACTGGTATCACTTAGGCATGCAGGTCAGGTGTAATGCTTCCCTGGTGTAGCATAGTGATGATAATATGAAAGATGGTGCTAGTAAGAAGATAGTTTATGAAGCAGTGATCCTGGAGGAAGCATGCTTTTCTGAAGAGGATGCTTTCATCTATAACAAAGTATTTAAAGATGTTGTCTGCAGGCAGATCCTCATAGCTCTTCAGTGAAGTCTCCTTGGGTTTCCTTCTGTAAGAATATAAAAGAGCATATTAAAGTTTTAAGGTGGCAAAAGAAGAGTTTACACAATTTTTTCCTTCCTCCTGAGGAAGAGATTTGTGCTCCAAGGTGAAAAAAGCAGAGGTATTTCTTGAGTTCTTCTCATATGAAAGCATCAAAAATCATCTGCTAGCATCACCGATGTTATCTGAACTTCTCCTTTATAAATTCTTTAATAGCTAAGTGGTGACTGGATTTCAAAAAAACTTTTAAAAAACCCAGTTGTATCTTTCAAAAAATTATTCCACTGTTATTCCTCTCCTGAAAAAATTGTTATTGTAGACCAATGTAACATTAATTCAGGGGTGTCCAGCTCAGTATAACGTGAGATTGTTTTCATGGTTATTTTACAGGGGATGGTGACTAGTTTACCTTCATTTTGTTTTCAGAAAGGTTGAGACACACTTAGAAAAACAACTCCTCCAGTTCTCTACAGACCACAATGCTACCAAGCATAAATGTAAGCATTTGGAAAGAAGACATAGGCGTAGCCATTCCACGTTGGGGAATTGCTCCATGACTTCCTGATGGGTGATGCTGGGAAGCAGGTGCTCTCACCATCATTTCTCAGACATGTCTCATTGTTGGTGAAGTAATTGTTATTGCCCTATTTGGGTCTAGTGTTAAATGCTATCAGCTTATTTTGATAGTAATTTGTTGCATGGTGGTTTGGTGTATTTCAGAGAGTTCTCTTTAATTTGCTGGAGCACGTAATCATGTCTTGTTCAGTTAGCCTCTTTGGGGGGTAAAGTTTCTCAGTTTCTTAGCTTGGGCTGACCTAAACAGGATATTCTGTCACGTATCGAGTCAAAAATTAGACTGTTTTTCTACAGTCAAAATGACCTACATGGATCTGTGTTATTCTCCCATGTTCTTCAAAGCCTGAGCTGGACTTCCAACTCACTTGCTTTTATGTCTGAGCCATTTCCCCACTGAAGTTTACAGGGCTGCAGACCTAACATACCTGCACTGCCTTTGCAACAAGCACTTTCATAGGGTTTAGGAGAATGTTTTCTATGAAGTGGGCTAATTAGACACATAAGATGGATCTATCAAAGAGACAGCTGTATCTCCAACGGTGTAGATAAACTGATGAGTGAAGGTCCAGGGGGAGGAAAGACTACATGGAGGCAGGAAAGACTGTAAATAGACAAACTGTAAATAGACAAACTCTAAATGAGCAAGTATGGGAAGGGGAGACTCGACCTTAATGGCACCCCCACAAGAAAGACCATGAGAAAGATCCTACAGACTGTAGCACGACTTGACAAGGAAGAGTTTTCAGTATTGAATGCAAGCTGAGGAGGTGTGGGGAGCGCAGGAAGATGTTGTTCCCAACCAAGCATTTGGAAACGCCGCTGCAGCAGACAGGCTGTGTGTGCGGAGATGGGGAGGCTCTCAGCTGGTCCCAGCGGCAGCCGGTTGCCAGCACTTTCCTGCCATTTCTTTAACCCAGCCCTTCAGAAGGACTCTGAACTGTGCTGCCTGGACAGCACAAGCCAACACCATTGGTGCTCATTTTAGCCTGGCCTAAGTGAGGGGGCTGACAGGCCTTTGGTCCCCTGAGGAGCTGGTCCCACCAAAGGGGCCAAGGGATGACCGAGGGGGCCACCCGGGGTGCGTGCTGCCTGCAGGTACCCAGGGGTTTGGGGGGAAAGGACCCTCCTGACGCGACCACGGGCTCAGAGAGGCCTCGGCTGCATCGCAAACCTGAGGGGGGCAAGAGTGAGGAGGGGGCCGAGGGGGCGGCGGGCAACAGCTGGCCAAGGGAGGCAGCCCTGCCCGCGCTCGGTTCGCTCATGGTGGCGGGAGGCGAAGAGCTGCGCTCCGCGGGGAGGAGCAGAGCCGACCGCGAGCTGGGCGACCGGCCTGGCGGTGGAGCCCGGGGCGCCGGGGGCAGGGGCGGGCCCGACCCGACCCGACCCGACCCGGCCCGGCCCGGCCCTCCCGCCGCCGGCCGGCGCGGGCCGTTCCCTGCTCGGGGAGGGGAGGCGAGGAGGGGGCGGTGGCGATGTGTGCGGCGGCGGGGAGGGGGGGCAGAGGCACGCTGCCTGGGGCTGATTGGCCGCCCACTTTATAAGAGGTGCCCGGCCGGGGCGGCGGGGCTGTTCGTGGAGGTTGGGGAGCTCGGCGGAGCCGCTGGCCGCCTGTGGAGCCGTCCGAGCGGAGCGCAGCTGCCCGCGCCGCGATGCGACGCGCCAGCCGAGACTACACCAAGTACTTGCGCGGCTCGGAGGAGCTGGGCAGCGGCGCCGCCCACGAGAGCGCCCCGCCGCCGCCGCCACCGCCGCCGCTGCCGGCCCATCCGCACCCGCCGCCCGCCTCCCGCTCCCTCCTCGCCGCCCTCGTCCTCCTGGGGCTGGGGCAGGTGGTCTGCAGCGTCGCCCTCTTTCTCTACTTCCGAGCTCAGGTAAGCGGCGCCTCTGCCGGCGCCCGGAGGCGGCGGCGGGGTGAGGGGGCCGGCGCGGCCCCTTCCCGCCTTCTCGGCGGGCGTTGGGCGCCGGCAGCCGCGCCGTGAGGGAGCGGCAGGGCAGGGCGGCAGCGACCGCCTCGCACCTTTCAGAAGGGGCTGAAGTTCCTCGCGTCGGGTGGGATTGAGGCGATTAATTAAAAAAAAAGTCAGAGAACGCCCTTATCTGGCTATGCGGTTGGCCCAGCTTTGGGAGGCTGTCGGGCTGGAGGGCTGCCCGTACCCTGCCCGGCTTGTGCTGATCCCCTGGTCTCTGGAGCTGCTTAGCCTGAGGCGCACTAGGTAGCGTGCCGGCCTGGGGTGCACGCTGGCGGACAGGGTTTCTTAGCCAGGTCGAACATGAGGAGACCCTGAGCTGGGAAGCAGCTTAATGAGCCGTCGTCTGAAGTCTTGTGGGCTTTGGTAATTCACCGGAGAGGGGTTTGACACGGCTTGGCTGCCATTTGTGTTTCACCAGTGGGAGAAATGTCTTTAAGGAGAAAAAAGAAACACAACAAACCACCACACAACGCCGCTTGGGATCGTTTGCCCTTTGGTCTGTGCAGGGCACTGGGGAGCAGGGTCTGTGTGTTAGCGGGCATCGGCTGGGGGATGCCTGCGGCGTGCAGCTCAGGAGCTGGTCTCAGAGCCAGGCCACAGGCCTGCCGGGGGGACACTTCAGGAGAGGCAGTGGTGCGTGCAGAAGGGAGCTCTGAGAGGTATTGCTGTGGGGGCAGATGAGGTGATGAGCGGTTAGGCTTTCGGAGAGATGAGGAGTCTGTTTCTTGGAAATGGGTCAGCTGGCTGCCTGGATTCACTCTGCTGTGCCTCTTACCCGACGGGCAGAGCCCTCTCAGAGGAAGTGGGGGCCTGCTGGCTGGTTGCTTCTTGGGTTGGGTGTTAGCTTTTTGCTTGGCTTTTTCGTTGGATGCTAATTAGTTCTGTTAATAGGGGCCTCGCTGCCTTCATGGAAGTGGTACGTCTGCTGTGTGTACCTTTCATTTGAAGTCAGCAGTGAGTGGAAACCCATTTCTTTCGGTTTACTTTCTAGGTAGATGCGCTTGATCTTGATGTAGCAGACTGGATTTCTTAACAGAGTGCACTCTGAAAATATGTTGCACAAATGTATGCCCACTTAAACAGATAAATAACTATCAAACATACAGTAATGCTGCTGATCACTTATTATGCAGACCATATTTTCTTACTGACAATGGCTTTGTGTTTGCCATTTTTACAAAATAAAATGGAATGGCAGTACAGTACTTAGTTATATCCTGCATGCTTCAGAAGAGTGTCATTTAATTTCTGGGACTCATTGTAAGGTAGCTTAAAGCTTGTGTGACAGTGAAATAAATTAGTGCCTGTTTCAGCTTGTGGCAGAGAAATGGTTTTCACTCCAGATCTGCACAAACTTTAAAAGACATCATTGTCAAAACATATCGCTTAGAAATGCATAGCTATACATTGATTAGTAGGCTAGAGAGCCATTGCAATCAAAACAACTAATCGAAGTACACTTTTTGAAAACCCTAGTTCTCAGTTCTCTTTACCTTCCCCCTCTGTTGTTAAGATCTCTTCCTGATCATGTCAGTGCATCACACTGCCTAACAAAGGGTACAAAGAGCTTTCTTACCATAATGGCTATTTTTCTTCTGCTTTCCTAATTTGAAAAATTATGTAATGGGTGTAATTCTGCATTTGGCAGCTTAATTCTCTTGCTGGTTTCTTGTTCCTGTAGATCTGGATTAATGCTATTGGATAGAGTCCTTTGTAAACTTGAACTTCTGAAATATCTAAAAGAGATGATGTAGCTAGATGTAGACTTGACTGAAGTCATTGCCTGAAAATTCTAATGGAGAAAATGTCTTCTTTGCCATCACTGAAAAATAGAATAATAAGTATACTTCTGATGTAAGTATTTAATTCGCAATAATAAGATATGGTAATCCATATTTATTCACCATTTTTTAAATTGTGAAATAAGTCTTACTTAAATGTCTTGCAGATTGTTTTATTGACATGGGACATGATCTGACCTTTTCAAAAGATTGCTGTCAAATTTAGTTGTATTAAGCTATCTCAATTTATACTTTTCAGTATAAATTTCAGCTATCTAAATTTGTACTTTAACAGAACTTAAGTATTGTGGTGTATTTTGTTAAAATAATGAGAAGTTAATAATGGAAGCTGTGCATCAAAAGACTGGAATTGTTTGGTTGGTGAATTAGAAAGATTTGACTGTGTAGGCTGATAATAAGAAATTGTTTTACAAGCTCTTTAAAACTGTACTTAAGAGGCTGAGTAAACTCTGACTCAGTTTTACCATACACATTTTCTCTGTATTTGCATAAAGTTATTTGGGCTGGATCATGACACAATATGAGCTGAGACAATAGTAGAGGTTTTGGGTTTTCCTTAGTTTTGTTTATTTTGTGGCTTGAGCATTTGGAATTTCACAAGACACATAACTAAAACTGACACTAGATTTTCACGGGTAAACACATGTTCATGGCTAAGAAATAATGCAGCACAATGCAAATGAGACAATAGTTGATACATCAAAAAAAAGATAAAATTCAGTTCTTCACTTTTTCTGATCTCTCGTCGTAGTGTTTTGAAATATAAAAACATAAAAATGTTTTGGCTTTTCTTTTTGGACTGTCTTGTGCAGTGTGCTGAATCCAAGAAATCAAACACTAACAAAATGTATTTGTCATAAGTGTTCACTTTGCTTATACTTCATGAAGAACACTTGCTCAAGATCAATGAAAATGCCATGAATATATAGTTAGATACTTGGAGCAGCTGGAGATCATCATGTAATAGTCTCATGCACAGCACAAGGTGAGAGACCAAAGTATTTAGTTTAACTGGTACATGCTAGAGTATAGTCCCCAAAAGCTTTCCTTTTAAACTTTTCTTTCTGGCTCACTTCCTCAACGTACTTAGGTCATAAACTGATAGGAGTTTGGTCTAGCACTGACTGGACTGGAGGGCAGTAGAACAAGCTGGATGCACTCAAAACCAAATGTGGGGACTGGATGTCTAACTCCCATATTTTAACCTAGAACTCCAAGCCTATCCATTTTTCCCATTAGAAAAAAGGTCTGTATTGTATCATATTGAAGAACTCACACTTGGATAAATGAGGACCTGGAAGTCAGATCTTTGTTGGTACTTTGTGGGTCTGTGGAACTCTGACTTTCATTACAGTATGCTTTTAAACAATTGCCTTTCAGATTTCATCTGAAGTTTCATGAGCAGCAGCTAACAGAAAGCAGCCTTCTGGGGGTCATTAGCACTTTTTAGAAGCTTGGTGGTTACACTCATGGAGTACAAAGTGATATTTGATAATCTGGAAATTTGTTTAAGTTTGAAATTAAGTGCAAATATAAAGGCTAGATATTTATTGTAAGGAGTAAATAGACTGTGGTACTGTAAAATCTCATAATTGAGGCAAAATTTAATAGGTAAAAGTGTCTGGAATGTATTGTATCATTTAAAATGAAACTGAATCCTTTTAACATCGGACAACTGGTACTTAATTCTGTCAATTCATTTGGTCTCACCCTCAGTGCTGGAGTTCATTTTGGCTGCCCTGAGTCAGGTGAAAAGAGCCCAGAATTGCAACTAGAATGATGAGAGATGCTGAAAATCAAGGGACACCAACAGAGATATGGTGTCAGACCAAGGTCAGACATGATTCATGTGTACACAGCAGTAACATAGGAAAAATAAGCTAGACGCTCCTCTCTTTTAAATAAGGTAATTCCTCTGGGGTATTTAGCTTGCTTAGGGTGTTACAAAGCTTTCTCCAATATTTTTTGCTGCATCTTGGTATTTCTTCCAGGTATTAAATGTTTAGGACTTCATGCTGAAGGTCTCTGCCTTGCAAGCTTCTTCCTGTAGAACATTCCAGTATTTCATCTGGCTCTTCGGAAGTTCTTCTCAAAACACTTCCTTGAAAGTTTTTTCTGTGCATCGCTTCTTGCCCACAGTTTTGGTCTCCGTGTTTGGTAATGTTTGTTTACAGCTATGGCAGTTCAGTACATGGTCTTTATGAGGATACAAGATGTGGGATTTCTGAGAATGCCTTTTCAGACAAGTGAGCCAATTTTCATGGTTGAAGGTGGTGAAGTCTAGGTGTTCTTTGAAAAAGATAAGGGCAGTCAGGTAGATTAGCTAGTCTAAATTCAGAGCTTCAGTTTTCAAGCACTACATCTCTAGAGACTTACAGTTTGTCAGGGTGGGATGCATAGCTTTAAGTTGTTGAAGCTATCATTTACAGTGTTTCCATTAAGACTTACAGCTGTATGTGCAGAGATTCTGCTTTTCTGTCTTAAGCATTCAGCAGATAAACTATAATCCTAGTAAGTGCTTCTGTACAATCTGCTGTTACTGTTCTGGCACAGTGTTGTGTGACACATTTGGCTGACTGCTGATGGGTGATAGCTGTAAGTCTACGCTGTGCATTGAGAGGATAGATTTAGATTAGATATTAGGAAAAAATTCTTTACTGTGGGGGTGGTGAGACACTGGAACAGGTTGCCCAGAGAAGCTGTGGATGCCCCATCCCTGGAAGTGCTCAAGGACAGGTTGGATGGGGCTTTGAGCAACCTGGTCTTACTGGGTGTCCCTGCCCATGGCAGGGGGTTTGGAACTAGATGATCTTTAAGGTCCCTTTCAACTCAAACCATTCTATGATTGTATGATTTCTCATGCTGGATAATCAGGCCTTTTCAAATTTCATGATCTTCGTGTTGTAAAACGTAGTTTTCTTGTCTGCTTTTCAGAAGATGTGTTTAAATAAATCCAAAACTGTGATAGTAGTCTCTCACTAGTAGAATTACTGATAAAAATATCTACTGACAGTTATTTGCTGTGGCTTCTATCTTCTGTGAAGTGCGTGGAGGGGAGAATACAGACACCCAGATCCTGCTGAAGACACTTAATTCCCTCAGGTTCTCTAACAACCCCAACATAAGAGGCTGTATCTGGAATAACAGGTCCTATTTGGGGTCCCTCAGTACCAGAGGTGTATCAATGAACTGGAGAGTCCAGCAGAAAACCACTGTGAGAGGTAGGGACTGTAGTGTGTCAGAAATGGAAAACTGGATTCTTTAAACCTAAGGAAGAACATACTAACATGAGGGAGGCTAATAACTGTTTTTAGCTGCCTAAAGATGGAGCCAGCCTCTTCAGAAGTGCACAGCAAAAACAGGCAGTCATAAATTGCAGCAGGGAGAACTCTAGCTGGACATCAAAACCAGTGTTTTTAGACAGAGTGGTTAAATTGTAGAACAGTTTGCCCAGAGAGGTGGAAAGTCTCCATCAATGGAGATTACACAAAGCTTGTCTAGACAAGGCCTTGACCAACCTGACCTAAGTTACAAGTTGGCCCTGCTTCAAGCAGGGGGCTGGACTAGAGACCTCCAGAGGTACCTTCTAGCCCAGTTAATTCAGTATTAACTGCCTTTTAGCAGCTGTTGGTGAACATTTTGTGCCTTTTTTTTTCTTTCTGTTTACAGTCGATATTTCTGAGTTCTGGATACTAGTAGAACATACTGGGAGAGATGAGTTGAGGGTGCAGTTCTGCAGTTGTTTCTTCTGTTGCTGCTTTCCTGCTCTTTCATTCCTATGCCTGTCCCTGTATGGGCCATGATGCTTGTGTGATACCTGGAGTGGGTTGGTTTCAGGATGCTATTATTTCAGCAAATTAGACCAGCAGTAATTCCTCCCAGGTTATTGATTTAGAAGAGGAAGCTGAGAACCAGGAATGAAATTTTATGGAGAAGAAGGGTGACAGCACAGAGGTGCTGGTTTAGATCTGCTTAAACAATTAATGGGGCTGCACTGCACTAGCTGACTTCAGAAGTCATTAGGGTAGTTTTTGGTGATTAATTCATAGATTTTATTTTAGGTTCAGCTGTGTCAGTCCATCTCAGGAAGATGTTAGTGTCTCCAAGCCATTCTGTAACTAATCTCTACCCCTCTGCTCAAAGCTGTGGCATCTGCAGGGATAACAGAGATGGCTAAACCAGGGCACAGGGGCTGATGATCTGGATGAATCCGGCAAACGTCTCTGGTCTGGAGACTTCAGCAGAAGGGTGGTGATGGAGGAAGCAGCATTTGGTGTTGCCATCTGTGCAACAAATGTTTCTCTGCTGTGTGTGTCTGTTGGATGGCTGCCTGACTGGCATACATTTAAATTCACCTCTGTAATCTTACCCTTGTGCTTTTAAATTAACTTGGTTCTTTTTGGGTGTTAGGGAGTCAGTTTTATGTTTGTGTGAACAAATGATATGTGTTTGATTCACTCTTGCTGTTTTGTTGTTGTTTTGTTCAGTGCTATGTTAAAGGAAACTGAACACTTGTCAAGCGCTATCCATAATGTCTTGGCGTTCCCTTATTGTAATGACAAATAATGTATTATTACCTTTTGTAATTCTCAGATAAAATTGTTCCTTCCTCCTGATGCAGAGAGAAGTAAATGTTCTTAATTAGACCAGCTGATACAGTTAGAGAACTTAGACAAGGTTTTGAGTGCCCAAATCCTTCAAGCCTTAAGTAAAAGTGGCTTAAATACAAGTTGATAGTAACTGCTGAGAGTCTTAGGCTATCTCTGAAAGATATTGGTTAGTATCTCTTGAGTGTAAAGTATATGGAGTGTGGAAATAGAGGGTGAGGTGGTTTAAATAACATTTATGCAATTAAATTCTGCCAAGGCATAATCCTAATCCTTGGAATGTCCTTCTGGTTTATCTAACTAATAGAATTCAGGAGTATTCTAAACTTACAGTTTAAAATTATAATTGATTCAATCAGAAAGGCTGATGGCTAAGAATATCTTGCAGATATTCTGAATTTACCAGTCTTTGTCCCATGAAGCGGAATTGTTTTGTGGTACAGTTTTATCATCCTTTCGTCTTTCTGAATTTGTGCCATCTTACTTGGTGACTGTTTAATGCAGCAGTATCTCTTGCCCACTGCATTGGTTTAACCCTGGCCAGCAACTAAGGACCACACAGCCACCTGCTTACTCCACCCCGCTGTGGGAGAGAGACTTGGAAGAGTAAAAGTGAAAAAACTCGTGGTTGAGATAGACAGTTTAGTAGGTAAAGTAAAAGCTGTGCACGCACAAGCAAAGCAAGGAATTAATTCACCACTTCCCATTAGCAGGCAGGTGTTCACCTGTCCCCAGGAAAGCAGGGCTCCATCATGTGTAATGGTTACTGGGGAAGACAAATGCCATCACTCCAAATGTCCCCTGCTTCCTCCTCCTTCCCCCTGCTTATTTGCTGAGCATGATGGCATGTGGTATGGTGTATCCCTTGGGTCAGCTAGGATGAGCTGTCCTGGCTGTGTCTTCTCCCAAAGTCCTGTGCTTCCGCAGCCTACTCGCTGGTGGTGTGGTGTGAGAAGCAGAAAAGGCCTTGGCTCTCTGTAAACACTGCTCAGCAGTAACAAAAACATCCCTGAATTATCAACACTGTTTCCAGCACAAATCTAGAACATAGTCCTACACTAGCTACTATGAAGAAAATTTAACTCTATCCCAGCCCAAACCAGCACACCTACAAAATAATTTGTGATAACTGGCTTCTGCTCTTCTGTTTTTCCTTTTGAAAATGATGTGCTAGATATTGTACATACTTTCCCAAAGTTTGACATTTGCTTGCCACCTTGCAAACTATAGTTTTTACAGGCAAGGTGACAGTGTATGTTGCCAGCGAAAATAATTGTGATACTGCACTAAGTGGTTGAAAAATGGAATTCAGGATTATGTATTTTACCGTAAGACTGGGATTTATCATTAACTTTTGAACACCACGCATCTAAACTAACGAACTAGGCAGCTCAAGAAGTTAAATAATTCTTCTGTCACATGCTTCTTGAATGAAATAAACCACCTTCTCTCAATTTTTTACAGTAAAAATTTAGATAATAAACTTAGCTAGGTGTCAGACTTCTTGGTGGTTGAAAATTCTTCCTGAATGAAATGCTTTTAATGTCTCTTGAACAGAGCCTTAAAACTGGTTGTACTTATAATTTTGTTTCAGATGGACCCTACTAGAATTTCAAAAGAACATGCACACTGTGTCAGAACACTTTTTGGACATCAAGAAAATACAGATTTGCATGATACATCCTTTGAAAATCAAGAAGCAAAGTTGATACCAGAATCATGTAGAAGTATGAAGCAGGCTCTTCAAAGAGCTGTGCAGAAGGTAAGTGACAGCCAGACTATTCCTTTATTTTGTGCTCCTGTTGAACTTAAAACAATTTTTCCAACATCTGTATTCAGAGGTAAGTTCTATGACGTGTTTTCTAGTGTTCAAATAATACCTGAAGTTCCATCCAAGGTCATGTGGTCTTTGCTCATGAGCCTGGTAGTAGTTAACCAATTCTGTATTCAAACACATTTTGGGTTTTACTTTTTTAACAAAGGAAGACTTGAAGTTGCATTGAGAAAACTATAACTGCATTTAGTTGATTGGCCATTCTGACATTTGGATGGGCCTGAAGGTAGTAGTTTATCCTACTGTTTGTACAGGTTTGCTGACACTTTGGATTTTCATAAAGGACAGTTTAACATTTTTTTTTTCAAAGTAGTCTTCCTGTTTCTGACAAGATTCTCCCAAGTCAAGATTATTAGCAGGCAAAATATTGCCTGAAAGACAGAGGAGATAACATTTGCTCTCATTTGCTCTTGTTTCTTACTCTTTCTGCAGCCCAAAATGAGGGATAGTATCTCCTTTTTTATTTTTTTGCTCACTGCCAGTTTTCTGTTCTGTGAAGACCATTCCCACTCTGGCAGAAGAGCTGCTTTGCTATAGCATAACTGGACAGTCTTTGCCTAGCAGTTGAGAGTGACAGCTTGTTCCCAAACACAGATAGCAAAAGTAGTCAGCTAAAGAAGTCAGCCCTGCTGCAGTAACTGGCTTTGATCTTTTTGTGTGATGGTGTTTAGTGCTAATTATAGGCTATTTAACAGCTGAATGTCTGAATGCTGTGGTATTTGGTTTTCCTGGCTTACCAGGTCCATTATAACTTGGCTTCTTTACATCTGCATAGGACTGTCAGTTTTTTGTAAAGGTTATTACATTAGGTTTGAGCTGAACTCACACTTCACAGAGTGAATTGTACTTGAGTTAATTATATAGCACTTTAATTGTGCTAATGTCATGTTTGCTTTTAAGAGTACCCTGAGTGACAGATCTTTTTGTGCACAAACCCTAAAAGAGTTCATGTCTTGTCCCTTTTACTAGCCACCCCCTTTAAAAATTTAAGGGGGGGGGGGGGAAAGACTAACTCTGTAGGATTAGTTCTTTCCTTCAGCATTTTATAGAAACTCTCACACTACACCTACTTTGCCCTGTGTGCTGGTACTAGACGGCTTGTTCATGCAGCTCCCATGACAGACTAAGGAGCTTGTTACAGTAAGTGAATGGGCAGCCCTGTGTGTCTGTTCTGGTCATTTGCTGCTGGTTACTCAACAAAGGCATTGGCTTTAGCTGAGACTGCATATCCTGCCGTTCTGGATGGAGGTTAAATGCTGCAATGTCCGTGGCCAAGATAAGTAGTGAGTAGGGATAACTTTTTTGGCTGATGGTCATTAGTTTGGGAAAAATAAAATTTCCCTTGCCAAAGTAATCAGACTCTGAATTTCCTTTGAATGCAACGGAATGTATTAAGCAGCTGTGTCAGTATTCTGGGGTGTTTTGTCATCATATATGGATGACACATAGAAACATAAAGATAGGAAAATGCTCATCTGGACCTACATTTGCTTCTTTTTGGTATATCAGAGAAGTGAAAGAAAAAGTGTTAAGGCAAAATTATACTTTACCATGTTCTGTAGGCTCTGCCTTTTGTTGGCTCTGCCATAATGAAGGGCAGAGATGCACCTGAATCTTACTTCCAGTTGTGCTAATCCTCTGTGTTGGGAATTTGACTGGTGTGACTTGAAAGTGGTTTCCTATCATCTGTGCTTTCTTCACTTTACTGAAGGAGAATCTAACCTGTGTGTGTTTTAAGAACCAGTATCCTTATTTGAATTGAGCATATTGAATTATTTGAATTCAGCATGTTAAGTGACTGAAACAGAATGCTTTAAAATACCGTTTACATTTTGTGATTTTTCAAATTTTGTCTTTTGCAATTCAAGCTGTTCAGGAAATGAAAATAGACAACTTGCTTTTACTCAGGTTTATGGTCTGGCTACAGCTTTTAGCTTACTGCACTGGTTCTCATCTGTTTTCCTTGCACACCTGTAGACCTAGTGCTTAAATCTAAAGCAGGCATTGACATGGAAAATGAAAGTGCTCTTATGAAAACCAACATAGTAGGGCTGCAAGGTCAGGTCTAGATTTTCTTTTAATGAAAATCTAATGTTGAATTCCTTAATATATTCCAGGATAAAGATACTGCTTAGGGAGCAGCTTACTCAGTAGACAGCATATTTTCAATATTGCCCATAAACTTTCAAGCAGACAAATAATACACTTTCCTAGCCTGTCTGCTTACTTTTTCTTGCATGTAATCTTAAAAACCTTTTGGCACTCCACATGTACTAACCACAGTTCTTGTGAAGTCTGTTATGAGCCTGAAGTAGAAAGGACTACAAACATATCTTGGGTCAATTCATAAGTAACTTTTCTTGGCAATACTCCCAGCTTCTAGCAGCTTGGGGAATTCAGGCATAAACTAGTCTCCCACATGGCAACGGAGTACTTCACTAGACCTCTAGGGCAGCACTTACAAAGATATCTATATACTTAGCAGACATTTAAAGTGCATATAGTTATAGACAAACTCAAGGTTTCATGAGCGATTGGTGTAAGTTGCTAAAATTTCACTGTTTCTCTCCTGCAACCTTACATGCCTTTTTAGTTTCTGCAGGCAACAGAATACTCATTTGGGTAGAGGTTGTAGTGCTACTGATCTCTGAACTATCTTCTGATGAATATTGGTTCATGTGCTTTCTATCTAACTTCCTTTCTGATTAGCTTTCTTCAGATTGCTGAATTTCCGGCAAGATAATCAGATACTTCCTCCTGGTATTAACCGGATTTAAAGCACTAGGGTAGTAGAAGAAACAACTGCACAAAAGAGCTTTAAGATCACATTTGAAGCAATACATGAATGTCCAGAGGGGTTCTTTTCTGATTGGTCTCAAAAGGCTGCTTAGAGCTGCTCAAAGTAGATATTGTGATACTATAAAAGCCAAAGGGGAGAAAAAACTGTTTGCAAATATCATGTCTGCAAACGTAGCCTTCTCTGTGCATCCTCAACATCGGATGTAACTTGAAGAGGAAGAGTTGTTTGTTTTGAAGATGCTGAGATACTAAGGGTTAAAACCTGCAGCCTGCTGTGGATGAGGAAAGAGCAGTTCCCAACCTTCCAGGCACTTAAAGCATGATTTTATTTTTTAAAATGTGACAGTTTTTCAGCTTCCCAATGGCCTCTTCAATTTCTTGGATGAAGGAAGACACATTTTTCATTTTTGTGACCGGCTGCTTGTCTGTTTGAACAGTGACTGTGTGAAGGAGGTTGGAATGTGGGAAGCAGGCCAGCAGAATTAACTTGGTGGGCAGTGAGCAAATGATGCAAAGGTGTAGAAGTGCAGCTTTTTGTAAGACTAAGTGGTTTGATTTCTGTGTACAGTTTTTCTAAAAATAGCTCAACAGCTTGGTAGCACTCATGGTTCTGTGGGTGGCAGTCTTAAGAAGTCACTGATAATATTTTGTCAGCAGTTCTTATGCCATTATAGCAGTGTTCTAGTGACAGGTTCTGTTAAGCTGTTTCTGCTGTCTTAATGGTAGTACATTGTTATTAGGTATGAGATGCTTAAAGACATTTAGGTGCTAAAGAATGCAGTTTAAAGATCTGGAAAAACCTAGCTCTTAATTCCTTGCAGTAAGGCTACCAGGGAATTTTTATAATCCCACTAAGAGGCTATCTTTAGACAACTGGCTATGTGCAGGCAGCCACTGAAAAATGTGGTCCTTGAGTCTTTTGGAGTCAAAAGCAAGTATGTGCTGAAATGCTTTGAGGTAGGTTGTGTATCAGCACCTTGGAACTGTAGAAACATGAAGTAAAAAAAAAAAAATCTAGAGAAGTGCTGAACTACTTACTTTTCAGGAGGAAACCCATAGGCCATCTTTATCTAGGGATTAGTTCATGTATTTCAGCTTCCTTTTGGAAGCAACAGAACAGAAAGGAATATGAAAATTTGTGGGGCTGGTCAGAATCCAGTAGAGAACTTGGCACCAATCCAGTGTTTGGAGAACTGATGAAAGATTTCTGTTTACTGGCCACAGGTTAGTCACTTCTAATCCAGTGACAAGCACACAGAAGAGTCAATGAACATGAGACAGTTTCCAGCTCATTTCAGTGTGTTAGTGTTGGGCTCACTCTTATAATCTCCCTTTTGTTGTAATGGCACTTGCATTCCTAATTGCATAATAGCATAGCTTCAAGAGGAGTATAGGAGAATATTCCTGTCGGAGAGAGATGCTCCTGGTATACAGGAAAGTAGGCTCAAGACAGTCAGGACAAGGAGAGTTGTTGACCCAGGTCTTCCTGGGTAGTGGTTCTGCTTACCAAGTGGTGATGTTGCAGATGAACAGCACCACCAACAGTCAGAAAGAAAGCAGCTCAGACTGCATTTCATGAGGACCACAGCTGTTCCACATGGCAGATGAGCAGTCAGGCTGCTAGGTGTCAGAAGGTGAGGTACCCAGATGTTAAAGCTAGAGCATCTTTGGAAGTGTGCAGAAGCAGAACTCTTTACTCCTAAAAAAAACGTAGGTTAAGAGGAGGATAGAAATTGGTCAGTTCAAGGACTTTAAGGGGTGCACAGTTACCAAATGTGGGATTTATTTTTTTTAGTACTGGTTTAGATAATAGGAGATTAAAATGTACATGGCTGTTTTTTTTGGATCTGCCTGGTAGGCTTTTCAGGCAAGGATGTTATCACATCCCCCAGAAAGAAAAGATACGAAAGCAGGCTCTGCATCTGAGAAGTTGCCATTAAGAAAGCAAGAAAACGAAGGAGTCTTCCCTTTACAGGGAAAGGATTGGGAGTAAACGTGGTCCAGTAATCTCTGATAGTGTGGTCCATCTCCCAGTCTTTTAGCTTGTGTCTTGTTCTCTTTAGAGGCTTTTGCCACTTTTTGTAGTACCTAGTACTTGCAATTTTTTGTCATCTTCCTACTTCTGATGAAGTTAAAGAGTGTGTGGCTAGAGGCTGGTGCTGGTGTGTAGCTTCTAGAATTGAGCTTCATTTCATGCACCTAGAACTGACATTGATGTAGGAAGATCAGAGAGGGAAAGTGAATGTAAATGGGGGAGGTGGACATGCGTTTTGCTTCTTTTGAAGTTGCAATTCTGAGTTTCTTCTTGTCTCTACAGCAGAAGGCATCTTAATGATTTTTATCTACAAAATCAGCATATCTCTGCTGAAGAGTATGCTTTGATAGTCATACTACAACTTCCATACTGCTGTGGCTTTTCATATTGGTTTAGCATTTAAACACCTACTGAAAGGGGAAAGTGAGAGTAATAAATGTACCAGCTAAGGCATTACAGATTTCACCGTGGCTGCAAAATTACATGAAAGCAAGACTTTGAGTGTTTTGAAAGTAGGATTTCAAATTCTAAAACACGGCAGTGATTGAGAGCACAGTGGAACATTGCTGATCTGGCCAAATCTGAGCCATGTTTCATATATGTGGTATTGAATCAGATGAACAGCAATATATATGACACAGACAAAAGAAAGGACCTCTCTTACGTTTCAAAGATGAGGTATGATTTTCTATCCTCAGCAAAATGTTTCCTTTCATTAAACATTTTGGTGCCTTCATGGTATGAGCTATTCTGAATAGCAAGTAGAATATTACCCCTGATTTTTTAGAAAACATGAGATGAAGAGAGTGATGGGAGAACAAGGGACAGAACTGAGGACTGAATGTTACCAAGACTCAGTCCAGGCTTGTAACAAGAATAGGCTGCTTAGACTTTTGAAAGCTGCTGTTTTTATGTTTTCTCAAGATGAAAACAGGTATGGATTATTAAAAGCAAGGCTTTTTTGTGGTGCCTGGTGTCTGTTACTTGCACTGTTCTTGTTTTTGAGTAACACTGGTTTCACGTTAAAATTTGTCTGCAGTTTTGTAGAATGCATATTTCCAAACTCTGGCACCCAGTCCATTTGGCCCAGTACCGGTGTGGAATATGCTTAATCCTTCAGTTCCTGCATACCTTGTTAGATGTGAGCCTTGATTATAAAGCCTTGTAGATCTGCAACCTCTTCCCTGTTAGTGGTCAAGTGGGAGGGGTGGAGGTTTTTAATTTACCTCATTACAAGTGAAATTCAGAGCTTAGCTTTAGTTATTAGTGTGGTTACACACTAGTCCCTATGTAGAACTGCTGCTTTCATTACCTTTTGACCCCAAGTAATTAAATCAGTTCATAACTCTGTTTTATGTGGTGCATTCTTAGCAGCTATTGTTCCATTATACTTTGAGAAATATTCCAAGTGCAGTAAGTAAGAAAGGTTGTAAATGTCCTGTGAGCACTACTTCAATAAATAGTACAGTGATCATACACATCATCATTCCTATCCACCTTTATCAGAAGTGTTGGACAGAGGAAGTAATTTGATTTGTAGCAGCTAAACTGTGTGTTAATATTATACATCGTGTAAATATGAGAATACGAGTCCCAGGTATCTGAATATACTGCAGTTAGAACAGCCCCCATGTATACATACACACAGTGTGTGCAAACTACCTGAAGTACATGATACTACAAAACCAAGGCACTGAAAGCAGTGACTCTTTTTCATTTTAGGAAGTCCAGCGTGTCATGGGAAGAGCACCACCAAGACCAGAAAAAGGTAGGTGCTGGTTTACAAATAAGAAATATTTCAGTTCTAAACTTGTCTTTCTGAGGTAATGTGATTCTTTTATCTCTAGCTGCAATGGAGGCATTAGGAATGGATCTGTACAAGAGAAACAAACCTGAGAAGCTGCCATTTGCCCATCTCATTATTGATGATAAGAATATTCCATCTGGTAAGTTCATTTTTAAGAGAATTGTTCCAATGCTACTATAAATGTGTTAAACAATGAAGTATATGAAAATAGTTCAGCAATACCAGCAACAGACTGGGATTTCAGAAATGGCTTTTGATAATGAGAATAAATTGGTTGTGTTAAGGAATTTCAGAGGCAGCAGGGGTAATGCTAACAACAGGATAGCTTCCCTTTTGCCTCAGGTATCTTACATCAGTCTGTTATGTGCTGAATGGCCTCTATTTCACATGACCGGTTTTCATGATCAAGCTGTGAGGGCTTGGCCTACCTCTTCGTGCTGTCTTCAGGTGAGGAATGGAGGTAGGCGTTGAGTGCTTTCCTCATTTCTTATTTTTGTTGGGCTAGTAAGGCCCATCTGGAGTTCTTCACTGACACTGGACATCAGCTGTAGGTATACATACACACAGACATGTGTACATACATACAAGGATATATTATACATGACTAGCCATAATCCAGATGTTGCAGGTTGGAAGATGTTTCCCTTCCATTGAATCTAAGATTTTTCTGTTGTCAGATGAAGAAATATGTTGTTTTCTATTGTAAAATTCAAGAATGTCTTATGTCCATCTATTCTACCCTTCACAGCAGCACTCCTTTTGTGTGCTGAAGTATAATTGGCTCTGTACTGGGTGACACAACATTTGTCTTCAGGGTGGATTTGCAAGCTGAGAATCTTATGTGAATACATAACGCACACGTCAGGTGCCCATCAGTGTAAAAACTTGCCATGAAGGAAGCACATCTTTCATTTTGGGGTGTTGAAGGCCTAGAACTGCAGTCCCAGCGTCATTACAATTTGCCCGCTAGTTCCCTGCCCTCTGTGGGTACGCCCATAGCATAGGACTGAATTTATAGCAAGTGTTTCCTTCTGCTAATGGCATGTTGGAAAGGTTTTTGTCATATTCCATTCATTATTATGTTGCAGTGCTGCTATAGACTTTTTCACATCAAGACTCTCAGGGCCTTCCTGATGTTCAGACATGCCAAAGATTCACAAGGGTCTGTCTGTATCCACCTAGTCTGTTAGCAGGAAGGTCAAAGATCATGGCATTGTACTCTGAGGAACAGGGTTTCTGTTCAGTGTGTTGACTTGGATGCAGTATGTTTCTGAGCTATTGAGTAGGGGGAAAAAAGAAATGTTTGTGGCTTTTATTTGCCCCTATGGTAAGAGGATGGCATTCTTTTATCTTGCCAGAGCTCTTGTTCTCTAGCCACAGGTACCTTTGGATAGCTTTGGGAATATTCTCACTAGTACGATATGAGGGAACAAGGCATGATTCTGCCTTGGAACACACTCCAGAGGAAAAGATTAATTCCTGCAATTTTAAGATATCTTAGTATGTTTCTTTTTTTGCCCTGGGGCAATGTCAGTTGAGATTTTTCTCTCTGTATTCTCAACACAGTGATCATCATTGGTGTGGTAGAAGTAAACCAGAGTGTTTTCTGAAGCTATTAGAGGATCTCAAGACAGGAGGGGACATCGATCACCACTGATTTCTTCTTCTGAAGCTGTATACTTTCTGCAGTGCTGAACTTACTAAGCTATGTGCATTCCTTTTCTGTTTTATATGACCAAACCAAGGGGGAATGCTGTGTTGAGGCTTGAAATCTTAGATTTTTAGCAGGCTGCATAGTATAATACCTTGCTCTTGCTCTTGCTCAATTTAAAGACAAAGCACTTTTGTACAGCTTCTTGCCTGTAGGGATAGGATTCTTTCTCCCTTCAAGTGCATTGACATTGCCTTTATAACCAGAGAGCTTAAGCAGCTTGTCAGATGGCAGCCAGAACTTCTACAAGCTTTCTTATTAGCTCAAATGCCTCCTGACAAGCTTCTGTTTCAGTCAGATATTGCCTTTTGACATAGGTCAATAGTAGAAAATGCAGTATCAGTAAACTTGTCTTAGCATTTTGTCTTTGGAAGGATTCAGTTAATTTGCTAATCAGAGAGATCACTTACATCTACAGAAGTGGAGAGTGTCAGTGTCCCACTTTGAAATCCACCTTTTCCCGTGGGGAATTTACTTGCTGTCTACCTGCATGTTGCAGTAAACTGTATTTTTATCAGGACTAGTAGTGATAATTTTTACTGTTGTGCATCACTGCATTGATCTTCCAAGGAGTGACATAGCACATCTGTGAATAATATCAAGGGAGGCATTGCTTGCTCTATTCATACTATTATTTTTTTTTTTAATAACACAGTCTGCAGGAGCTATCAGAAATACATGTGTGGCAACAAGCTGCTCTGTTTCTCCTTGGAGCAGATCAACCCCTTACCAATGTGATGACTTGAACATATTACCTCCTGATCTGGCGCGTATGACTTCTGACTCTTTTGGAAGAGCATTGGCCAGGATGTTAATTGTGAGCACAGCTTCTGCGGTCCTTGTGGGCATTGCAGCAGTGAGGGGCTGTGTCAGTATGGGTGGCTGGAACCCTGGACCTCTAGTTGTGGGGCACTTCAGTATTATGCTGGCTGGTATGAGGCAGTACCCACTTGGCTGGGTGGCAGAGGTTAATGACAGGCATAAAGGATGAGGAATTTGCCTGAAGGTCACCAGGAGTTTCTTTCCCATTCCCTGACTGCAAATAGCAATTTCTGTTTTCTTCCCCGACTCCTTAGCCTACATGTCTGAAATCCTTCTAATCTGAAATCCTTCTAACTTATTTTATGCCATCCATGAGTCTGGACAGATCTGGTCATAGTGTTTTAAGGTTCTCTGCTGTCATCACTCTGACCCAAAGAAAACAATGTCTGGGGGGTGGGGAGAATATTAATTCTTCATCACTGTCAAACAGGATTTTAAGTAGTTTGCCACTGAACACCTTTCATGAAGGGGCACTGAGCAGTGTCTGAGGGAACACTTTTATTTTTTCACCTGGTTCACAATAATATCAAGCTCCACATGGACTTTTGCAGCTAGGGGGAGTATGAGGAAGGGGGAAAATAACCCTTCCCAGATCTTGGTGTCCCCACCCATCATTTGGCTGCAGAAGCCATAGTGGTTTGGCTTGCTGTGTGTATTTTTTAGGTTTGCTGCCTTAGGTTAAAGCTGGATGCTTGCTGGTTGGTTTTTACCAGAGCTCATTATAAATGCTACCTAGGTTTTAAATGAAAACAGTGAATTTTGGTTTATAAATTGATTACAGAAATTACTCACAGTTTAAAGGAGAAAATCACAAACAGAAATATAAATGTTAAATATATAATTTGGAATGTGAACTGATACCTTTCACTGTCTTAAGGAAATGCTGTAGTATTCTGAGCTATTTACAGCTAGAGGTTCAGCTTAGTTGCCCTTTTTCTCCAAAATAGTTTTTCAGAGCAAACAGTGCTTTGGTCCTTCCCTCAGGCTTAATTTATACCTGAAAGCTACTAGGATGCAAAGAAATTATCAGTACAGGGCTACTTTCTCCTCTGGTCCCCTTGCATCATATTACTTCTCAGTAATTAATTTTATTGAAACTCATTTGTATTAGTTCATGCTCACAAATATACAAGACATTGTTTTGATTTGTAATCAAAACAACATTTACAGAAAGACTTTATCTTGACTTTTTTTATAATGCTTTTTACTATGTCTGGAATGTTATCTTACTCATTATGCTCAGACATCTTCCTTCTCTGTCAACATGACTGACTTTGTGCTGTTTTTTTTTTCATGGCTCATAGTAAATTTTGTCACAGAAGATACTGTATTGCAGAGTTTCTGACTGTCCCGTGGCTTGGGTTACATTTCAGAGTTTCTGCTATACGGACAGCTGACTTTCCACTTGCATGCTCCAGTTTTCTCCTCTGTCTGTGTCTTGGAATAGTGATTGGTTTTGGTGTCTCCAAATTTAGGTGTATTACCACCAGAAGTGCTGAGAGCCTGCTTGAACCTTCCATTAAATGTTGCATGGCGTAACTCCTACCAATGTATCTTTGTGCTGTGCCAATGACTGTGGTGTGCCTCTTCCAAAGCTCTGAATTGTGGCAAAAAGGCAATCTGCCTCAGTTAATGCAATCATACATGCATATATAAAATGATGATATATCTATATAATATATATTATATATATAATATGTATAAAATATAATACAAGCATTATCATTTAGGTTGGAAGGAGCTTCCAGAAGTTATCTAGGCTAATCCACTGCTCAAAACAATAAGGGTCATCTTCTATCATCTTTTGGCTTGTCCCTCTATGTGAGTGTGGATGAATGATGAGTATTGCCCTCAACACCAAAACAGTGTGAACAAACTTCACCACCTCAGCACCTCAATTACAAATGACTGTGGCACCTATTATCTCTTTCCCCTTCTTCAGCAGAGAATCATGCATTCCCACTGAAGATGTCTTCAAAATTTCTACTTGTTTAACACTGGCAACTAAAAAGTTTACTTGCCGGGTAAATAAAATCTGACTAGCAACTACCCAGTGGGCCACCAGTCAGTCCCAGCACACCAGCATGCCTTTCTGTTCCATCATATGTATACATTCCTGTCCCATATCTCTGAATTGTGTCTCCTCTGATCCAAGCAGTGATTTCTTGCCTATCCTCCTGCAGTTTTTCTGGCAGAGTTAACACTGTACACAAGAAGTTCTACAACTTCCTCAGCTATCCCCAGTGCTTCAGAGGTGTACTCTGGTACCCCATCTAAGCATCTCTTGCGGGTGAATAATTCCAGACAAGAAGAGACTTAAGATCTTGGTGTCGCTTCCAATTAATTGATGGTTTTCAGAGGTTTTTGAGGCACTGCACAGAAGACAGCTTCTTTGTATGATTTTTCTTGTATAATTTCTACCTGCCTGCACTGGAGCCATAAGGGAGCAAGTATTTATGATCTGCCTTTGACAGCCTGTGCTTCACTCAAGTCTTTGTGGAAGAATGCCAAAGCTTTTTGTTCTGGACTACTATTGAAGTATTATTCTCATACGCTGCAAAAGTTACTTGCCCTTGGCAGTTAGGGAAGACTCATGGCTCTCAAATTCCTGTCCCTACTTCCCCTCACTTTTTGTGCAAACAAGTCCAAGAGGCATCTTTTTAAATAATGAAATGTACCTGGGGCTTTTCCCCTGCATGCTTCTGAGCATTGTTTCTGGGGCATGCCTTGATATATGCTTGGAGTTAGAGGGCACTGGGCGCTGACATGTGCCATGGAAAGTTTGGTGGGAATAGGTTGTTTTCGTTTGATGTTGGCAGAATAGAGTACTGAATATTCCAAGCAGGCATTTAGATGCACTGGGAGCCTAAGGTGTAAGGTCCTCTGGTGCCTGTGTGGACCCACGGCTGTGGGATGGAACAAATAGTTAGTCTTGTGTGGTGAAAATTGCTAGTGGGTAGGAGAAAAAGTTGGGCAACTCTCAT
Source organism: Falco peregrinus (assembly GCF_023634155.1). NCBI lineage: Eukaryota > Metazoa > Chordata > Aves > Falconiformes > Falconidae > Falco > Falco peregrinus. Next base: position 88,875,747 of record NC_073724.1, read on the forward strand.
CTGTTGTCTTCTGCCCTGTGCATTTCACTGAATAAAAGGTAGTGTTAGTGGCTTGTGCCTATCAGGAAGGGTCAGGGCCTGTGCAGCTTTCTCAGGACAGTGCTGTTTCCTCTGCGTGTGTGTGCCCACCGGTCTTGCTTGGATCTCTTCCTCCCACTGTTGCCTGTCCCTCTGTTTTTTGCAGGGCTGTGAGATGAGGTGGGTGCTATAGTGGGGTGGTGGTGAAGCTAGGGAGGTGATAGGGCTGTGGGATGTGTGCTGCAGGGCATGTTCCTCAACAGAAAATACTCTGAATCTCTACATAATACACAAGCTGTAGTAGCATTGCTAACTGGGCTGGTGTTGCAGATCTGCTTCTTAACACTGTGCCACCAAAACTAATCCGAGGGGTCAAACATGACCCGATTTGGAAGGAAGACTCAAATGCTCTCTCTCGGTCCCTATCTGACCTGCCAGGCCATCTCTTAACACAGCCTCAAATAGCAGGATTTAAATGAAATGAGATCTGAGACTTGACCAGCTTGTATCATCTCTTGGAGGTTTCAGTGTGGCTACTTGATGACAGCACCCAGGAGGTGCCTTTTGGGCCAGGATTCCTGGGGGGCATTAGAACCTGTATATGCGAAGTTAGCTTTCTGTGACAGTGCTGAGCTGAAGAACTAATCTAAACATCTCCAGTCTCTCAGCACCTTTTTGTCCTCTTCACAAAGCACTCAGTCACCTTAACAGATACAGCACAACTTCCTCTTTACCAGGCCATCATCATGCAGGCAGAGCTGAAAGGATTTGTGTTAGAAGGAATTCAATAATGCTTCTTTACATATGTTAATTCTATTAATCTATCTTTTTTGATAGTCAGATTTAGTAACTGTTACATGTGTATTTTGATTCTCACATGCATGATGTTCTATGGAGAGGCAGAATATTATGATAATTTTCTTTCCTGATTTGTGGATCTCCAGTTTAAGACTGCTTGAAGGGGACCATTCTCCTCCACGCATGGCATATCGGCTCATTGCTTCTAGTTTGAAACTTAAGATACTTCAAAAAGAATAAAAATAAGAAAAGGAAAAAAAAAACAATATATCCAGAGTCACATCTGTTTTCCTAGAGGATTTTTTCTAAGACTTTCTGCGAGGTGTTAGACAAAGAATCTGAGTTTACCTCCTGAACAGCTGTGACTGCCCAGCTGTAACTATTTGTACACTTCTCAAAGAATAAGGATTGTGCTGTGGGCCACTATCCTACATATCTAGGGTATGATTAAACCAGATTGTGGAGCCTTATTCCAGTATATGCAAGCACTGGGTTAAATCTAAACATTGTTTTTGCATAAAAAAAATTTGTCATAAATACTTGAAGTGCTATCTAAAGTGTAGCCAACTTACTGTGCAGTACTAAAGATGCACAAGCATACTGACTTTTTTTTGCCCTTTTTTTGCCCTTTTTTGGGGGTTTCTCAAATGAAGATGTTTACCTTTGTACCACTACAGTCACAAGAACATGAAATATGGGAAGGTTTCATAAGGTTTCTCTTTGGAGAATTTTCAGTTTAACATCTTTTCAGATTTTGTTTAGTTATTCCTTACAAACATTTACAAGTTAAAGGCTAATAACAAGATTAGCAGTTTTTTCATTAGCAATTTTTCCTTTCAAATTCCTCTCAAGTATTTGTTACTCAAATGAAGTTTTAGGTGGAACGCAGTTTCTGTACTGAGCTTCTTCCATGATTGCTTAGCGTAGTCAAACTGTTGGGCAAGTGTGTTGTACCATGGTCCAGCAGATGTTCTAGTGGCAGGGCAAACAGGTAGAAATAGTAAGCCAAATATGGCAGCTCATGATGGAAAAAAGTATCTTACGAATTTCTATTATAATTGTCTGTCTAATCCTCACTTCAGGCTATATAACTCTAGTTGCTGTTGATTCTAAAACCCAGAGGTTGCTTTCTAAATGTTGGGGTTTGTTAAATGTTTAAAAATAATAATTATTTTTTTTCTTCCCTCTTCAGGAACTCGCAAAGTCAACCTCACATCCTGGCATCATGACAAAGGCCAGGCAAACCTATCAAATATGACGTTCAATGATGGAAAACTAATTGTTAATCAAGACGGGTTTTACTACCTTTATGCTAACATTTGTTTCAGACATCATGAAACTTCAGGAAACCTGACTAAAAGAGGGCTTCAGCTGATGGTGTATATGACTAAAACAAACCTTAAAATAAGGCGCTCGGATGTGTTGATGAAGGGAGGAAGCACCAAATACTGGTCAGGGAATTCAGAATTTCATTTTTATTCTGTAAATGTAGGAGGGTTTTTTAAATTAAAATCTGGTGAAATGATCAGTATCCAGGTATCAAACCCATTGCTACTGGATTCATCACAGGAAGCAACTTATTTTGGGGCGTTTAAAGTTAGGGATTTAGACTGAATCTTTCCTTAGTGTGCTGAAAACTGTTTGCGTTTTTAGTGGTCCAGAAACAACTTGAAGACAGAACTGAAAGTCTTTTGCAGCCCAATTGCATCTGTATAAGCCATATATCTCTAAAGACACGTTATTGCCCTGTGCAGACTCCAGCGTGAGTCCCACAAATGCATAAAGGGCAAAATTACATAGTTCTGATTCAGTCTTATAGCAGTTTTACTTCATATGTCTCCACTGGCTTCGGTACAGCCGTTACAACTTTCACATTGGCATAGTTGAAATCAGAGCAATTAGTATTGAACTTCTGTTTCCGAGTTCTGCCCTTTTTGACCTGTGCTACTTTTACTAGTTTTGGTGCAAACGTAGGACAAGACAAGAACTTGGCTCCCAGCTTGCATTTAGGCCTCAGTTTTGCTTGGGGTTGAGCATTCTGACCCTGAGATGGCAGAGATTACAAAAGTATGACTAATCCCATGCATTTGATGTGGCTTTTCACATGCTTAGTTAAGCCTGTTCTTGCTTTGCTGGATTAGGGTTGGAGAGTTCAGGCTGTGGCAGAAATGAGTTGCAGAACACCTAAACAGTTCAGCTTAAGTTTTTACCTGATTGAAAGGGTTATTCCAGGAAGAAGGGAGATCATCTGGCCTTGCAGTTCTAAAAGGTTAATTACAGGTCATTTTTATTATTGTTGCACAGTTAATTGCAAATATAGATTGCCAAAATACAGTGTGCCTTTAAAGTATTACTTTGTGCCAGAACCTGCAAAGACATTTTTTAGACAAAAAGTATGTATTTTTATATTCTGTAATATCTAAAGTTATATTTCAGGTGTAATGTTTTGTGTAAAAAAAAAAAGTAAATTATATTGTCCTATAGTATTTGATACAAAATATTTAAAATCTCTTGCTGTTTGTATATTTAATGTTTTAAACTGTTTTTAATGTACAGACATGTTAAACTGGTGCACTTTTTAATCCCAATGGGAAAAATTGCAGCTAAAAGAGGTTGTTTGCAATTAGCAAATGTAATATATATCTTTGTTCTTTTTAACTTAATAGATTTCTGTTAATCTTGTCAGTATTATAGGGAGGGGGGGAATCACACCGATGTCATGAATAATTACACCAGAATGCTGGTCACTGGGTGCCTTTCAAACCTCAAGGGTAATTGACATTACAAAGCTGGCGTTACCTAAATAAAAAAGAAATTTTAAAAATTAATATGTAATAATCCATTGAAATGTAGGGGTATTTATAGTTACTGAACAGGCATATTTTCCTACAACAAAATCTGCAAGTTGTAAATTCTGCAATTAATGACTTTTTTAGCTTAGTTTCCCAAAAAAGTGAAGCTTATGTCATTGCATTGCCTGTCCTTGTCTCCCCTTCTAGCTTCGAAAGCTCCGCGTGCTTCTGCCAGCTCAGGCAGGTGAATGGCAGTGTTAAGAGATACTCTTACAGGTTTTATGAGAACAGACAGCTGAGAATGACTCAGCCATGATACATTATTTGTCAGTGGCTGGCCACTGTTCATATTAGGCAACAAATTAGTACAGGGAGACTCCTAGCTAGCTGCAACATGTGTTGTTGCTTGTATAGTTGCTTGGCCAAAAGGGGTAGGTGCGTGGAACCTGAGAGGTGGGTATGTGGGATGTAGGGGAGAGCTGAAAGTACTACAGGTGATGTTTAGAGCACATCTGGGCAGGGAACAGCAACTTGTTGGGGAAGGGGTGAGGGAGGTTTTAGGAGTGTTTGTCTGTGCTCTAAGGGTGATGGTGGGAAAACCCGCTCTTCAGTGCGGTAAGAATCACACAAGGCAAAAGACTCAAATCTGTAGGAATTGAGGCTTCATATAAATCCTCAGGCTTTTTTTTTTTATTTTTTTGGTAAAGAACCATGTTGAATTCAAGCAATTATTTTATACTGTATAATAAACTTTTCTTGTTAATGTTAATACTGTTTTCTTACAAAATATATTTCTAAAAAAAAATTAACTTTGTGAATTCTTTATTTTCGTGTGTCCCTGTATTTCTTGTGCAGCTTCAATCATTTTGTTGAGACTTCAGAACATACAGGCTGAGTATGGTGTAACTCACAAGTGAGGCACAAATTGCTATTTTGAGACAATTACAGTGAATTTTATGAAGCTTTGATTTGGCTCCAAACATGCATCCACCACTTTAAAGTGGAGTTACATCATCAGGGATTGGAAATTTAGCTGGAAATTAGGACTTCCCATTTATGTTTTACACCAAACAGTTGTCAGTTCAAGACCAGGTATGACAAGAATCTGGGGGTTTTCTTTCAAAATTTCGAGAGCTACAGGTCACATCAATCATATTTTTTCCACTGTAGAGATGTCCAGTGGCAGGCTGGGAGAAAAATGTCTGCTCTGTTTCTGTTCTGGGGGTTAAGCCCTGCCCTGCGGGGAGGTAGACCGGGGGTTTGAATGATTTGAAAGTTGAGTTAGACTTGGTGCTTAGGATTTAACCTTAGCAAATGGGCTGCCCGTGGGTGGTGGTATGTGAAGGAGAGGAACCACCAGTGTTAAACGTTATCTGCGTGGCCGCAGCTGTGGGCTGTGAGTGTGTGCTAGGTAAGGTCACAGCATGGGCAGCGTGTGTTGAGCCCCTGGGTTGGTTACCTGTGCATCCAAACCCACCGGAGCTTAAAAGAGGGCTTCTGTGCCTCAGCTCAGCAGCACACCTGTAGGCACCAGAATTTCACAAAGCAATACAGGGCTTTAAATTTTTCCTTGGGTGCTGACTTCTGAGGCCTAAAAGATTTTGGGGTTGTGGTGGGTTTGGGGTGTTTTTGCTTTTGTTTTGCCTAAGCATCCTTTGAATGCAAAATTGTCTGGCTATGTGATGAACTAGGTGGGAGGGATGTGGTAAAATAGTCCTTGTGGGGCTGTATAAGTTACCATGGGGTTTATAATTAGAAACCGAGCTCTGGCTAGTCTCGCTCACTGCAACATAGAAAGCAAATGGAAGGTCCTGTTCTGCCTGTCTTGCCGTGGCCCTTGTGCCTTCTTACCTTTACATGCATTTAAAGGGAAGCCAGAGGCTGCGTGTGGAGCTGTTAGTACAGTTTGATCTTGCTCTTTATATCAGATATCTGAGCAGCCACAGATTGAAAAGCTTCAGTAGCGTCATTGAAGGCAGCCTGGGCCCATATGCCAAGGTGATAAAGTAAAACTACCTGCTGTAGCACTGACCTTCCTAAAACCAAGCCTTCCCCAGGAAGTGTCTGTTCTGTCTGCTTCATTTATTTGATTGCTTCGTCAGGACACAATTAATGAAGAGAGTAGACTAATCAGTTAAGAGAGTTACCTTGAGAAGAAGGTAATGCTTTCTTGGCTAAGAAAGGTACATGTGACTCCTAGTTTGTAATCTTCAGAAGATAATTTTGGTCTGTGGATAGAGGATGATTATTGGCTGAAATTTGAAGTTAAAAAAATCTTACTTGGCAGTGGTTTATTTGGAATTCAGTGTGTTTGCGTGCATGTAAACATCTGTATATTCTTACTGTGTTCTTGCTAAAAAAGTAAATTTCATATATGGGGTTACGATTGCATATTTTGGCACCTGGGTACTCCCCCCTCCGCCTTCCCAAGCTCTTTCCAGCCAGTGAGTGTTTCTTTTTCTGTCTATCCCACTTCCTTTTCTCTGGCTCCTTCCAGCTGCCAGTGTCTCCTGCTCACCCCACTCTCACTGACTTACAGCTCTTTATTCCTGGTGGTGGTGACAGCCTTGGGTCAGATCTAAGCATATATCCCCTTATTTGGCCCACTTTCAGGTGGCTTTGCCATGTCTTTGGATGGAAAACAAGAATTATGTTTGTCAAAAGATTTCTGAAGCATTGACACAAAGGCTGAGCTGGATAGGGAGAAAGAGAAGCTGTTGGGGAATAGGGAACCAGCAGACTGGACACACAAAGCAGCCCATTCTGTCCTTTGGTTTGATGCACCAGCTTTGGAGGGCTCCAGACAATTATTGTGTGCTTATACTTTTGCTGTGACGAAATTAGTCTCCAGCAAAACTTCACAGACGTGACCGTATGCAGCATTTTGCTGCAGTGATTTGCAAAAACTCATGCCTAAACCAGAAAGTGTTCTTACATGTGTATGCAGGCAATTTCTTGTTCTTTCTCCCTGCCTGTATTGGTGTCTTGTCCGGTATTTCCTGGTTGCAAGTATTTGAGATCATAACCTGTGGACTTTGCCAACTGTTGGTGAGCGCGCTGGGGTCTGACTGTCTAGATCCCATACCTTTGTGTAACGTTACCATTTGTGACTAGCTCCAAAGCAAAGCTCAGTCATGAAAAGCTGAGAAACCCGTGTCACCTTGAGGTGGTTTAAATCAAATTTCAGAGATTTCTAGGTAACTTCAGTTGTTTCTTTTTTCTGCTTTTTTTAGCCTTAAGTCTGCATGTGCTGGGGTTTTTAGCTGGGTTTCCAAGGAAGTATTTGTGCTGGGGTGGAGGTGAGGAGCTGGATGTCTTTGATTTATTGCCGTCTGTTCACAATCCATTTTATGAAGTTTAGGGAGGGCATATTTTCCTGACATTTGTTCAGCGTTTGAGCCATGTGCTCTCTACCGCCTGCCCTCTTGTGTAAGACACGTTGCTTTTCCCCAGACCACGCATCACCAAACTCCAATCGATTTATGTTTGGCTATAACAGGAGACGAGCAGGAACTCCAGTTGGTTTCAGCTCCTTACGTGCTGCAAGTCACAAAATTATAGATTCATTTTTCCAACCTTCTGGTTCTTGATTCATTCACTGCGTGAGAGATCACTGGTTCTTCTTTTAGCAGAGGGTGCCAGAATCCTTCTTTGACCGCTGAGCTCACATTTTAGGTGTTGTCATGTATTGGTAGCCATGTTGTAACTGCTGCCTCATCCCCTCGGTTCCCAAATCTACTACCAGATGTGAGCAAAGCTGCCTGGTGGGCTGTTTTGGGGACCCTGACTCCATAAGGGGGGGGGGGGGGGGGGATTCACAAACAGTATCTTCTCCCTCTGTCCCCTTCCCAGCAGGCTGTGGATTTTGGAGCACTGAAACATAACTACATGAAAGGCAACTGTTTGGGAAGTTCAGGTACTCTCTTGTACACCGTGTTTTTACCTTGTGTCCCACTAGTTTGAAGGATTTTAACCTACTCTTCACTGTTAGTTGGACTGACTGAGTGAAATGCTTGGAATGATTTTTTCCTTACTGTGTCACAAAAAAAATGAAAGTCGCCAGAATCACAACTTCTGTGGACACAGATAAAATCATTTCACTGCAGATGTTGACTATGAAGGCATAGAGCAGAGCAGACCTTCACTGCTAGCCCATGGTTTATTGCTGGCTTGGTACAGGTCCGTGTGCCTGCTCTGACCCCAGCGTGCGTTCCCCACCCTGCCCGCACACCGGGGAACTGATGTACGGCAAATAGCGTAGCCTGTACATACTTCCTTTGCCTTCTGGGAAGTAATAACTAATGACACTGCTTTAGTTAGCAACAATTTGCAGACTGTCTACTCTTTTTTTGTATAAGCACCTCCCAAATATAATGCTTTATGGGTTATACAGAAGTTTGACTAGCTCCCTGGTTACCTGCAGCATTTTGCAACATTAGTGTCACTAAATATTTTTTCTGCAGTACAGTATCATATGCAGTAACACAGCTTAAGCAAAACAAGATCCATCTGGCTTAATGTTTTATCACTCCTCATGGCTCCAGATCTTAGCTCTGGAAAAACAACTGCAGTTCTGGAAACGGAGAGTTAGGTTATTTCTGTCCTGCTCACTGGAAGAGGGCTGGAGTTACGAGGCACTGAGTGGCGTACAGCCTTGCCGCTTAAGCCAGCCTCCCTCTTAGGCAGAAGATCCTACCGAGCTGCAACCCACTAAGAGGTGTTTTTATCGCGTGAAACTGAGCGCATGTGCTGCACACTCTGGGGCTCGGCATGGACGACAAAACCTCTCCAAGAGGTCAAAACCAGAGCCAGCAAGAGAGCTAAAATAAAGCCACGTGGGCAACAAAGGTCGAGGCCTGAGCTTCTAACTTTTTCTTCTTTGATCTATCGCTGTTGATAGAGAGTAATAAATTGGAGCATAATCTGGTAGCACAGAACTTTTATTTGTTTATTATTTCCTGAAAGCAGCTGCTGATTTTACCATCTATTTTCACCTGTAAATGTATAGTTGAGTTACTACTCCTATGAATCTGCATTTTCTTGCAAATCTACCAGTCCTATTATACTGCTATGAAAAACATGAGATAATTGTACTTAAACCTCATTGGTCTTATTATAAAAAGTAATATTATAAATGGGTAACAAGTGTGTTGGACTGCCATCCAGCATTCCGCTGCCCGTGGATCAGAAGCACTTTCTTCCATTTCTACTTTGTTATCTGGCTAATTTTTTTTCTATTTGACTGAAAATTACATTTAAAAAAAATTTTAATGAAATTATGAACCAAATAGAAATGCTCCCATGATTTATTTGAAAATATCCAAACAAATTTCCTCAAGTTTGCTCTTTTTCTCTGGTATATGCCATCTGTACACTTGCAGGATTTTGCTGATGTATGAGATTGTGAAACAAAGCAGCTCACATAAAAAAGATAATTGAGAACTCTATTGGCCCAGCTGTGCTGTGAGACTTGCTGAATGTGGAAAATCCCACTCAAATACATAAATTGCTTGTTACAATTCATTCAGTTTTATTAATCTTAATATTGTACTGTTAAGAAAGGGCTTAGCTTCTTACTTTGAAATCAGTGGATGTTTTCCTGCTGACATCAATGAGATTAATATTATAAATAGTTTTATATGAGACAGTTTCTTTTTAAGCCTTTTTTAGGAGGTGGCTGTTTTAGTATAGGCTGGTATTTGTCACTCTGTGCAGTATAAACTGCTTTAAAACAGCAACAATGCAAGTAATGCTTCTTCTGTGTAAGATCCATTAGTTGTATCTATTTCAAATATAGCGTATATAGTCTGTATGTAACTGAGAGCAATATTTGCTCATTAGTGGCATATCTTATCTTTGTATCTCTTGTGAGATCTGCCAGGAAGGAAGATTGTAACCTGTTTTGGTGTTTCTGTGCCTGTGTTAAAAGGATGATACCGCATGACTTTGACAGCATTATCAACGAATGAATAGGTGATAGAAATGCTTTGCTCACCAAATGTCCAGGATGACCCATCTCTTGTCATCATCCCAGCCTGGAACAGGAGCAAGGACTCGTAGTTGCTCTGTCCTAACTCTTGAAGCCATAATCTAGTCAGGGAGAAGAGACATGATGCACCTGACTTGCCAGAGACTTTCACATTGCCTTATCATATGTGCTTGTGCAATGTGTGTAAAACATGACCTAAGCAGAAATTCTGCCACAGTGGTAGGGAGGCTTTTTTTGCTTTATTTTTGTTGGTTTTGCCCAGGTATTGATGACAATCACAAAACTGAAAGGCGGATAGCAGAGGAGGCTCCAGTCAGCATCCGCTGTCCTCTGCTTGCGAGCCAAATGCCTGGGAGCACAGATGGCCTTTATGACCGTTATGGGCTGGAGACACATTCAATGAAAAGTAATTTAAGTTCTTAGAGAAAAAAAAAAAAAAAAAAAAAAAAAAAAAAAAAAAAAAAAAGAAGTATATGAATGTGGGTTTGCTCCCAACACGAGACAGTCTGAATCAACAATGGGAATGGGCCAGTTACCAAAGAGTCTGCTGGAGCAAGTTCCTGCTGCCAGGGCAGGATCTCCTCTCCCTCTTGGCCATTAGAGGGAGGAAAAAATAACAGACTATAAGAGCCACTAAAATAAGGACCAACACCAAGAATGTACCATGGGTTTAATACCAGCTCCTCCTCTCAAAGTAATTATAGCTGATGTTGCCCAATGGTTACCGATGAACTGTCTTCCATCGCGGTCTTTTGTTCGCAGTCAGTAGTTTGGGTTGAACATCAAGACCAGCACACACCAGTTGGCTTCTCACGGAGAGTAAAATAGGACCAAAGGTGACAGTGAGTGTTGTGCTGCTTCAGCCATGAAAACAGGCAGCTGAGTTTGGGCTAGACCAAAGCCCTTCCTACGTCTTTGTTTCACATTGTATAACCTTTACCCAAAAGTTCACCACAGCACTAATTTTAAAGTGAGAAAAGTCCAGGTTAAATGAAATACGTGTATTTCTCATATTAATCAACTCCTGCGTGCTCGGAAATGTGGTACTTGCTAAAAATGTATTGGTAAACTCAGAAGTTTTCTTTGAATTTCTTGATGTGACCTAGATTTAGGTGGTGCAAATAACCCTTGCAATACCATGTTCACCTAACCCATTCCTATTTATGTGCAAAGGAGATGACATGTAACCATCACCATGACTCCCCCATACCCACGTTTGTAGGGCAGGTTTTTTTTGTCCAGAGGAAAATCGACTCTATATGCCTCTGAAGGCTCAAGTTCTGCACTGCTCTTAAATTTCAGTGCCACACGTTTTGGTGTTTCTGCTGCTATGGCAGTGAGTCATTCGTTAGATGCCTGGCTCGTCACTCCAAAGCCACTGATGTGATGGATGTGTTCATGTGTAGCTTTCCACACAGTGGAACCTCCGTTTTAATTACAGCAGCACTTCCTTGGTTAATCAATACAAACTTTCCTCTCTAATATTACTCCCGTTCTTACTCATCTGTTTGGATGTGACAGTGAACAGTGCTGTCTGTTATTTCCAGTGTTTAAGGCAGAACCTTACTTAACGCAGTGAAAAGTTCGGAAAAGTAGTGGGAGACCACGTGGAGATCTCTGCAAATGGCAGTTAGTACTTAGGACGTACTCATTAAGGTTTCGATGCCTTTGATAGAGCTGTGATGTGCTCTGCTAGCATCACAGCATTCAAAAAGAAAACTGCTTCCAGAAAACCCACAGACCATTTCTGTGGAGATGGACCTACCGTCACCATCTGTCTTTGCTTTTAAGGATGCAAATTTTTCTGATTTTGCACATGGCCAGAACTGCCCCCATCTGAGCAGCTCCAGCCTAACCCAGGTAGAGGTGTAGAGAGAAAGCTCGCTGCTGCTTTCTGCCCCAGAGGAAAGAAGACAACTGCTGTACTGAGATAACATCAAAGCCAGGAGTAAGCCCAGTCTCTTTATAAAACAGTGTATGTGCTCTATGTTTAGAGATGCTCAAACATTCTGCCATGAAGCAGGGAAACCAGAAGAGCAGGGAACATTCTCTTCCGGCAGCTGTGCTCTCCCCATGTCCCTCCACGTGTCTCCCAGGTTGTTCCTGTGTCAGCAGTGCTGGCCATTCATTGTGCCTGAGCTTCTCAACCACTGGGCAACCCAGCCATGTCTTCAGCGGTGAACTGAAACTGTGGCCTTCAGATGGCCATCCTTTGCAGGGATTTACAGAAGAGCCCCCAGACCTTTTATTCGTTGGGGCTGGGCAGCAAACTATTTCTGAGAACTTGAATCTAGGATATCAAGTACCTCGAATTTTTTTTTGTCCTGCATTAGGCAATGCTGTTAACTTTTCAGGGGCCAGATAAAAAGGAGCAATGATTCAAGGTGGCAGCCTAGCTCACTTTTCATGAAGAGATTTCCCATTTTTACAATGCTGAGTTGAGCACAATGGGTGCAGGCTCCCTGCGAAACTAGGTCACATCTTCAAGCTGTAATTTAAACTAGGTCATACTTTCTGACTAGTGAAGAGGGGGAGTATGAGTTTCAAAAGCTTGTAAATTACCATTTCCTGGAAAAGACCCGACTTCATTAAGTGCTATCCAAAAAATCAACCAAGCCAGCTTGACACATAAGAGGAAGTTCATAAAGCATCACTTTATCTTCCTCCGCTTCATGAAAATGGAAATGTATTTCCCTTTCAAAATAGTTGGCGATGCAAACATTGATGCTGCTTGTGGTTTAAGCTGCTACTGAGTCATTTAAAGTTTTGTGAGCAGGAACATTTGACACAGACTTTTCTGGGTCCGTTCCCATAAATGGCATAAGTAAGGGGGGAGGTTTGCTCTGCCAAGCTTGAAAGTCACTTGGGTTTACAGGGGTCAGAGAAATTTAGAATTTTACTTTCTAAATTGATCAACAAATAATTTTAACATTCATAATCCTCACAATAACCATGCTAAGTATGTAGCTCTTGGAAATTATACATCAAAAACTAGAATACTCAGTAAGTTCTTTAGACTCACTAATGGGAATCAGCCTCAGATGCCCAGCACGTCCGTGGAATCAATTGACCAAAACCAACTCTTCTGACAATTTGACACCTCTGCTGATTCCTGCAAGCATTGATTACTGTACAAGAAAGGCTTGATACCTGCAGGTTCTTCTTAACATTCCCATTGTGTCCTATCTCAGCGTCATAGCAAACAATAACTGAGACATTGTTTAGGATCCTAAATAATACACCTGGCTAAAAGTATCTGGATACAGAATAACAACAGCAATGAATAATCTGTCTGAGATTTTTGAATTTAAACTCGAGGGTTTAGCTACTGGTTTTGCTGAGAGCTGAGCACTGAAATTCCTTCACTGGCTCAGAAAAACTCAGGCTAAGCTTTTCTCCTCTGAATCTTCCTGCCTGCTGTGTGGAAAGAAAAGTGTCCAGACTGATGTTTGTAAGGGAAGACAAGCAGTGCTGGGATAGCTGTTGGGGAGAGATAAAACAAGGCCACATTTTCCTGAAATAGTACTTACCCTCCAGCTGGTACAGGGACACCCCTTTTTACTCTAAATCCTCTCTGACTTGCATGGCAAAGCATGTCTTCCCTCTGCTCAGGGTTCTGGGGAAACCCTGCAGCCAGGAGGCTTGAGAAAGCATGCCAGGGACTTATGCCACCTTCATTTTCTCTCCCTGTGCAGACAGTCTGCTTGCTTACACCCTGCTCCTTGTGGCATCTCTGCTACCCTATCGCTTCACCTCTGCTCGGCTCTGTTCCTCCTGTCCTCCATATCCTGGCCTTCTCCCTCACTCTTCCTTAGCTCGCCTGTCCCAAAGCAGCTTCTTTCCCACTCTGCAGAAGCCCTGCATCCATTTGGCACTGATATAGCCTTTGCTGTGATGACTTGTTTTGCATCTGCTGTGTGAGCCCTACCTGCCACTGCCAATGCCCATTTTGGGTACGGGCTTTAAGGAGAGACTGCTTCCTTGTGTCTGTGTAGCCCCTAGTCCAGTGGGGTCCTTGGTTAGTCCTTAGACATTGCTGTAATAATTGTCATTAAAGCTAAACTGTGACTTACATGGAGCTGAAGTAACTTGCCCTATATATATGTATATTTTTGACTCCTGTATCTATGCACTGGAAAGCTTTCCCTCTTTTCTACGCAGACAGGACAGCACACATCCCTCCAAGGGAAGTGGGGGGTACTCATCCTCCCCTTTTCTCCCCCAGCATTAGTGTGCTGGCTTAGATGACAAAGAAAGAATGAGTCCTCCCAGGACCTCCCCATGGTTAGGGAGATGTTAGCCCCACTCCTTCACTGACTGTCCCTGGGAAGACCCTGCCTCCTTCTGGTGTTTTGTGTCCGAAATCCAAATAACTCGAAGATCCAAGTGGACTCCTATTTCTTACTAATCTCCTCTTCGCCTCAAAACACACAATACTTCCCCAAACATGATGTACCACAAAGGGTCCAGGTTTAGGTGCCTGCTTTTGCATAGTGCATTGGCAGCTACTTCTTAGCAAGCAAGGGGTAGATATTGAGATATTTGCAGTATCTGATTTGGCCTCAGTTGCAGAACCAAAGGAAGCATCTGCATTAACCAGGACTTACACTGCTTATCATACTCCGAGCCAACATCCATAGTGCTAAAACTGCACCAGAAATCAGCCATTGGCAGACTGGAGTCGTATAACACAGCAAGGCAGCTGCACTACCTAGAATTTCCTCTTCGTTTGAAATGCATAATAAAAATCTGAAGCAGGAAATGGGTTATCTGGTGAAATTTCAAATGATGCCGTTATCTGGTATAACCTCAGCGCATGACCTGCCTTCCAGTCCTTGAAATCAGCTCAATTGTGATGAGCTGTTTTTCATTTAAATTCTCCTAGGAGAGGTATAGACATGCACACTTTGCTCTACTTTATTATCTGTGGGTTATTTCTCCCAAATGCCACTTTCAGCTTTCATCTAGGAGCTGTAATTTGCAGGTGTCGATGTAAATTAGCAGGATTGTGATGAAATACACATATGTACATGTATGTCCTTACGTATTTTCTAGATGCACGTTTACAAATGAAAATTTTCACTTCTGATCTAACTGTTCATTTTGTTTCCCTGTGACCACAGCGACACAAATGGGACCAAGAAAGTTATTGTGCTGTCTGATAAAGCACATCCCTTAATAAAAGTTTAAACGCTACAGATGTTATAGAAACACTGCCATTAACTAACTAGATAAAATGGGCGACCATCAGTAGGGCACAATGGTCCTTGGCCTTTTGAGTGCCGGTCATGTGAGAATTAGGTTTCTGAGACATTTTTTAAATCCCATGTAAAGACATAAATAAGACCAAAAGCTGTAAGAAGAGGTGTGGTACCTGAAGAGGTAAATAGGCCTTGGGCTGTCCCTCTCAAAGGAGGTGAATTTTAACAGAAATCGACTTAAAAAGAGCATCATATGATGCCAGCTTAGTGTTGAAGCCACCTCAGTTTCAGCCATCTGAGGCATGTGTCCAGGCCTCAAACAGCGGAGACAGCAGATGCCCTAGATGTGGACCAAATCTGCTGTAAAAGAAGAGGTGGGAAAGGTGGGAGGAGGCTCCTTGTGAAGGTGTCTTTCTCTGGCTCACGGAGGCTCCATATACAAAATTTTAGACACTTCCAGGAGACTTCTCTACCCCACCACAGCTATCTAGATGGAACTGTTTCCTCGTGGTGAATGCAGCTTTCAGTGTCACTGACAAATCCCAGATATCTGGGGCCACCCCACAGAAGCCTTCCAGCACAGCCTGAGCTGGCGGACAAGTTGCTGATGGTAGGAGGAAACGGACTACTGCTGAGCTCCCCAAAAGATGAGAGCCTGGAGGGAGAGATCATCTCTGTCAGTGGTGGGCAGAGTAAGGAGGGCTCAGAAGATCCTGCAAGATCCCCCCGTCTGCCAATAGCATCTATCTTGGAGTGGTCTGCAGCAAGGTACTGGTCTGTGCCAAAGAGTGTGGTTGTGCTGCTAAATAAAAGAAGGGCAGGAACCAAGTTTGAGCACAGGCTCCCTGATTCTGTGTGCTGCATAGCTGTGGCTCTGTTTTTTGCTGCTGCAGCTATTACCTCGCACCAAAGAGCCCCGCTCTGCGCAGGGCATAGCTCTCTGTAGGATGGCCAGGAGCCTGCCTGTGGGCTTGGCCTCAGACTCATCCCTGGACCTCTTTTCTGTAGCAGTGTAGATGTGGCCTGAAGGATGTGGCAGAAGCAACTTGTGGTCATTCTGGCCTGGAGGCTGGTGGTTCCTTAGAAGGAAAGCCTTTGTATTTAAAAAAAGCCCCAACAAACACAACATACGAAGTAGAGGTGAATATTGCAGAAGGGATGTCAAGAACCAAAGCAACCTCAGGGGGAAGATTTCTGGCTGCTCACCTGAAGGCTTTTGGTAATGGGTGCCAGGTGAAATCAGCTGGCAGCTTCCGCAGGGCTTGGGTGCAGGAGGAGCAGGGACTTGGCCTCCACAGCTCCAGCAGCCACAGCAGGAGCTGCCCACCTTCCCCTCCTGCCCTGCTCGTCGGAGATGTGCTGAGCAGGAGCCAGCGAGGCAGAGGCGTGGGGGACTCAGCCTTCCCTGCTGGACACTTGTAAATGAGGGAGATAAGCGGGCTGAAAACCAAAGAGGATAAATGTGGCCTTTAGCTTCCCCCTTGGCAGGCTTTGGTTGATTTGACTTCTTGCCACCATAAAACACAGCTGAAAGAGCTTTCCAAGTCAGCAGCTGGGCTGCTGTCTGCTCAATTTGCTTGACAGAAAATCAAAACATTTTGAGTGAAATTGAAAATTTTCTCATGGAGAATTGCCTTTTTGTGAAGACAGTGTTATTTTCCCACTAAAATAATTCCAGCTACCTCTGTGTTATTGGTACAAGGCTGACATAATAAACTGTGAAGCAACAACTCTGTGTGGGGTGAATCTCTCAAGGATGTAGAAGCCCAGAGAGTCATGACCGCCCAAGTTGTTTTGCTTCTTTTTGCCTTTCATATCACTTTCAACCATACTTCCCTCTGGCATGCTCTGGCACTGTCCTTGTATTCTTTCCTGATAGCCTGTCTCTGCTCCCCGCTTCTCTATGTATCCTTTTTGGCATTTGAGTTCTTTTGGCATTTTCGTGTTCCACCAGGCTGGCCTCCTGCTGGATCAATGCCATGTGCTCTGTCTTGCACATTGGGGTGGACTGTTCTTGTGAAATGAGGGGATCGCTCAGCCAGCCCTCCTGGGCTTTTTGAACAGCCTTCCACGGGATCTTGCCTACCACTGCCCTGAAAAAAATGAATTCCACCCTGCTGAAATTCATAATAATTTTTGTACTATCTTCGGTTCCTTCAGGATCTTAGGCTCCACCATCTCATGGTCCTCACAGCCAAGGCTGCTATCAGCTGTCACATCCTTTATTAGTCTTTCATTATTGGTCAGCAGCTGAATTGGCCAAGCAACTCCCTATTTGCCCTGTCCTGTACCTGTGTAAAAATTATCCCCAACATATCCCAAACACCTCCTGGCTTGCCTGAGCCCTACATGCTGCCCTTCCAGCAGATGCTGGAGTGGGGACCTGGAGAACTAGGGCCTGAGATCAGGAGACTTCAGCCAGTTGTTTAAAGAAGGCATCACCCACTCCGTCTTCTTGACCAGGCTATCTGTAGCAGATATCTATTGTGGTATCCCTCTTGCTGATCCTGCACCTTCAATATAGCAATACTATAGATGAGAACGACCTGAAAATGTATCCAAACCACACAGTGTCAAACAATGTCTTCTTGTCACCAGAAAGTAACCAGGTACAGCATCTATTATTGAGGACCAATTTGAATAAAAGACTCTGCACACAGAGACGATGCATGTAAGACAGTGAAGAGTCTGCAGATGAAAAAGATAATGATTTATTCTTGAGAGTACACTTCAGTTCTGATGAGATTTTGATTCTACCGACTATGACCTCAGGCCAGGTTGGCAAACACACAAAACCTGAATTTAATCAAGCCTTTCACTGTTTGCAAAGCAGCAAATGATATGCTTGGTAAGCAGAGTAGACGTATCTGTATGCAGATCTCTCTGCAATGTGCAATGTGTGCCATGTGCAACTGGGCTGCAGCTACTGCTGCCAAACTCCTCTGAGTAAATGAATGGAGCATATCAATTTACAAAAGTAAAGAGAACACTTCAAACTTCCCTGTATTCTTGGGAAAATACTAACAAGTTCAGCAGCTGGGGATGGTAAGAAAAAAAAATGCAGAGCAGAACAGTGTTAGCTAGAGAAAGTTTATCTGAAGAGAGAAGCATCACCTGGACCATAGCTCAGGTAAAGAACGGCAGCGGGAATCTGCAGATGTCAAAATTCAGTGGGTTAGTTCTGGACCCCTGGCTAAGTCATGGTGCTTTATAGTCTAGTTCTCCTTTCCCCGAAATACCACCTTCTGTGTAGGGCTTCCCAAAAGAGGTGTTAAGGAATAGTACCTTTATCTGGAAATGTAACAGAGTACAACTACCTTTCCAGCACAGAGCTGTGCAGGAGAAAGGAAGGAGAAAGAGCACAGAGACAGGAGATCAACAAGAACATGTCTGTCAAAGAAACCTGGGTGTTGTACAGCTGCACCTCAGAGATGGCCAACCCTCACTGATTTCTCAAGATTTAGGAGCCTGAACATCTTCAAAAATCCGTGCCACAAAATAAGTTAGTTTCTCCCTACATCTTGAGCTCAGGCTTTGTCTGCCTGTCTGTATTTCTGCAGTTCCTAACTGCAACATTTACCCTTTCAAGTCTCTAGACAACTTCCGTCTCTGAATATTCTGCCTTATTGTCCACACTTACCTCTGGTGAAGCCAGAGACAGGACTCCAGTGCAGCTCAGTGTCTGTGAGATTTAGTGCTTGTCTCTGGGGAGTGAGGTCAGTGAAGAAGCTGCTAGGCCTTCACCTTCTGGTCTTCATAGTATACTCAACTGATGCAGAATCACCAAATATTAAATCTTTGAGAGGTTATGTTATTCAGGGCTAAACACAATCTTGATCAAAGATGCACATGCTACCCAAGATAGGTACAAATTATTATTTTGCATTTATCTGGGAGCAGATTGACTGCTGTCATATGTCCTTATACAGTCCCTTCTTGGCCAGAGTGCTCCTGGATATTTCAAGAACTGCTTAATCTCTTGTGACAGTGCAGAAAGCTTATTGCTTGCCTACAACCAGTCGTGATGCTGCCCACTGTAAAATGGTGGTGACTGCTGTAATGCACATGTCACTGGTAAGACCAACACTCCTCTAACATCCTGTAATTAGCCCTTAACCTTGTTTAACTCCTTCTGTGGGTATCTTTTTTGTAAAGTGTGGCTGAGCATCCAGTCTCCTTTCAAGGTAGGATCAGATTCTCAGAGCTATTTTGAGCACCCGTCTCCTATTCAAATTAACACTGGACATGTGAATACACATGAAAACCTGTGTTTGCCTTTGCCATTATTTGTACGAGCTGTTGATTGCTAGTGGAATTTGATGTCATGTTCAGAAAGTGTTAAGACAGTGCCTGGGGGGCAGAGGTGGTGGTGGTTATGGTTTGGGAGACTCAACCTGATGGGGCTGGAACTTGTTCAAGGCCCACCTTCTGCTCATGGTTGCAATGTATTGTAATAGTCAATCCCAGCAGTGGTGGAAGTGTGGTTCACAATGGAAAAGCCTGTATCACTCAGGGGGTCAGTTACCCATGCAGCTTCAGTTGGCAAACCTACTGCAGAGGTTAACAGTCTGATATTGCATGTAATTCATTTGAACTTCATGTTGGTAAAACACACAGAAATGAAAATACTGCATTTCCACCTTACTCTCATATTCTACGTGTTTTGAAATAGAAAAAATCTCAAGGGATGCTCAATCATCCATCTGCTTCTTGATAGGATTTATATCCACCAGGGAGGTGTCACAAGCAGCTTCAGAAACAGGCACTGCTCTGCACCCCACACTGCAGGAGCCTGGGATGCCGCAGCAGAAAAGTGGTCAGCTGCACTGAGCTGGATGGAGACTTTCAGACTTTGAGTCCCTATCGCTACCTCTCAAGAGACAATAAAGCTAATACCCTAAAGTCACCTGCCACACATAAGTGTGTATGTGCATTCCTGTGTAGAATTGGTACATTACATGTGTCTGGAATTTAATAAATGTGGAGTTTAAGCAGTGCCCAAAAGATGGCACTGTTTATTTGTGGGTTTTTTTTCATTCTTAATTGCACACTCTCTCCGAGGCTGGCATATCATCTGACAAAACTGATCCTGGATTTATATACTTTATAGAGAAAAGCGGTACAAATCAAACTATTGCCTCAGCATGGCCTTTCCTGTAACCTTTAACGTGCATTATTTTAATGGAAATGGGCATGTTGATGTTATTTAATACTATAACCACAAAGTGGTTGCCCTTTTATTTCCATCTAGTATTTTCACTGTAGATGATTTAATCTCATACATTTCATTTAATACTGGTGACTGAAGAATGAGCTTCAATTATTTAAAAGAAGAAAGAATTATTGACAAGAGATGGACCAGAACAGGAGTTCTGTCTTGAGGGTCTCTGAAAGTTAGCATAAGCACCTCTGCCTGTGCAGTGATCATTATCCATATGTGCTGAAAAAAATCAACAAATGCCAAATAGCATGACAGACAGATTACAATGAATCGATTGCCCACATTTCCATTTGAACAGCTAAATCCCAGGTCCAACCTTAACAGCTTGTTGCAGCCATAGAACAGGAACAAATCGGGAAATACAATTTACCTTGCAGCAATGAATTTAATGAAAGTTTTGCTGGTAACCATAGCAAATGACAACATTAATCCCCATATCAGCTGTCAGGTTTCTCCAGGCCTTTACAGCTAGAAGGTGTGCCAAACAATAATAGCAATACCTATATTAGTAATAATAACAATAACAACAGTGATAATGGCTTATTTTATTAATTCAAAGCTCTTCGCAATCTCAACATAGGAATCACTTCACCCAGCACTGATATCCAGCCATTTCCAAGGTAACAAACTTCAGGTATCAGAATACCTGACAGATGACTGTGGTGGCTTTTGACTCCACATTTTCCCCATTCAGCTCTACATTATGTTGTTTGTGGCTGCTACGTAAAACCAGAGGGTACCAACCAGTGATGTCCCAATGGGAAGAAAAACTCCACTGCCTCTGTCTCTTTCCAGAGCCTCCCCTAGGTGTGGTGCCTCTTGCGCTGGATATAGCTGGTCAGTTAAGGTAAAGTCCGAGTAAAATGTGTGTTGCTGTTGCTCTCTAGGCTGCACAGCACCAGTCCAGCAGGCAGCTGAACAACTACCCCTCAGACATAAAGCCTGAGACTTGACAGGTCTGAGTGGGTAATAGCTACAATTGCACAGACATCTTTCTGGTCCCTCAGACCTCCATGGGGTTTCATCACTAGCAGCAACCTTCCTGGTACATTTCTCCTTCCTCTGCATCCTCTTCTTCCCTCCTCCTGTTCATATTATTTTCTTGCTTTCCCTCCTGACTCCACTCTTGCTCAGCACTACCTGGATGTGGATCTGAAAGAAATGTTGTGGGCTCAGATGTGCAGGACTAAGACGTTCTTCTGCTTAAAACCAGTGACCTGTGAAGCAATGTGTGAACACAGTGCAGAGCTGTGCCCTGATGATTGCTTCATCGGGATGGGCCTTGCTTTTCAACATGAGATGCCCATGAGGCTGTGTATGAAGAGGAAGAGGACAGAGCAGCCAACCAGCCAAGCAGGCAACAGAGATGGGTGACCCCTAAACCCCACCTTCCTTCTGACTGTGGGTACTGGTTAGCAGCTCTGAGACAAGGGAAATGGGCATTCAGTTTGCCTGAGGGAGACTTGCTTCTTTGCTTCTAGATCCATCCTCAGCATGAAGAAGTTAAAGGCTGTCCTTTATCAGGAAGACTCCTAACCACCAGGCAATGGGGTTGGAGAGAACCACTCTGCTGAAAAGCCTTTCAAAAACAGAAGATGCATTCAAGTCCCAGACTTCTAGTGGTCATTCCCAGCAAACTGTGAACTCACTTTGACAGTTTACAGCTCAAGGAGCCCCAAAGCACCAAACTCTGGGTCCCATATGCCACACCAAGAACTGGGACATACAAGCCAGGTGCTTTAGGCTTTAGTTCCTAGGGTCCTTGTATTGCATGCATTTGGTTCTGAAAACCCGGTTTGTTTGTTCATTTGTTTGTTTTAACCAGGTCTTTTCTAACCAGATATTTGCTAGGCTGTCCTTTGCTTCGTTTTGCAAAGAACAGATATGGTCATGTTTATTTTTACTTTCAATTAAATACATAGACGATGCCTAAAGAGATGAAGTATGGGTTATGTCAGGATGTTCAGTTATTTAACTGCCTACAGTCATGGGTGCCAAAATTTTTGCTCACAATACTGACAATTGGTTTTGAGAATTTAGTTCCACGTGGTGTTAAAGTAAAAAATGAACTATTGGTTCTTCCTTATCTAAATTATTCTTGCATTTAGATGCTTATTTACTGTTCATAGAAAATATGTTCCTTTTTTTGGGGCTGGTGGGCTTGGATATATTTTGTTTCAATTGCAGTTTCAATAATCAGATGGGTATCAGGAAATTACCCCCTTCCCCCTTTTTTTTTCTCCATACATCTTCATTGCAATAATAAGGCATCAGAAATCAAAATTTAGCTGGCAATTTTGATGATGTTGCAAGAAGTAGATATAGCTTGCTCTTCAGCTATATTGGCTCTGCAGTACTGAAAGCAGTAAGAATTTGATTGTGTCAATAAACTGAGCTGATAGATCTTGGAAGATACATATGGGCAAATTTTCAAAGTAATACACGGAGCTCAAGCTGCAAGATTCAGTACTAAGGGGAAGTGAATGACAGTACTGAAAACTTCAGCCACAGAGAGCAGATCTGTGCAGCAGTGTGGTGGCATTTTAAAATCACTCAAATCACTACTATTTAAGGAGCTGTTTTTCTTGGAATGAGGGTTTTTTTGAGGGTTAGCGTAGCTAGGTTGCAGTGAGCTGGCTGCATGCAGAGCAGGATGTGCAAAGGTGGTGGGTGCTCTGGCACTGCTCCCATCCTCATGCCTGCAAGGGGTAAGTCTCCCTTCCCAGCATCAGCCTCCCTAAGGCAGACCTGGGAGCTCAGTATGGTGAAAACCTCTGGAGGTGGCTGATTTTAGAGCTACATACATGCACAGGCAGACTGGCTCGCTGGTGGTGGGTAGCAGCAGAGGAAAAACAAGAAGGGATGCTGGCCTGAGGAAATGCAAGCCCCAGGAGCTGGCATCTGCCTACTCCCGCCCCCACAGCAGGGCTTGCTCGGCTCTCCCTGCTGCTGCCTTCTCCTTTCTGAGGATCCTCTCTTGTTGCCCCAGGGCCTGGAGCTGGAAGGAGGGTTCAAACAGCGGCAGGAAGGTGTCTTTGACTTTGCTGTTTCACGACAAGTTGCTCAGAGAAGTTGTGGATGCCCCAACCCTGGAAGTGTTCAAGGCCAGGTTGGACGGGACTTTGAACAACCTGGTCTTGTAGAAGGTGTCCCTGCCCATGGCAGCGGGGTTGGAACTAGATGATCTTTCAGGTTGCTTCCAATCCAAACCATTCTGTGATTTTATGATTCTTTGACAAGCGCCTCAATTCCCATATAAACACCCCCAACTGAGGAGCACCCTTGCTTGACAGGCTAAATTATATTTAAACACAGATTCTCAGCTGGTCTCTTTTCCTCACTCAACTGACAAAGGCACAGAGTGAAAATAGCTTGATATATATCAGCTGAATCTAAGCTAAAATCTTGTCAAAGGCATTGCCAAGCCTGAGAGGAGTGTTGGCTCACTCTCGGATAGGTTTGGTACATGGGCTGGACACAGGAGCATGGCCAGCACAAATTTGAGGCAGGGCTGGTGTGTGGTTTGCCACATGTAGTCAATTTTTACTGTGCACTGCCTTCTTTTGGAGTATGTGCTTCAGTGACTCACCTTGTAAATCAACTGTGGTCATCAACTGCTTTCCAGTGAAATCCATCTTTTTTTGGGTTACCATGCCATAGGGGTGTATAAGGTGCCCTCTGTTAAATCTATGCTTCACTTCCAGACAAGTCTTCTCTGTTTCTTTTAAGGCTGCCTTTCTTTGATGATATCAGATACTAAAAGGATTGTTCCGTGCCATATCTACCCCCTCCAAGTAAACAGAGGTATCACAGGGCTGCTCAGCTCAAGCCAGATGGCACAACCATTCCCTCCTGCAAGCATTCCCTCTCAGCAAAAGGAAGAACAAAACATAAGACCTGCATCAAGGCTTCCACTAATGTCCTAGTGGCTGTCGGGCACTAAGAAGTCACAAAAATCCCTCACCTGACCCCATCCCTGTTGAGGAAATTAATCTTATGAAAATACATCCGATTTTCACACACTGGGACATCAAACATCTGAAAATTATTGCTAAATCTGGATTACAAAGAAAAAGAGGGGAAAAAAAGAAAGGAAAAAAAAGTGGCATTAGACTGTGCTCTCTCTCTCTGCTATTTAACTACTATTTAACACTTTAATCCTCCTGAGGCATTTTTTTCTTTTTACTATAATCCCTGAATATAGTCTACGCTGTTTATAATCATTCTCCTTTCTCACACTCTTTAGGTTCCCATTTAAGCTACTCTCTTTACCTTAATTACTTGGCTAACTGTAATCTGTCAGAAATCATAGGCACACGAGAGGGCAAGCCCTTATGATCAGGCTGTTCTCTTGCCAAAGGAAAGCTACTCACTGCAGTCTGTTTTGTTGAGTTTTATTCAGTAGTTGAGGCTTAAATGACTAAAGTCAGGAAGCTTCTACCATTTTCTTTGAGATATTAGACTGCAGTAGAATAGAAGTCAGTGTCGAGAAAATTTTCTCTAGAAAATTGCAACATTGGCGTTTTGTATCTTCCCTGCATTTACTATTGCCAGGTAGTCTCAGCTGCTGGCCTGTATGTCTCAAGTCCGAGATCTGAGAGCAATCTTCGTCTCCAGTAAGACCTCATGTGTTCATGTTGTATTATCCCTTGGCTGAAGAGTTGAGATAACAAATTACTCCTGGGAGGAACAGACCATCATCCTGGAAGCATGGAGACAGAGAAGAGAACTGACAGCAGCCAGCAGAATGGTGGTGATGTTGCTGAGTGGATCTGCTGGCTCAGTTCATAATAAATGGAGCTGGTCATCTTAGGTGATGTAGTCTTTGATTTGTGAGAGCTTTGGTGAATACGGAGTCTAGTGGCATAAGGCATAAGAACCCCACCATGTGCCAGCATGACACTATTTTCAATATCTGCTGAGTGAGATATAATTTATTGTTTTGTTTACTGGCTTTCTTTAAATGATGCTTTGGATAGTCTGTGTGGCATGCAGCTGTGTCTATCACTGCAAAGTCGTGAGCAGGAGTAGGCAGTGCATTTCTGTAGAAACGGAACAGAAATGAACCTAATAACCACAAAATACCTCCTGGAGCAAATAGCTCACAGAAGTTTCCATTCCAGAATAATATTTTGAAATAACTGGAGATAATTTCCTACAATGTTCATCACCTTTTCTGGTACTCAGAATGACTCAGAACCAGCTGCAAAACTTCTGTAGTCCTGGAAACACTTGAAAATGTATGCTTTGCACCAGCAGCCGCTACACAGTCATAAAATGACTTGTATGCTCTCAGTACCTCTTCCTGTGATCCATCCCTCACGGCTCAGGAGATGTTTGTTGCTAAGTACTTGACATTTGACAGTCCAGGATGTGTAGGCCTTCTGTTTATGTGCTTTTATTGTCATCTCTAACACTCATGCCCAGATCCAAAAGTACACTTAGATACTTCAAATGCCGCGTAGGTGGAACCGAAACACAAGTAATGTGCCTAACTCCTCAGTAGAAGTTAATACTCAAGTAAGTGCTTACTCTTTTGCCTGGTCTTGGCAGTCCTGCTAGTACCCATTTTCAGAGCTGCTACCTTCTCAGCTGAGTGTGGGATTAGTCTGAAGTTCCTGTGGGATCCACAGAGCCTGCCTAGGCCAAAAGCCTTGAGCTTGAGTCAGGTTTGGTATGTTTGTTCTTAGCACATATAATTCACACTAGCGGATTGGACTCTGTCTGAAGCAAAGGAACCACTGCTACATTTTCATTTGTTGGTCTCGCCGGATGGTGAGCCATCAAAGGTGGTTCTGTTCAGAAGAAAGAGAACGAGACATCCACCTTCTATAAAATAGTTGGTGGCTGGAGTATTGGCTGAGGTGGTAGAACCAAGTTTCTGGTGTCCTCTGCTGAAAAGGGGTTGTACTTTCTTCTCTCACAATCCAGGGTACTATAGGAGGTTTCCAGTTGGGAGGGAAACAGGATAAAGATGAAAACAGGATCATTTTACAACTGAAACTGAAAAATTTATGAGACTGTAGGGACTCCTTGCAAAATCGTCTTATGATAAGGGCATTCACTGGCAAGTGTTTCTTCCCCTGTTCTCACAATAGTTTATGTATTTTTATTTTTTTTGTATTTTTGTATTTTAAGAGTTTCTAACATAAAATTAATGCCCAGGAACCTGGCTGTTCCCTTAGCAAACAAACTCCGTAAGCATTAGGCTTTAGAGTCTTTTCCATTCCACGAATCTCCTATTCTTGCCTGGATGGTGGTTGAGTTTCAAGCAAGGAAAGAGCAGTGCTGTCAGTGTGATGGTTATGGGCTCTCCCTGCAGTCAGTGTGAGCTCCTGTTAGATGCAATTCCTTGGTCTGTAATCCTCTTGGTACACTATGTGATGCTTCAGGAACATCTTTCATGTGCAATGAAGTGCAACACAGAGGCACAGAGGCGCAGAGGCACAGAGCCAGGGCTGATGGAGCAATAGCTGGTCCCACCACAGTGCTGTGCCTGGCTGAGAGGGAGGACTTCACTCGGGTGCAGCCCCTATGGATGCACAATGTTAATGCACCAGGTAACGGACCAGCTAGCTCTGTAGCAGCTCTGCACTGCACCATTGATGGCTGTTTTAGGTTTGCATCTTCCATGTGTCTGCCTGGTAGTCACCTATTGCTTGGTATCCCCTCCACTGTTATCTTTGTTGATGCACTACTTCGTTTACAGCCTGTTCCTGCTCATTTGTAGGTGCCTTAATTCCTGTGAACTCAAGGGAGGGAAAAAAAAAAAAAAAAAAGACCTTCATTAATCAGTGTTTGTACAGTGCCTTGGAAATGTAAAATGCTGTACAAATGATAAGTGCTATTTGCTTCAGAGCTAACTTTCTAACCTTTCCTTTATTTTGAGACCCTTTGTTTCTAGCTGTTCATTTCCTTAATTGCATCTCAAGCTTCCAGTTAAAAATGCCTATATATACAGCAGTTATACCATACCCCAGGAAGAAAACATTACGGATGATGTTACTAACTCACCAGTCACAAAGCCATATCCACTGATGTTCTGTATCCCTCCCTCCATGTAGCCATGCCTTGTCCTCAGTTCTTCCCACCACCTCGCATTCATATAGCTGATATAACCATTGAAATCCCGGGTTTACACTGAGCTTAATAATGCTTTCTCCTCTCATGTGACTTCTACCTACTCATTACTTAGCCCTTTGGTCCTTTTTATAATTATCTCAGTCACATACTTGTATACGTTTTTGCCTCATTTAGAGTGTGTTGTAAACGATAAGATTTTGATAAATTAAGCAATAATCAGAAAACATTACCAATATTCTGTAGATTTCCATTAAATTACAGTTATAGTGACACAATTTTCTCTGCTACAGTTCACACTGGCTTAGCCTTGTTTTCATTAAAACTCTCATTATTTAGAGATTTATAACTCATCCACAGAAATTTGCTGTAGGGTGAAACTTGAGTATGTTTTTAGCTCAGAGGAAAACTTAAGAAAAGTTCATTTGGGTTGTGTTTTGTGATTTTGAAAGAAAATCATTCTACCTGTTTCAAGCTTTTTGTGTTTTTATAACTCAAAATACCCTCAATTTAAGAAATGTGCTATTACTTATAATGATTGCTATTATTACAAATTCTACTTATATAGAGAAGATAGCACTAAACAGTGCAGACAAGAATAAAATCATGGTATTTACTGCATAACTCACACCGCCCCACCCCACCCCCCATTTGGTAGGGGACTAAGATTAATTGTTCCTACTGCACTATGCTTCCCTATGGAATATTGCAAGACACATACATGGAATTAAGACATGTTGGTTCGCACATTATTTGCCAGAATGGTTTTCCTGAGGATTTGGACCAGTCTGCACTAAATAGTGCTTTTACCACTATTCATTCCTTTAGTTGTATTTGGATAACTCAACAGAAAGAAAGAAGCTTTGAAACAGGAATGGGCAATTGTTAAAGAATGATCAGGCTAAGAGTACAGCATTTGAGCTGCACTGGTAGGCAGCTTATAAAACATGGAAGCAGGTGTATTATGAAAACCAAGACCGTAAATGCCAGTGCAGAACATGTATGCTGCAAGTGTATTTTGGGATTGTGAATGAAATTATCAGTAGTCTGTTATGTCTGGTGTTTATATTATAGAGTCCCTGGTTCACAGGGGTTTATAGTCTTCCTTCATACATGGCCTCAAGGTGCTCCTGAAGGATGAGGTCCAGTGATGGAGTCCTAGATCCTGCTAGGCTGGAAAAATGATGTCATGATAGCAAATGTTAACACCCTTATAGGCCAACACATCAACATTGCAAAACCTTCTGAGTGCTCCCAACTGTCTTGGGAGAATTTGTTCACATTTGGGGGATCTGGACAGGTTCCTGTTCAAGAAAGTCAAAGTTTTCATTCTGGCCTGTTTCCTAGCGTGACCTATTTTGCACCAAAAATAATTTTGCAGTGTTTCATATTAGTTTGTTGACTGTAGTTTCAGAGCCTGCCATACTTAATATTATGTATGCAGCAGACTCACAGTACATTTTTTTGAGGACACACATTCAGCCAATTTGAGTTCACAAATATGAGTTCTGTGTTCCTACTTGGGTGGGTAAAGTCATTTGTGCACGACAAAATTAGACCACTAATTATAGAGACTATCTTAAAACTGCCTGAAAATTTGGTACAAAGCACGTATCCCCTAGGCAAAAAACTGGTTGGATTTTGTCAGTTTGTGAACATGTGACCTGCAGGAGAAAACTAATCCTACACAAATTAAGACCTTGCTGATTTGTTACATCAAGTATAAAATATAGAAGCTGCAGTTTCACCATCTACCATATTTCCAGGTTTATAAGAACAGAGATAAAAAGACTTAACATTTTGCATAGATGCAGTGACTAATCCTGAGGGCTGTGTCTTTATGTTCCTAATAAACTCTTGCCAGCTTTTTGGGTTGGAGTAGCTGGAAAACAACCTTGTCAGCAGAAACTGAGGAACTAGTTATCTTAGTGAATAATGGAAACATCTTGCCTCCATCTATGTAGCAGATTAATGGTACCCAAGTGGAATGGACTCGGCGATTGTGAAGACAAGTAATACTCGAGACTGAAATTTCTGTAATGAACCTTTTAGAAATGGTAGTACACCAGGAAGTTTGTTCTATGTACATGTGTGATATAAAAGAAACACTGATAGTATTCAGATATAGACTTGGTTTCAGTGTTATATAAACAGTTATATAAACAGTAGTAAACCAGATTTTTCTGAAATCAGGACAAGGAGTAGATTGGTTTTAAGTCATGTTTGGGATTGATACTAGGGGGGGAAAAAAAAAACCCAACTAACCAAAACCAAGTGAAAATTATTTATGCAATAAAAAGGAATTCAGATATTATTCTCTATCTCAACATATTTTCCAGGCAAAGTTAGAAAGGCAGGATTCTCTGGGTGAGTGAACTTTAACTGTGGGTGTATTTGGGGTTCAGTTTTTAGATGAGCATTTTCTGACTTTACCTCTGTTTCCACTAAAGTCAATGCCTTTGCTTTTACTGACTACCACTGACTCAACAGTAACACTTTTGCAATGTTGAATTATCCTGCAAATATCACTTTTCAGGGATGGAAATTCAGTTTTTTGAAGGTGTGTAGGAGTGTAATTCTCTGTAATCACCTGCATATTTCTGAGGATCTGAACTGGACCTGTCTGTCTGCACATGTAAATTATGCATCACAAATATTGTGGCATCTGGAACACGGGAGCAATATCTGCCTGTTTTCAAGGACCATCCCAAGGGAAGGAAAGAAGCTGCAGTATCTAAAATAGGCAGGTATAAAGAAACTGTCTGAATATGGCTCCAGCAGCCTAATTCCTAGGATCAATAAAAACTCCCTGAAGTCACAGGGAGGCAATATTGGACATTAAAGAAAGCAAAGAAGAAAGAAAACAGTTTAGCTTCTTTCAGCGTTATCTTTCAGATTTTCAAGCTAATTTAAATAGAGGCATGCAGCAGTCAGCTGTTTCTCAGAACTGGATCTGCACCGTTTTGGTGAACCTGTAGGGACTTGGGCAACTGCATTAGTAACATATCTTGCCTATGGGCTTTGTAATGGAGTCACTCACCTCTTGATGAGAAGAAAATAGACAAGGCTATCACCTTTGTTTTGGGAAGCTTTGGAAATGCAAACCACTGAAGGCAAATGCAGTAATTAAGATGGATGCACAGCTGTGCTTTGTTTCTGCAGGCAGAGACAAGAAGGGACCAAAGGATTCCTCCAAGCACCCACACTTCTCATGCAAGATGAATCAGCAGAGTTTAGGATGTGAAGTTCCTTGTGAATCCTCCAGATAAAACTTCTCCCTCACATGAATCGTCGGCCAGCTTTGTGTATAGCACTATGTCAAGGCATAGCTGTCTCTTATAGCGGGGTGGCCCGATAGCCTAGGTGGTCTTTTCCTCCCTGAGGCCTCACAGTCATAGACAGGAAAGGATTAAATTTTTAGAAGCTGCCACAAGTCTTCTTAATGTGTATAAATCCATCTGTGGATACACTGTGATCTCCATACATACCAACAAGAACTCATGTGCGGGAATTTCCATAGTTATGTTCCCAACAGCATGTTTTTAGGGACACAAAACAAGACTGTTGCAGAATCCCTGAATCCCCCTGCTAGGCCAGCTGCTTCAAGCATATACAAGAGGGCAACTGCGGTTTTGGCATTATCTTTCCCCGTAATGGGACTCATACTGATAGTACAGATGAGGATGTCTCTGGCTCTTGGGGTCACAGAGAAAAGCAGGGCAGTTGGATGGGGTCCTGTCTACTGGGGGTGGTGGGTGCCCTCACTGTGACAGCAACGCTGCCCACTTCACACTCCCGGTGCTGTAATGGGGCTGGATCACCCACCAGCCTTGCCAGATCCATGGGATGGCCACAGTCAGCTTTAACTGTCTTTGCTCTTCCAAGCAAAGAAGTCCCCTCTCAGGCCACCCACTACTCAAGGCAGCTCAACTCACTTCTGTACACAAGAGGGGGATGACAGTGGAAGGATTGATGCATCTGTGAGTCAGACAATACAAGACTGAAGAAGAGTTGTAATTTTTTCTGAGTAGGCAGGAAATTGATGATTTAAAAAAAAAAAAAAATGTTTCATTTGTTGAGCTGGATCAGGGAGCAGGGGAAAATATATTACCAGGCAGATGTTGCATGATTTGCTGACAAAGGAGAACGTTTTCTGATGGAGTCCTAGTTAAAAATTTGGCAGCTTATTAGATGAGAAATGAGATGCTTCAGATGGAAGGTGAAACACCTCGTCGTATTTATCTGAAGTGTCAAAATAAAGATCAGTGACTGGGTGGCTTAGCCCTGCCATGCGATTGATCACAGTTTATTCCAGAGACAAGATTTTCCTTGCCATGGAAGAACCCTTTCAAGGACTGTTTATGACAAAATCTTCAAACTAATGGGACCTACAAAGGATCTCCTTGGAGCCTATACCTTGCAATGACTCTGCCGTGAAGTGAATTCCCTGGGATGAATATGCAACACCATGTAAGGAGGAGACATCGGGTCCACATACCATATGGGACTTGTGACTGCACCACTTCTGTGTAGTCACCACTTCTGTCACCTGGGCTTGGCTTACTGCACCCTCACCCAGCCTGGGAAGGCAGATTCCAGCAAAGTAAGTTTAAATAAAATAAAATAAATAAAAATAAAATAAAATAAAAAGAAAGTAAAGTGCATGAGAAATGTTTTGAAGGGAATCAGAGCTCAGTTAAGAATAACTAAGCGAGGTATTGCTCTGCTAAGTTACTGTGACAGCCTGAAAGCTGAAACAGCTGAGTCAGGATGATTATACCCGCAAAGTATAGCGTAACTATTGCTGATAACAATTAGTATGATACATAAAATTCAAATGAGTACATGGGATAACAAGCTCTTTATCTATTCCATCACGGTATTCCCATCATTTTTGTTGTTACTTTCAAAGATTTAGCTGTTTATTCTACAAAAACCCTCGCAATATAGAAGGTAATTTGGCATGATTTTAAGAAGTAAGAAGAAGTTCCAGTCTTAAGCAGATTTTTACACACGTTATTGAAAGAGGACCTTGAAGAAGGCTGTCCTATTAACTGTGTGGAGTAGAAGTATAATTGCGGGGGTGCAGTTGAGGCTGGTGGCTCCCCAGGGACAGGTGCTGTGGGGGGGCCATCAGGGCAGGGCCTGGCAGCCAGGGTCTGTCCCCCTGCCTCAGCCCGGAGCAGGGCAGCTGGGGGTACCGGGGCACCCCAGCCCTGGGCATCGGTCGTGTCCCGGGGAGGGGCCAAGGCTGGGCCGGGACATGGGCCCGGGGTGGGCCCGGCTTGGTGGGCCCCACAGCCTGGCCGGGCACTGGGAGCTGGAGATGGCCCCGCTGCTGCGGCCTGGGGGGGGCTGGCAGCCCTGGGGGGCTGGCGGGGGGTCCCGGCTGTGGGCAGGGTTGGGGAGCCCTGGGGGGTGGGCAGGGACAGGCAGGCCCGTCAGGGCCCCCAGGGCTCTGGCAGGGATTGAAAGTGGGCTGTAAGCAACAGCGGTAATAGGAAAATATAGTCATTCTTGTACCTCTCCCACTCACTACCCACATGCATACTTTATTCTCACATATGTAAACATTTGCCAGAGAAGCAGAAATGTCTTTCTATTAAAGGCTGTTTTGGCCCAAGCCTGCCACAGAAAGGCTGTTCAACCCATACAACTGGAAGAAGCCAGTTTAAGCCATAGATCAGCCTCTCTTAGATGTCACTTATCCAAGCTATATATCTGCATTTAGTCCTACGAATATTTCTCTTCAGGACATTCATCATCCTGGTACTTTTTGCCTGGATGCTTATCCATAGTTGACATCTTTGGCAGTGATATACACAGCAGTGACATCTGTGTTCCAGGGATTTGTCTTCATTAGAGAAGTTCGTTAAGTGTGAATGAGAGCTCCCGGGATGCCTTGCTGAGTTACCACCCTTCAGCTGTAGCCCAATGGATGTGCCTTGTGCTCTGCTCCTACCTGACAAACTTGCTTCCCAGCGAGTGGCAATGTAACGGTGAACTGAATTTCCATTTGCAAAACATAACATAATACACTGTATTCACATGTTTTCAAAAAGGGAATGGAAAATTGCTTCTTGAAGGCTCCTCTGTCCACCAGTTAAAGAAATAGCGAAATACAGGGTTGGAAATGAAAACTTAGCAAATTTAAGAGTAACGAGCAACTTACCAAGGCTTGTGATGAATTCATAGTTGGATTTTTTTGAGGTGAAGATGGTATTTTTATTTTAAAATTATGTTTTATTTCCAAGAGGAATTGAAGCTGGGCATGTGAAACAGAGGAAAGACTGGGATGCCTTCCAGAATGAATACAAGGAGATAGAAATGGAATGCGTTTTGACAGTACAAAAGTGAAGGTCACTGCTTCAGTACTATTAGCAAGAATTTCTGGTGTAAAATGAAGCTTACCAGCTAGAAATGAAGAAAATCTGACTGAATAAAGCTCTGGACAACCTGGACTGCTTTAATAGCTCAAATAATACAAAGTAGACCCTACTTGGAACAAAGGCTGGACAAAAGGTCTCCCAAGGTTCTTTCCAGCCTGATTATTCTCTAATTTGTACAATTCTAAGATTCTATGAAAGAAAGGTCCTTGATGTGTTAGCCATTAGCCATTATACAATTAGTGGTATAAAATGGGGATGCGGATTCAGATACCCAAATCTAAGCATCTACAATCTATGTGCCTCAATGTGAGCTGGGTTGCTGAGGTCTCAATATAGCCAACAAGGATTAAGCCATCACACAAAATGGAGGCTGCAGAGGCTCATTTAAGGACAAGATGTATAGCTGTTTAGGTGCTATTGACTATAATATAGATGCACACATACAGACACATAAATTTTGGAGTCCAATTCTGGAGCTGCATCCCATCAGCCAGAATTATGATATGGCTATGAAAAAGACAAACACACCCTCAAGAATGTTGCACAAAATGCTCTTTGTAAAAGTAAAGTGCTAATGTTATCTTACAAGGTCTTGCAGCCCTTTCTGTTTTAACTGCAGTTAACCATATTCAAGTCAAATGGAAGAGATAAGCTACTGAAATGATCAGTGGATTCTCACAAAAATTCCATACTGTCTGTAAGGAATTGGGGCTCCATTTGACTTGTTTATTATAGCAAAATGAGGAATGTAGTTTCTGTCTCTAAATACTTCAGGAGTTAAAACCATGATGAACATCAAGGGAACAGTGCTGACATCAAATGATTTAACCATCAGATTTGTTTGGGATTAGATAAAACTTAATTACCACTCAATATTTTTGCTAGAGTCAACCCTGCCCAGGCTTACAGAAATCATTACAAACTCTGCTTATGTAAGCAGAGTTAAAATTCTTTAGCACTAATATAAAAAAGGACAACATTACAAAACAAAATCTTGATTGTAATTTGCTAACGTTCTTATGTTAGCATACCTCTACTCACACCTTTCTGGGCCTGGCAAAGCCATAAAATCAACAGATTTCAAAGGTATAATCCTGAGAAAACTCCCAAGTGTCTTTAGACAGGTCACTTAATGCCCCAGCCAATTAAAATTACATATTAATTACATACATATCAGAATATGTTTGGATATCCTCTTCTATCTGTCAAACATAATTTCCATATTTTCAGCAGTTAGGGGACTGTGGCCTTACTGGTATCTTAAAAAAACCCTTTCTGTTATTATTTCCAACCTCATAAACGTCTTCAAAGAAACATACAATGAACCATCTAAACTCATTCTAGTACAACAAATCAACACATTTCAGGGATTTTTTTTTAACCCTTGATAGGAATAACAGAAAATAAATATCATCTTCTGTGACAAAAAATAAAGCAAACTGTGGTAGCTGTATGCAGCGTTCTTCCAATCTGGGCACTTTTTTAACATTTTTTTTTTCCAATCTGGGCACTTTTTTTTACAATTAATATCCACAGCTTCCTGGTTATTCCTGCTTTGGTTTTGCTTTGCACTGGAATGTTCTTTTTGGCTGTTCTTCTCATTCATCATGGATAATTAACCAAAATTCTTCCCACTTGTTTCTCTAGTGGTTGCCTCGCTCTTAACCATTGGTAAATACTGTTCCTCAATTGTAAACTATGTCCATATCTACAAACATTTGAGGTCCAAGTTAAGCCTTGCAAATCATGTGCTGGACTTAAGATGTTTACATCTTCATGATACATTAGAGGTGGCACTGCACTTGTACATATTTTATGTAGGTTCTGTTTTTAGCGAGACCACTAAATAGACAGTTGCCAGTTACATAAAAATACCTGTATTTGGGCCAAACGTTGGTAAAGGCATCGTGAATGACGCATATAGGGCTTCTTAGTTCAAACAACAATAATCGTTGTGGGCATGGGGTGTAAGAGTTCCCCAAACCCCAAATGTTCTTTGAAGTGTTTTTGTTATATCTGTATGCATTTAATTATCACTCTCTTTTTATGGAGGGAGATATATACATATTTTCTTAATTGTTATCCTTATTAACTCATTAACCTGATTTTATATTTCATTAAGTTGACGGGCTATTTAATACATAATTAAACTATAAAATCTTAATTTGTCATCAACACGAGTTGCACCCCTGCTTTTGTGCTCTCTTTCATTTAGATAGTCTAAAACTTTTACCACCTAATGTTTAATTTTAATTGCAAGTTTAGTTCTGTGTGAAATTGCACAAACAAATGCTATGCTGTTCTCATTGACCAAACACATATTTTAAGGTTTCCTATACAAAATTTTGGAATACTAAAATAAGGGAGATAGATAGCTTTCCCCATTTTCAGCTATGGGAATATGGGAATGCAGCAGAGTTAGCAAAATCAGACTTGTGAAAAATGCAATGTAAGTTTTTGTGGCTTGGCCCCAAGCTTCTGAGAGTCTGAGCTGCAAGTAGAACTTGACCTCTAAAGAAGGTCTCACAGTAAGTTCTCTTTCCTAATTCAGAAATTTACAGTCTCCAAATGTATGGTCATAAATTGGCCATGAATAGATTTGAGTTGGAAAATTTCCTAGTGACAGAGATATTGGGTCCTGGAACAGATTTCAAGAAGAAATCGTGAGGCCACACAACGTTTCTTGCTTAAAAATAGAACTTTACAAGTTTTATATGAATATGCTTTGTTCAGTTGTCCACAAACCCAAGACAGACTCATCAGCTCAGCATGTCGCACCTGCTTCTACATTCTCTGTTGCTAATTCAGAAGAATCCCTTCTGTTCAGTTCTATAAAAGTCAGGCTCACACACTGTGGCCCCTCTGGACTTTACAGGTTATGAATTGTGCTAAATAGGAACATCTCATTTCACTATCATGTTACTTTCAAACTATTTTGGTTTGCTTTCTAGTACAAACAGATGTATGTATGAAGTCAGTCATTTACAACCAGTGAAAAAATCCACAGTAAAAAAGAAGAGTCGCTGAAGGTGGTCTAACAATCTTTACCCTGACACTAGGAAGTAAGTCAAGGAAATGAGAAAACTGCATAAATATTAAAAAAGATTTTCCAGCAGCTAGATTTTATTAGATTGTGGAAGAAACTGAAGATGTTAATTATACCTAGGCTTAACACTAATTCTTGTGGCTGCCCACTAATCGCCTTCCCACAATTTGATGAATGTCTGGTTATCGTTACCCTTTGTTTATAGGCCTCCACACGAAGGAGGATGTTTCAAGAGAAGAAATGCTTTATTCCATTCCTGGTCCTAAGAGAAACTACACCAGTGACAGCTGCTCTCAAAGAAGGAAATTGTTTGTGCCAATTATAGCCAGTCAGGAAGGAAGCCAGCTAAAACCTCTTATAAACACCAACAAGACTAAGTATAACTGGTTTATTCTGCTTACTATAGTGAGGTCAGCTTTTCCTGTCCCGTTTTTGAAGAACTCCATGCCTATCAGGCAGAATGGCAAGATTTCACCAAATTATACTGCAAAATGCTGTCTGAGAATTTAACATACATTAACAGTCTTCATCTGTTTTATTTTGTTCTAGTCAGTGAATGAAATTGGCCCTATAAAAAGGTCCACAAGGATTAGCAAACACTTCAAATCCTCCTTTGTTCCGATGTTGGGAGCCTACGTGGCTCCTGCTTCAAACAGTTTTCCATCGGCATTGTGAAGTGTTTTTCATTTGAGTTTTTATCATGCAATGGAAAGCTGCTTAGTTATAAAGAGCAAACAATGATGGAATATCTAAATATGTGGGTAGGATGATGGGAGAAAGTCTGCCTCTATTCCAGAATTCCCGGAGCAAATCCCTGTTCTGCAGGGGTGGCATTGTGCACCAGCTCTGCTACAGCCTGGAAGTTTGATCCAGTATGAATAAAGTCTGAGTGAATAACTGAGTTTTGTTTCAGAATCCAAGTCAATAGAGCTGATTTAGATAATGCTGAAAAGAAAACAGTTAGGTTTTGTTGTTAAACAGAATTAAAAAAAAAAAAAAAGAAAGAAAGGAAAAAGAAATCTTTGTTTTGTACAGAAAAAATGGTTTAATTTTGTTTTTAATAATAAGCAATTCAAAGCCTCATCTACAAAAGCAGCACAGAGGTAGCTATCACCACCCTCCTTGGTCAATGGTGAGGGCACTCCCCCACACTGTGGGATGCCTAAATAGAAATACTTTTTGCTGCCTGATAGGTTTAAATTGGAGCATCCCACCTCCAAGAACGATTACATTGTGGACACATTGGGGCAGACACTATTTGCATAAGCAAGAACGCTTTCTTGGAAACTGGGCTTGAAACCCTATTTATTTCTTTGGCGGTTTGCGCAGCAGGTTATAGGTTCTTTCATGCACATAGAGTGTGTGTGTGTCATCCCCCCTCCTCCCTTTTTTTTTTTTCCACCTCCAACATAGTGAATAAAGTACTTGATCCACGACACAGTAATTTTCACAGGAGAAAGTAGGAAATAGCTCAACCTGGAACAGAAGACAACAGGGCATTCACTTAGGAAGATCCAAGGACTCTGGTCTTTTTGGGCAAAGGAGCAATTCAAACCCAGTTTTACATACTAAATAAACTCTTTAACTATTGAGTAGATGGTAGAGGAGGAGGTTTAAATCCTAGTGAATAGGAATGTTCTACTTACCCACAGTTTTGATCCATCACAAATTTACACATATTTTCAGGTTGCTTATGTTTTTGTATTAATGTTCTTAGGGATGCCTGATGCTTGTTTAGGGGGACTAACAATGTTATACTTTTTTTCTTGTACAGGTAATTTTCATTAATTTCTTTGTTCATTGAACTGCACAATTCTATTCCTGCACTTACTTTTACAACTGCTTTTCTCGATTCTAGACACAATAAGAAGACACAGGTTTGATTTTACAATCAAAGGCCCAAACAGAGCATTATAATAAAATATAATCAACAGCATCAAACACAAGGCTGTTATTTAGAAGGTGAAATACAAGGAATGCTGTCCTGAATAATGACAGCTGAGGTAAGGTAATACCTCTCCAAGTGGTTTGGAGACTGTCAAACTCAAGAAAAGTAAAGCGTTGGTAAGAGTTAGTATGAGGCATTTGTTTCATTAATGAATTTCCAAGAATATAGCAAAATTTGGATAGGTCTTTCCTCTGAAAGGTGCTGCTCTGTTCTTATTTCAGGATTTGGACCATAACCCAAATCTTCTCTTCTTTAGAAAGCAATTCCCACCCACTTTTTGTGCAGAATGCTTAAAAAGCCAACTGTTTCCTTGAATTAGAGAGCTTACTCCCTTTCCCAGCAAGACCATAGCTCTTGGGGTCAAAAAAAGATTTTACTCTGTTATTTTTACCAGTATTTTGCACCATCAGGCTCTCAACTTTGCTTAGTGCTTTTGTATGTTACTGTAATAAAAGTAATTGTTTATAACATATAATTTGCTGAAGTCACCTGGGAAATCGCTTGCAGGGGCAATGCTTTTAAGCATTTCAAGAATAGCTCATTATGTTCCTTCCCTTTCTATCATTCCATTCAGAGCCTGCTCTCACCTTTCAGAGGAAGGTTGGCAAGGAAAAGATTCAGATCCTTGGAAGTGACTGAGAAAAGATACAAAAAATGTAAACAACTGAAAAAGAAACTTTCAGAAAACAAAGCACACTCCTTCCCAGTCAATAAAACTGTAGTTGAATATGTATTTTTAGGAAGTGATTTTTAAGAAATACATAATTTTCAATTATGCAGACAGAAAAAACAGATTGCAGCTATTTAGCTATAAATATTAATAAATATTTTTCTATAAATATATATATTTCTTGGCATACCCAAATCCTGGATGAGCCACTGGATGTGTTAATTGTCATCTAACTTTAACTAGGGTACAGAAGAGCTTAGAAAAAAAGCAATGAAGTAATTTGCTGAATCATGGCAGAGAGAGAAACAGTAAGATTTCCTTTTCTCATGTTTTAAGCCATTGTTCTTTTTTTGTTGTTGTGTTTTAGTTTGGGGATTTTTTTTAATGTCTTTTAAAAAATGCCAGAAGCTTACCACCAGATGAAATGGTGTGTTCATCGGTGGAACTGTGATCATGCTGGGAACAAAGTTGTTTCATTCTATTCAAATGCTCTTCAGAAAGTCAAAAGGGTAATGCACAAAGCTGAGGCAGGCAGAATGAGTAAAGTTTGGAAACATCAGGCTATCAGGGAATGGAGCATTTGCATGCGTTGTAAGTACCCATGTGTGCAGAACTCAAACCCCTCTGTTGATGAGGGAATCTTCATCTCAAACAAGTAAAGCTTGCAGGATTGTTACATTCCCTTCTCACCCTACCTAGGCAAAATACACCCAGTTTCTTTACTACCTATCTATCTACAAAATGATGCGGAGCACAAAACACACATACCTGTACTGAGGGGCTTACTCCTCAGCAGGCTGAAATCAATGAACATCTTTTGTGAGTAAGTGCATTTCTTCTTTGGACATTAAAAGGCAACTCTGAGGAAAATAAAAGAACATGAAAGCTGAGATGCTGCACTACTGAATTATAAAACTTCCTTTCATTTTATAATCCTTTAGTTGTAGACAGATTTTTAGCAACAGCTGGTTTCATCAACTCCTTTAGCTTGTTCTAAAGAATTGACCAAAGTTACCCACAGGTGCCTACACAGAGAACTGGTGGGATATTAGTTGTCTCAAAATGGACACCAGGTGTCATTTTAAGATACCATGATTGTCCTCCAGCTGTGGCTCCAGACAAGTACAGATGCCCCATAAATCCTGTGATGTATCTGCTAGCCATGTGCAGATATGTCAAGTGCTGTAGGGAGTCTAGAATATCACTGAACATCGGTGTTTAAGCAAATGAATCCATCTTCATGCCTAGCTGTTCTTTTAAAAATTCGTTCTTTTTTTTTTATTTTTTAGTTTATTTAACCATCCAGTAAAAGAAGTACTTTTAACTGCTTCAGCAAAAAAATGTGCATTTACTATTTGGAGGATGCAAAAAAACCCCAACCCCATTTAGCTGTTCTGTTTCCTCAAGAAAAAAAATCTGTAGCTTCCAGTGTTTGCTTGCAGTTATTTCTCCCCACAGCCTAAAAGAAGCCTGATTTCCCCTAGGATGGGGACTGGTAGCCTTCTCATCATTTGAATGAACAAATGACTTTGGCATCTCTTGGAAAAGCTTGCTCTGAAGATTGCCCTCAAAAGACGATTTTCTGCCACCTTAGCACAAAATTCATGTGATACTTGGTTCCCAGGTTCAAGGAAGTGCCTGGGAAACTGTAGAAACCTGGGGCATCACTGTCATGGTCAAACAACACAAGGTAAGGGCAGGTTCAGGGTCTCAAGGACTTGGGAAATGTGCTGTGAGGGGAGGGTAACTGCTCTTTTTTTTTTTTTTTTTTTTTTTTTTTTTTCCAGTGGCATTTTCTGTATCATACCAAAATCCACATGGCAAAAACTTAAGACGAATTCTCTTCTCTTTCTCAATTTATTCTTGTTATATGAACCAAGAGCTCTGATGAACTGCCCACTGCGTTCTTGGATGGTTCTGCATGAAAGTTGTGCCTGTTATCCTATTTTCTTTTAATTTCCAAACGAAGATTCAATTGCAGTTGAAAAGGCTTTTCTTCCTCCCATGCACATAACTATTATCTAGTCAGGGAACAATCTTGCATTTGTGTCAAAATTAATTTTTTTAGTTACTTTAAATGTCCTCTCTTGCTGCAATTACAGCATTGTATAATGAACCCTTCATGTTTCAATATCCAGAGGGAGTTGCTTCAATAAATATTTTTAATTGCCCTTTTTGTGATTCACAGAGGTGAGATTCCCAGTATGAAAAATGTCCAGAATGTCTTATTATACCCAATTCTTTCTCCCATATTAATTTTTATGGTACCATCCCTGATGGGACATTACCATTTCCTAGGTGAACACAGATCTTCTGTATAGGCAGCCAATATTAGAAGCACCATACAAGGATTTCAGGGATGGGCACTTGGACCTATTATTTGATGCCAGTAAAACATCAGTTTTCATCTATTCTATTGTCTAACTCAGTAACATGCTGTTTATCTGCTTCAAGAGGCCACTTGGTAAATGTTTATCTTTTACTTTTAGAAGCATGAGCTGTTTTCATGTGCAATTATCATTTTCAATTGCTTGCTTTTCACAAAAATTCTTTGTCTTTTGGCAGGTTGAGTCAGATTTACAAAGTGACGTTTTCTTGCTACTACGCATTAATAATTTACCTGTGTGCAAAACTGGTCGGCAGCTTTCACATGACTTACATTCGAGGAAGAAACAACCACATTTAAAACTGAGGGCTTTGCAAGTTGAATTTCCACTGAACGTGGAACCAAAAGATCTCCCTTGCCTTCCCTATTTTTGTGGCTTTTAATAAAGCAAGTTCTCTGCCAGTTGAGAACTTTACCTGGTTCCTTCTTTTTATCCAGTGTCTTGCTAATTAGGCATGGTTCTACCTCTTCCCTTCCCCTTTAGGTTTCCAGGCAATTTTCTTTCCTCCTTGCTGGTTTCTAACAGATACAATAAGAACACAGATGCTCTTGTCACTTCTCTTTTCATGTGTTTTAAAGAAAAAAACCCAACTAATTCATAGGTTGAAATTAAAATCTCATATTTCGAGGGTAAGAAACTAGTAAATGAACAATATACATACAGAAATTCTCACAACTAACAAAGAAAGTAAAATAAAAAACAGCGGTGGAAAAAAATGGAGAAAAATGGAGCAATAGACACTCAATGGGACTGAAAGACAGTCTACATCCTTCCCTTCCCCTCCTGTTCTTTTTTTTTTTTTTCCTAACTTTTTCATTTTTAATATGTTTATTGTGAAAAAAGCTGTTTTGTGACCCCTTGTAAACTGGAAGATCAAAACTGAAGGATGCTGCCATGGGTCTTAGCATTGAAGATGACCAGGGAACTCCCTCAGAGTCAACAAAGAAAAAAAGGCCACCCAAGAAGCACAGATGGAGGAGGTCGACAAGTTAGTTCCCGCTCATATAGAATTAAGGGGAATTTTTCTGTTGAGTTTAAAGGAAGCAGAAGCAGGTCAAAAGGCAGCCAAGATGTGTTTCATGTAAGAGTTCCAGCAGCTATCTGGTTCTTGTACACGTGTTTTTAGCGCAAAGGGAAGGATCATGTGTGTGCAGGGAAGGGTGGGACACTGGCTCCAAAGAAGCGATAGCTCTCAGAAGCCCTCACTTCTTTTATCTGTCATCAGAGTGGAAATGTCAAGGCACATAATCATCCTAAAGCTCAAACATTTAAGATGGGAAAGACTGATGGCAAGAAAAATTGCCTCCATCTACTGAATCATGCCCTGTTTATGCACTCCTGCACAGATCTGCAAAGGGCAACTTGTAATGCTTTGTCTAGATAACCAACTGCTATTGCCTCAGGAGCAGTTATTTTCCTCTAGGGAGAGAGAGGGCAGAAGGGGTATGCTGTTTGTATGTTGAAATCATCTGCATGGATTTCTTTTCTTGTTTATAATCCGGTTTCTCGCTTACTGGTTGTGTTGTGGTAAGAAAAAACGAAACAACATTGACATTACCTCTGATATTTATGTTTCTTCCATTTAAAAACGATAATTGAAGTTCTACGGCTTCTTTATCATTCTTAAATTCATACGGGTGTGTTATCTTGTATCTTTGTATCAAACTATTATTTTTATGCAAAAGACAAAATACTATATAGTCCCAGAAACAAAATTCCACAGGACTTAATTTAATATGTTGAATAAATTTTTCCATTTTACAGTGCAAAGATCACTAAAAAAAAAATTCTGCTGAGAAATCTGTCTGTCTGCCATTCAGACAGCTTTTCTATTTTGATCAAGGTCCCTGCAGTCTAGGACTCCTCTGCCCAAATGTAGGTATCAAGGAATCCATTCTCCCGTTAGGGTTGATGTAGAGAAATGCAAATACAAAGGCAGAAGCAACACAGAGAAACGCCTGAGGGAGGTTCCTCAGCACC
Source organism: Falco peregrinus (assembly GCF_023634155.1). Classification (NCBI taxonomy): domain Eukaryota; kingdom Metazoa; phylum Chordata; class Aves; order Falconiformes; family Falconidae; genus Falco; species Falco peregrinus. The sequence continues at coordinate 88,919,266 of NC_073724.1, forward strand.
TAGGTTAGGCAGTTAAGGCACACCAGCAGAGCTGCCTTCCAGCGTGCTTATTTCTCTCTCCACTATGTTAGATTTTGACACCATACTTTTAGATTATTTCAGGTTGGTGGATCCCACCTGTAGCATTGGGAAAGGGCGTGGTTCTCTTCTGGTAGAATTGTCAATTACTACTCACTCTGCCCCAAATGGAGTCAGAGACGGGGTGCTGTCATGCTCCTTGATGCATACGAGTGTTTTCTTTACTCTTGCTGTTTCTCAGCCAGTCATGCATCAAGCTAGTGATTGGGCATGTAAGGATGCTATAAGATTATCTTTATGTGAAAAAACATAAGGCAACAGAGTTTAGAAAAGAGAAACTGACAGACGGCAACTTGACTTCTGGAGAAACAGCACAATGAGGAAGCAGAGAGAGACAAGATAACCAGTCCCAGCTTGGGACCATCTGGCCAGTATATAAATCCATCAGCTGGAGAGCAGGGGGAAAAAAAAAAGATAAATCTAATTAAACAGCTGGAAAATCTGCAATTCAGTTAACAATCAGCTGCATAATAATTTGCTAAAAGCCTGTGAGATTGTAGCTGGTTTTGCAGAGACATTCATCCCTTATTTGGGGCTGTCTCCCACCAAATCCAGCAAGAGCTCTGCTGGAGAGGAGAGAAGGGTAACACGTGTGCCCACACTACCCACAGGGAACACCTGGTTGCCACCAGAGCAAGAGCAGGAGACACTCTTAACTTTGGTCACTGATTCAGAGCTAACCTCCAGCTATTTAAAAATCCACGTTGGAGGCACAGACGAAGGAGCAATGCTAGCCCTGCACCCTCTGATATGTCCCTAGACCTAGCATTTACCAGCTCAGTGACCATGATGGAACTGCAGAGAGGTTTTGTATGGTTTATAGATGAACACACAAAAGAATTTGGATGATAAATGTTTCTTTCTTTCCCTGTAGCCTTCTTCCTTTCCCCCTCTTCCATCACATGCTCTCTCTGTTCCTTGTAAAGCTGTTATTTAGAGGCACAGGTCTACAAAGCTGGCTAGGATCTTTGGTGGCCCTGACATCCCTACTTTGCTTTGTGTCCCATTGTCACACCTACACCCACTTCAGGGTTTGGACATCCACTTAACAAGGATTCAGGGAACTTGTTTATCTCAAAGGATAGGCACTTGTAGGGTGAGAATGCTGTGAAGTTCTTGAATCTTTAGGGTTCTTTTTCCCCTTGTAATTATTACTGGCAACAGGAAAAGGCTGTGGCTGCCCCTATCGCAGCTAGGAGGAGGCAGTGGGCAAAGACAGTTCTAGACCATGGGCTGAGATTGGTTTTGCGTTGGTAGCAGTGCTTTATATCTATCTGTACGTGCACATGCAGTAGGTGTGCAGCGCACAGTAACAATCTTACTGAACCTCGACCAAACGAACATGACACGGCTCTTTACGACCACCACTAGATGGAGAGCTTTAGATACACTCCGCATCTATATGCAAAGATTCAAATACTGGCAAGGCTGGAAGGTAGCTGTATTCCGCTGAAGTCTGAGCTCCAGCAAACAAAGAGTAGAAAAATGTACTTGAAGATTTCTGTGTCAAGGTCATCCTTCCTTGCTTTCCTGAGAAGCAAAACATAGCTTCTCAGAAGACAGACATCCTCTATTTCAAGACTTCAAACGTGAATTTACTACATCCATGCTGAAGTTGTTCAAATGGTTGTTCGAAATATGCTGTTCATTTCTCATCTGCTTCTTGTATGTCTGGATTTCTATCCGTTAAGTTTATACTTTTAGTTGTTTTAAACATAATGTCTATAGTTTATAACTAAGCTTTTATCTGCATTTTTTAATCTCTGACCCATAATACCCTGACCTGATGTGTGTAGGAGTTGTCTGGCATTACTGGAAGATCTAAGCGCTCTGTATGAGTTTTAACACTTTGATTTTTTAAAATGCATTTTCGTTTTAAAAGCACTAATTCCACACTTAACACAGTTTAGAAAGGGGGAAAAGGCTTTGCTAAAATCTTCTGCCATTAATTTAACAAATTCCAAGGAGAGTTCAGTGCTGTCTGGTTTAATTTAAGCAGGGTTACCTTGAAATGCAGCGTTCATGACTACAAATTTCTGCTTCAAAAAGAGGCTGAAAATCAGTCATCAGATTGTTCCATCAAAGTCCAAAGCAATGTTAACAACCCTGCTTCTGTCTTGGTCATTGCTAGTTCTGCAAATTACATGCATTAGGAAGCTGAATCCATATAGTTGCCTCACTTCGCCAAGTCTTTTCATCACAGTGCTTTCACTAGAGGCAAAGAAATATGGATAATATAGTAAAGGAGGATTCTCACAACAGAACAGCTTTCTTGCTATGTACGTTCTAAGTTCAGTCCCATTTCCATGTCAGGTTATGTGTAGTTGTGAATTCCCCAGAAGTCATCTGGAGGGCTTGGGAGCATACAAATAAAACCCGACAGTTTCTGCTAGCAGCATTGCTGATGGTGTTTTCCCTACTCACCAACGTACAGCAGCAGAGGACTCCTTTCCCCCATGTAGACTTGTCCTTGCTCCCTCCTTTCCTTCATGCTCAGGTCTTGCCCAGACACAAGTAGACATAAGGTACCACCCCAAGGACCCCCGCTGGCCCGGCCTGGTGCTGCTTGCTGGGGACACCCAGCTGCCTCACCATCTCTTGCTAAGAGGTCACTTCTTCATCTGTACCCTCCCTATCCAAGACCTCCCCAAGTCACAGGACATCATCAACTGCCTCCTCCTGGCCTGCATCAAGCTGTCCATCTCTGATGCCAGGAAAACCAAATTTCCTAGTGAGGATATAATCCGACCTCTGGGGCTAGCTACCTTCCCTTGTCCATTTGCATATCAAGTGGGGCACTGTCAGACAGTGGCCACCAAGCCAGATGCTTTCTGTGCATGACAGAGGCTGTCAGAGATGCTCTGCTTGGTGGCCTTCTCCTTTTACCTTCCCATTCGTGTGAGCCCTGGACCTTCACATCCCTTCTGCTCTTTGCTCTCCATCATTATTTCTCCTCCTGTCTATTTTTCCCTTTTTCCTTCTTTCCCAGCAGGCTTCTGTCCTGACACCAAAAGAGAAAATGACAGCAAGTCTGCCTGTGATTTCCTTTAGAGTGACAGAGACTTATGGAAAACACCCTTCTGGACAGCTCTGCCACAGGGAAGGTACTGCCAGGTTGTGCCAGTCTCCTGTTCTCTGAGGCTGGCTCATGGAGAGGAAATTTTTTTTTTGTGCTCTGCACTTCATGGGGTTAAGTCTGCAGAAGGTTTCTGAGCTATTGAGAAGGATGAAGGCCTTGTATTGAGTCGAGGAACTGAGTTTGCTGGGGAAAAAAAAAATAATTCTGAGTTATTTTGATGCCATCAATAATCAAAAATAGGACAAAGCGAAAAGTATTGCTGTCACTGGTAAAGATACCATTTAATGGGATGAGGTTATACAAAGTGTAACTCATGGTGCAGGAGATACTGTCTAGTTGGGAGGAAGGCAGGAGCCGGTGGGGAGCTCAGCAGCAGCCAGTACAGGAACATGCTGCCTGAGAGGGGCAGTCGCAGCAATGACTCAATGTCAGCTGGAGCCACCTCAAGCTGCTCAGGAGAAGGAAGATCCAGAAGTCACAGGGAGGTTTCAGGAAAGCAGGAAGGAAAAAAACCTGGAGAAGAAGGCATGTTTTGCCAAACAAAACTTCCTTCTCCAGGAGGCATTTTTATGCCCTTAATGTTGCTACGCCCCCACCCCCTCAGCCAAAAAGAACCCCAACACTGAAGCATCTGCTCTTGTTCATGCACTTACGAAACACAAAAAGGAAAGTTAGACAGGAATCTGATCTTTCTGAAGTCTGCATTTTCATAAATATTTCCCTTTAGGAGTTTGTGAAATTGAATTTGGTTTGATAACCCTGCTTTGTTCACCCAGCATTATATCCTCAGAGAGCAGTCAGACAAATGAAAAGATTTTAACAAAATGTAATCATGGCAATTCAGTACAATGGCATGGAGACAAAGATAAGATGAGAAATAAGGTACTGTCCTCTCTGCTTCCCTTGTTTCCTCGTTTAAGTGATAATTTTCATACCTTACCTTTGAAAGATATAATTACAGTAATTGGAATCTGACTATTTCTGAGAGTTATGCTATGCAGTCCTTTTTTTTCCCTTGACATTTGTGTCTTTTTAACTAATATAAGATCTTTAATCTACTAAATAAATACATGGGACCTGATCCTCTGCTGTGTACATGCACTTTGTGCTTCTCAGGCAGCTAAAAGCTGCATTAATGCCAGCATAAGCAACCGTGGTAGTCCTTGCCCTGGAAAAAAGGGTGACTGAGAACTATTTTAGAATTTCTGGGACCACAGTGAGGAACAAGCACTATTGTGGGATATGTCTTACCTGGCTTTCATCATGTAAGCATTAGGCTAGTTAGCTGTTCCTAAGAACAGAATGGGAGAAGAAGGCGAGTCCGGAAGCGTAGGTGTTCAGGAAAGAGGGAAAAGAGGTTTCTGTTTCTTACAGATGAGGGAAGGGGTGAAAGTCAAGATGGAAAAGTGACCTTTGGAGAAATGAAATGATGAGTCAGCCTGAGATGGTGTGCAAGCCTGCAGCACGGCTCTGGGAGGGTGCACAGTCCCCAGAGTCTTCCTTGGGAGGGTGGGAGACTGCTGCCCTCCAAGTCCTTCAGTCCCTGCAAGGGGGTGGGAATTGGTTGCCTAAATTTGCACATCTAGTTCTGGTTTAGATGTTTTGTTAGTGTCAGGGGAGAGGTCCAGTTTAGTCGCTTCTCCAAGTATCTGTATGACCAGGAATTTTCCTCTGCTCTGCCTCTGAGCTGAGGTAAATGGAAGCAGAAATACTCTGGGGACGAGACCACTGCCCAACCAGCCCTACAATTTGGGAAGGGCAAAGGTCCATGTTATGTTCTTTACTGCGCTCAGCTGCCTCTTGGCCACTTCTCAAAGCATAGCCAGGATATCCACTGTATTCCAGTAACACCGTCCTGGGCAAGAGCCAGGTTACATGACCAGCAAACAGAACAAGGAAGACAGTGCTGTCAGCATCAGTAAGCTATAAATAGACTCCTACAGAGTTAATAAGATGCTACCAAAACCTTTAAATATGAAGATCCTGCATCTCGTGTTCAAGCATGCATATGAAGGCAGGGAAGTTTTGAGCAGCTGCAGGAAGCTGCGGGATCTGGGCATATTTTGGAAGTTTCCACCCTAGAATAAGGCTGCTCAAACTTTGTTAGCTTGATACCACCAAAAGCAGCAGCAGCAGCTACATCAGTGACTGCTGCTGCTGTTGAGGAGAGGGCAGGACCCACACCACACCTGCACTGAAGGTCCCTTCCAGTCTAAAACTTCCTGTGACGTGGTATTGACTGTGGCTGGGCCACAGCTCACAGCAGGGCTGCAGCATCGTAGAGGAAGCAGAGCAAGCCTGAGGGGCTGCTAGTATGGCTGGGCTCTGGGGCACACCATGTACAAGGAGAGGCTGAGGGAGCTTGGCATGTTCAGCCTGAGGAGAGATGGTTTTGGGGGGAGCTAATATTTCCTAGTAGCAAATGTACAAAAGGTGGTGCTGGACCCTTTTCAGAGATGCACAGAAAGAAGACAAAGGGCAACAGACCCAAGCTGCAGAAAGGGAAATGCCAGCTCAATAAAAGGAAAAGGATTTCACAAGGTTTTTTAAGAGGTGGAAAAGGTTGTCCAGAGAAGCTGTGCAATCTCCATCCCTGGAGATACCCAAACCTCAGCTGAACAGCCTGACCTAACTTCAGTGCTAGTCCTGCATTACTCAGGGAATGAGATGATCGAGGCTTATAATAGATAACATCCAAAGGTCCTTTTCCACCTGAATCAGCTTTCTCTGCTTTCCATCTGCCTCAGCTGAGCTCTACTTAGGCATGGGGTGAGTTGCTTGACCCTTTGGCACCACACTATGTTCAGCTAGCACTTGTAGTTCTAGTGGCTCATGTGGTCTAATACATTTTGGTAACCTCCTTCCTTAAGGAAATGAATTAGGATTTATTTTTGCTCTTTTCCCTGAATAATCTTCCCAGCTGACAACCACATAGTGGAGAGTGATTAATATTTTGTATTAGTGAGCTTAAGAGTCTTTTGTTCAGCACTGCTTCAAATTTATGGTGAAGGGAACAAAGCAAGAGAGGGCATATATTTCTGCATGTGTTCACACACTTTGGCAAGTTAATACTGGGCAGGTTTGACACCTTGGCATGGCCAAATGTTTTTGTTTGTAACGCTTGGATGGATCAGAAAGGGCATGCTAGAGCAGATATCCATAGCTTGGCTGCTCCTTAGCTCACTAGAGGTGCATTTTGCGTCTGAGTTCCTCTTAAGCTAAAGCCAGCACAAAAGGTCATGGTGCTCTATATTTTTAATCCAGCCCTCAGCCTGCTTTTCATTTTCTGTTATGGATATAGCTTTTGTGTCTGACCCCATTTCTTTGTGCATTACCTGGGAGATGGGGTCAAGGCTTTGGGAGAATACTGCTGGGATCAGAGGAGAACAGGCTCGACACTTTTAATGTATTTTCTGTTCATGACATTATACTGTCTGAATAACACCATTTTACTTAATTTTTTTTCACTTAAGTTTTACTGAAGTCTTTTTAATACTTGCCAAATTGATGTGTACCTTTCAGTATTGAAATGTAAGATAACTGCATGATAATATAATTCGGCTTCACTTATTTTTCACCCAGTTGGAAGAAAGGAGAAAAGGTGTATCTTGATGTCTTCTTCCATTTTAACAAGTGCATTTCAGTAATTCCTCATTCTGGTCTGTTTTGTTCCATTGCTTTGAAAATAATGATGAGATAGAAAATAATCCAGTGAAAATCAGCAACAGTAAAATAATAGTGACTCCAGAGGTCCATTTGGAAAATAACATCTAGATTTGTAGGTCATTTCTGTCTCCACAGGTAGTTTCTGTTGGCATTTTCTAGTTTCTTTTAAAAGAAGCTCTGTTTCCAGTATCAGGAACCTGAACTATCTAGGGTGATTATCTTTTGGGGAAGGTGCTTCATATGCCAAGAAAGCTTCCAGAGACATCACATGCATGGTGACTCAAAAAATAGGTTAGTCAGAGTGGGTACTTTTTTTAGTGATTCCTACTTTTTAAGCTAATTTGGACTAGTATGACTGAAGCACAGGAAGGTGGAGTGACTTCCTTACAGTCACGCTCTGAGTCAGTGGCTCAGTACCTCCAGGCTTCCCATATTTTTAACCCAGCCACTGAGACGACCACATGGCTTCGTCTGGGCGTGCTTTGGGGTTTCACAGCTGAGAGGTGCAGGCTGTAAAGGCTTTTGCTACTGATGCGTGAGCTGATAATTTTACAGCAGAAGTTCTTAATGTAGGAGGACAGGATCCAGCTGGCAGTAATCGGTTGGCTTCTTGTCCATTCAATCCACCTCCTGTTTGTGGAGCTCCTCTCAGACATTTTCCTACAGCACTATCACTCACCACATAGTCTCTGCTTACCATGGGAGACAGGAAAATCGCCGTGGTTTCTGTTCCCAGGGCTCTATGTCAACCTTTCGTAGTTTTGGCTGGTGAGGTTCGTAGACTCTTATTTTTGCTCATTGCTTCAATTTTTGAATGAACCTTCCCTCTTTCCTTTCCTCCGCTCCAAAAACCCAAAGCAAAAAATCAGCTGAAATGGCCAATTTTTGCTGTCTTTCAGATGGAAACCATGCAAAACCACTGAGTTTGGCCTGGTGTCTGCCAGAAACTATAAATAGGACTGTTTGACTGAAACTCAGCCCTGGTTTACTCAAGCCACAACCCAAAGTTGTGAGACAGTCTCTGAACCCGGGTGGATGCTTTGGAGTGTGTTGACCAAGTATGGTGGCTATAAGAAAATCAAAATTCTGCTGAGTTACCTGCTTGGTTTGGGGTTTCGTTACAGAAATTTTGTATGGCTGTATTTACCATCAAATGCTCTGAAGCTTGTTTCTAGGTACCTCCTGGCCCTCCTTCAGGTTAGGTAGGGAGCCTTGACCTGGTGACTTCTGCCTCTCAGCATCTCTAATTGTATGGCTGTTTGATGAAGGGCTTCTATGTCTTCCTTCATTTTTCCAGATGTTTCGAAATCAAAAGGTGAAATTGTGTTTGCACACTTTTACTCTGAGCATAATACGATTTATTCAAATCTCGATTTTCTTAGCACCTAACCCAATAATCTCAGCAAGATACAAGGGCTATTGAAGGAAAACATGGTTTTCCCTTCTGTTTAATGCTAAAGGCCAAAACAAAAGCAAATACCCCGGGCCTAACTTTGCACTAGTTTACCTCTTAGTCTGAGACATGGCTTTGAGCTTCTAATGCATTCCAAAAAAGAGGTTAGGCTCTAACAGTATTTGGATCAATACCTTTCTCTTGCAGCAAATAAAATACTCTTTAACTCAACAATGAAATTAGCTTTGTATATTTAAATTCTTCCATCCTTAGAGAGTAGAGTGTCTCATTGCATCATGCTGTTTGTTTCTGTCTTCTACTCCTCCAAATTTTGCAGCAAGGGTTGGTTAGGATTTCTGTCAGATTATATCATGAGGCGGGAGGCCTTTCCAAAGACTTTTTTCCCTGGCTGATACATTAGATTTTCAGTTTATTCACCTGAGATAACAATGTATTCTTGTGTTAGTACAGCTGTCACACTTCATTTGATAATTCAGAATTTGTTCCTTGGCTTAGTGGATAAGGTGGTTTTGCAAGGCAGTGTAAATTAATGAGTTTATCTGCCTGGAAGGTGTCACCCAGAATCTCAGAGAGATCTATCTTTATATATTAGTAGATCAGCCTTGACTCTGGAAGCACCTCTAGGTCATGGTGCATTCAAACCACTTTAGCACTGGGCACGTAAATAGGGAGCAAGAAGCCAGCTCCCAATCCAGCTGTCACACAAGTGCGCTGGAGAAATTAATCACAGGGCCAACTGTGTTTATTGCCAACCAACCATGAAATACCATAACAAGGACCCCTTGTGAGACCATAAATACTGTGTCTTCAATCAGTAATGAGGGTGATAGCACCAAAACCAGAATGTCTATCTTGAGCTCTCTGTGCAAAGCTGCAGCTTCTTAGCAAATCTAGGCAGGCCACTGAAGTGCTCTTTGTTGCATATTTCTTATTTTCTGAGAGCCTGTCTTGAGCCTTGGATCTAATTTGCAGAAGAGCTGAGTGTTCACAGCTGTATATGTGCACTGGCAGCTCCATTTTGAAGGTAGAAAGTGCCAGATCACAGGGCGTTACAAATGAGAAATCTCCAGATTAACGGATATTTTTTCTTATTTAATCCCCTCTCTACCCCTTTCTTGATCTTTAATAGAGAGGGAACACCATTTCCTCATCTTCTGGGGGTTGTGAAGGACTCTGGAATAGCAGCGGAACTGGGGGAGCAGTAAATATTGCCCAAAGAGCTGACCAGTGAAAGCTGTATGTCCTATTCTATAAGAATTTGTGATTTGGCAGAAAAAGGACATGTTAATTTTTAGTTTTATCTGTATGTCAAAAAAAATAAGGAGGATTTTTGGGGGGGAAATGGGAATGGGTCCATTGAAATCTTTTTGTCTTTACTTTCCAGATGCCTTTTTGTTTGTATCCACTGTTCTCTTTCATTTTGTAATGTATTTTCAGATGAATTGATGTAACTCTGTCCTCTTCTTCCTCAAGTGCTTTTTTTTTTCTTTCCAGGTTACTTTTCAGGCTCCCTCCCTCCAGGCTGGGTCCAGATTCCAGCTGGCTTTCTCCCCTCCAGTACCTGGGCATCACAGGCTGGAAGGACATCGGAGAATTCCTCCCCCTAATTTCAGTTCAGGTTCTGGCTATGGCTGACATGGCAGGACAAGTGTTTGTGACCCCTGGGCTAGGGCACAGCCAGGGCAGGTGAAGCTCTAACAAGCCTCTATTAAGCCTGCACACATGGTAGTTTATTAAACACTCATAACCTGGCCCCATGTAGGCATGGGGTGTTTTGCTTTCTTAACAGCACTGGGCAAGTCTTTGAGTGAGAGGAAGCCTTGCTGTCAAATCTGAGTATCTATAGATGTAGTGTAGTGGCACAGAAGGCTTCTTGGGGAACCCTGCAGAGAAATCAAAGTGTTTTGCCTAGCCTCATTCACAGAAACTGGTGATGTTTTTTTCAGGGAAATTGTGTGTGTGTGTGTGTGTGTATTTTTATATATGTATAAAACCAGCCTGAAGCAGATATGTAGAATGGGAGATTTCAGTCTAAATGAAAAAATTTGCAAAGGGCAACTAAACCCTGTGGCAGGTTAGGCTGAACTGTACTTTATCTGCTCTGTACTTGTGTTGCTTTTATTCAATTTATCTGTCTAGACTAGCTTCTTCTGTGCCAAACAACTCTCTAAAGGAATACTGAACTCTTCTGTATGTGTAGTACAAAAATGAAACAGTAAAGCAGAGGGCATTTTAGGCTCACTGCTTAAATGCGGCATCTCTTTCTTCTTTAAATAAATCAACAGGACTGTCCTGTTACCTCTATTGCAGCTATATCTTTTCTCTGTTTGCTTGCTTGCTATGAAATACATTAAAAGGATACATGATGCTGATGGGTCACGTGATCCTAATCCAATCAATTAGCAGCTTTTAAAGATGACTCATTGTTTTGTCTGTAACATAAAACAAAAGTACACAGTGAAAGCCCTAATGCAGCCTTTTAGAAAAACTCCAGAGATTTATTTTTCCATTTGTGGTTTCACTTTTTAATATTTCTCCAAAGTTTGAAGCTCAGATCGTGATGAGCTGATACAGTATGTGCATGCAGCAGGCTTTTCCTCTTGCTGCCGCTCACATTACTGCCTCACTTCATCTGAAAGTACTATTTTAGGGTATACATCTGATTCCCATTCCCTGTCCTGAAGCAGCTGGGTTCACCCAGCAAGCCTCAGCTTTTGTACAAACAGCTGTATTTATGTCGGTGAGACGACTTTTATAAGCAGCAAGAAATTTCCTTTGCATGAGTCTGCAGAACCCCAATCGTTTGTTTTTTGGATGTATTATATATTATAATATTTTATATATATTTATATATATATAAAATTATATATATATATATAAATTTATATATATATTATATATATATATATATATTATATATTTTTGGATGTATTAATTCATGTCAAAACTACCTGATTTATGCTTTCAAGTGCAAAGTTTCTACAGAAATGCTGCACCAAAATAAGCTCTCCCCATTTCAGGTTATGTTGATAGTATCCCTTTTTAATTCAGAAGACTTGAAAACAGACTTTCTTGATTGTCACTTTATATTACCTTAACTTCAAGTCTTGGAACCTACCTTACATGATATTTTCAGACCTGAAAACCCTCTACAAAGTAATGTGTCAAAAAGTACCCCACCAAAACCCACATCAAAACAAACAAGGTAAAACAAACAAACAAACAAAAGCTCCTCTCTCAATAAAACAAAAAAAATAACTGGAACAAAAAGGCACTCCCCTGCAAGATGGCTCTTTCTAACCAGACTAGCTGCCTTCTAGATAACTAAATACAGGAAAAAATACGCCTTTCCCATGCCTCCTCTTGGACTTCCACAATTCTGAATTACTAGCTTCCCTTTTTTTGTAGACACACAAAACCCCATTGAATCCAACAAATAGAATAGTGGTAACTAGTGGTAGGCTTCAGATATGTTTTCCCACCTGAAGCAGGGGGTAAATAGCCCTTGACATGGAAAGAGCTTATACAGCTTACTTTGGACAGAATAAGGGAGGCCTTGCATGTTGAGTGCTCCACTTGCTCAAAAGTCTCTGGCCTTAAATCCGCATGAGTGAAGGAAAACACTGCCTGAGCCTTCCCTCATCCCTTCTTTCCTTGTACTTTTTGGGGGGAGCCCAATGTGTTGCCCTTCCTGTGTTGTTGCCCCACATGCTTTGCATGTCTGCTTCAGTCTAATGAAGAAAGTTTCTCACTGAGCTGCTGCACCATTAATCACCTCGTCCTGGAAATTATATATACTTTATATTCTTCCTGAGAAGCAGAGGATTAATAATTCCTTGTTTCACCTATTAAAATATTTATTCTCAAAGTACTTTCTACCCTCACTTTTTCTTAGATGTGGCAGTGAGTGATGAAAAGATCTGTCCTACATTAAGGGCTTTTGCAAGTATTCCAGAAATCTACATTATAACAGAATGTTGCTTCCTGTGGTGAAAGCTCCTGAAACTCATAGTACAGCACATTTCTTCAGCTGCCATTGGTGTGCAGACAGAGCTGACTAATTAGACACTAACAAGCGCATTTTGCCTGAATCTACTAGCACACAGTCTGAACCTGTTTCTGCTAGTAGTCTTGGTGCTGCCTTCCCAGAGCTGAAGGGTCAGCTGCTGATCAGAGGGACATAGGTCTGAAATGATGAAAGCATCTTCTTCGCACTCAGAGGCAGATCCTGCTGATCACCTTTCCTTGCTCAATACATGAACAATGATTTTTATCCAATACATGGATACTTTACACAGGGGTAGCAAAACTGTTGCGTCCTTAGGGTGCTTTATATTACTAACTAAACAGGTAAATGATGAGTTTGGAGGAAATTAGGTATATAAGGAAAAACTGAGATAGGGGTGTTGGATGACCAGTATTGCCTGTGATATTTGGAATGACAACACAAAATGTTTTGTCCGTGCAGAAATCTCAGATTCATTAAGCTGCTCAGAAGAGATCGGGAAGCTGTCGTTCACTGGGAAGGGCCTTGTGGCTTTACCAAAGGGGTCAGTCTGGCCTTTTCTAAGGCACTAATTTGTAAGGGCACTTTGTGTCCTTCCTCACGTCAAAGACTTCCGACTTGCTGGTGGTGCTCAGGACTCAGCTGCCCTTGTGGCTTCTCCAGAATCCATCCACAGAGCTGGAGTCCACTTTGGCCAGCACTTCAGTGTCTTGGCTAGAGCAGGGGACTGTTTAAACTCCATGGCTGTCCTCCTGATCTGAGCAGCAGATTTTCATATTAACCAGCCACCTAAAGAGGTGAAGGAGGCTGTCTTTTTCCTCAGTGTCTAGCTTTGTTTCTATACCTGGCTCTATAACCTTAGCCCAGTAAGATTACTTGATATTGTTTGACTGAATGAATACAGAAGCATTTTAAACAGGAATCCTTGGAAAATATCTTGTTGGCACTGTTTCTCTTGTGGACAAAAACTGTTGAAGAACAGAGGCGATGGTGTTATTTACCTACATGTAGGCATCTAGCAATATCTGAGCTGTCTGCTCTCCACTCTATCCATGGCCTTTGCAGAGAAATGGGGGCTTTTAGGTGTGATTCACTTCACCCTAGCATAGAGGACTGCCTTGGTTAGAGGCATTGCTCCCTAAACACACCAATTGTTTTCCATAGCCTAGGGGTTGAAAGCAGGATGACTGTCCTTAGGTGACTACATAGGCAGATGTCTAGGGTTAAGTAAGTGAAACCCACCCAAGGCTGTCCTTTTGTTTGCACACAGTTTGGCACAGTAGAGCTGTGATTTGCTAGCTTGGGCTCCCGAGGCACTACCATCCTGTAGTTTATCAGCTCTGATAATGATGCTGGTAGAAGCAGATACAGAGAAAATGAGCTCTTCTACAAATCTGAATTTAAGAGATATGCTTTTGTCTGAGTGATCAATCTCTCACTTCTAAAAAAAAAAAAAAAAAAAAATTCCAGTCTTGCCAACATTGGGGATACTGTTAAAGCTGGCTCAGCTGGTGAGGTGGTGAGGATATCAACCATTTATGCTAATGCTGCCAGTGGTCTGCATGGACTGGCATTAATTGCCTGTGAGGTGACTCTTCACTAGCAGGTGAAGATGGGCTCGATCTCTGGCTACTAAGGCTCCCAGCATTGTGACCACTTACTAAAGAAGAGAAGGTTTGAGAGGAGTGGAAAGCACTTCTGTGATAACATAGTGTAAGGATGCCCTAGAGAGGTGGCTCAAAACACATCCACTTATCTTCTCGCCCTTGTACACTAGTGCAGTTTGTCAGCTTCCTTGCAGTAAAAGAAAAGAGCTGTGCAGTCCTGATGGTTTAGTATCCAGATGAATGAGGTCAGGCCTTTCTTGTGTGCAGCTATGAACAGCAGCCTCCTTGTTTCTCTTTTTACTGCCTGCTTTTTCACTGGGCCATCTTTGAAGAGGCATTTCTCTATGGTAACACAGGTCCTGTCCAGTAAGACTGAGCACCTTCTTTGACCAAGTATTTTATTTCTGGGTTACTAAATGTCTAATTAAACTGTCCAATGGTATTTCCTTCCAGTTAGTTTGTTGTTATTGTTGTTGTTGGGGTTTTTTTCCCCCTCTGATAAGGTGTCCCCTTCATAAGCAGAACATAACATTTCAGGAGAAGTGCTTTTTCCCAGGAAGACCTGCTGGCAGCACCTCCAACACCTTCAAGGAATGATGAATTCAATTCAATATGTGTGCATGGCATAGGGTGTTTTATTACCCCTTTGTGTATTTGGAGCCTGTGTATTAATCATCACCTAGAAGCAAGAAGAAAATTGTTAGAGTCTCTTGAGGTGAAGGCTGTGTGTAAAGTAGCTGAGGGTTTTGTGGTATATTGTAGTGGTTTGGAAACTGAATTAACCTGCGTCTTTTTTTTTTTTTTTTCTCCTCCTTCCCTTTAGCACAGCCAAGTGTGGCTACAGAAATGGATTTCTTGCTGTAGAAAAAGAAAAGCAGGGTTTTATGTATTTCTTACCAGATCAAAGTGAAGAGAGCTGTAATTTTTCATCCTTTTAGCATGGTGATACAGGATTAGGTGCATTTGATGTATGTAATTTGTAGACTCTGGTGGGCTTTTTATTCAGATTGTATGGCATTTACCTTAACACTGATATGCACTTTTAATAGTGGAAGGCAAAGTTATGACCTGGCAGAAAAAAATAAATCTTTTTTTTTGCTATGATCCAAGGATGATCTTTAATCTCATCTGTGTACTTGCAAGTAGACATCTAGCCTGCACATGAGATAGCGTGCAAAATCTGACACCTACATGTTCACATGAAGATCTATGCTTTTGCCTCCTGGCTAGTGGGAGGGAGAAGACAGGAAAACCACCCAAAAAAACAAACCTCCGAAAGCAAAAAATCCAAACAGTCTTGTAAATTTGTTAAGAACATGAAATGTAATACAAAAGTGGCAGGTCAAATTAAATGTTCCTCAGGTCCTGTATACTGATTCCAACACTGATGAGAGCTGGAGACTTAGGGAAGAGGGTAAGAGAGGGCAAGCAGTTGTAGTGTTTCACACTAATACTTTCTCAGCCTTCAGTTCCTTTAAAGTTAGAAATTTTCTGAGCCTGACCAGGGTTTTTTGACCTTCACTGGACTTGTCCAATCTTTTCAGTCTTCCTTGGAATCTATATACACTTCCTGGTTCAACATCTTTTGTCAACAAATTCTCCTTGTGAAGAACTGCTTCCTTTTGTTTATTTTGAATTTGCTTCTGTTACTTTTATTTGATGTCCCCTAGCCCTACTTTGTATGAGTGAAGTTACAGATCTATCTGTGGTTAGTTTTGTGTGAAAGGATGGTTCTGAATGCCAGTTCAGGGGCATTTTTACTGATCAAATACTAAGAGTACTAGCAATTTTCTTTTCTTTCCAAAATATGGTTTGGTGTGCCATTCTGGACCATTCCATCACAAAACAAACCCTACGCCTAATTACTTGCATTTATTCCTTTTGCTTGCATGTTGTGGTAGCCGCTTACACAAATCAGGACTAAACTTTTGTTTGCATAGCTCAGAGAGCTGTGTTAACATGACACTAATGTCGTTGACTGCCTGAGGGAAAAGAACCCACAAGTTAGGCCAAACATGCTGGGTGATTGACTGACGGCAATAAAACCCTCGTATGGGGCTACCACAAAGTTCAGATGGTTTGGCGAGGCCTTCTCAGTTGTATTGTCTCACATTTCTCTCCAATTGTCTGTGAGCAGACAATTTAACGAACGCCTGGTCAAATGTGTCTTCTGCAGGGAGTGGTGCTCGCCTCCCTATGCCTCCATGTTGTGTTTTGCCACACAAGAACAAATAGACCAGACATTTCAAAACAGGGTCGTCATCATTGCAAGAGAGCACAGGAGCCCAGAACGGCAAATTAGGTCACAGCTTCTTAAGAACCTTTCTTCTTCATCAGCCCTAGTGCTTTTTTTCATAAATTAAATTATAAACACACAGAGCAAGAAAGTATGTCTTCCTGGCAACACGGATAGCACCTAGGATAATGAAGCCTCCTTCACTGTTATGGCCTCTGGGCATCACCATAATATAAATTATGAATAAAATCGTTCTAGTTCATGATCACAGCATATAGACAGATTCATTCATGTAAGCTGGGAACACAATGATCAATTACCTTTTAAAAAGGAATTAACAATCAGTATTCCTAAACATGTAAAGCTCAGGGAGGATGTTTAATTTATTGTCTGAAAATGGAAGGCCTCTGTTTATTAACAGGATATGGGAAACTTTTCAAAGCTAGTGTGCTTGTGTGTCTGTGGGTCACATTTCCAAAAGAATTTGGATACCTAAAGGTGCTGGCATGAAAAATCCCACTCCAGGAGTTTTTCTCCATCTTTTGGCACCTGAAGGTACTGAACAACTGGTGCTATCATGCTCTGGAAGGAGGCAGCCTGGCAGCTGAGAGCTGTAGTTTCTCTCTCCAGCCACTGACACTGTCCTGTAGTATTAAAATAGGCCACAAACTTATCACCCCCCTCCTGCACCTCATTTTGGCTCATCTGTTGTTTACAGATGAGCAGAGGTGCAGAGGTGCAGTTTTGCTCACTTGCAGAAAGTGCTTTGGGATCATTGAATAATAAAAAGTCACTATTTTCATTCTGGGGCAAGGCTCAAGTTCACTGTCCAGCGCCTTGCTATTTCTGCTGACCTTGCCTGCAGATACGCTAAATCGTGAGTTACTGCTAACTGTGGTAAGGCTTCTCTGGTGTGAACAAATATTCATTAGGAACATAACTGAAGCAATTGCTTCAGTTTCAATAGCTTAACAGTGATCCACTGAATGCAGATTAGGCTACAGATCCTGTAGTATGTTTGTATTGATGCTGAAGATAGGGAGTTTACATTATGAAACCCCCAATCCATTCATTCTTCTCCCCTTGCTGTTGAAAGTCTTTCCATCTTGAAAAATACTTATTATAGCACCTCAGTTTTCTCAGTATGTGTTCATTCCTCAGGATTAGCTAGGACTTCTTGCAAAGAAATCCCTGCTGTTGCAGAGAACTTGTGTTGCAGGTATGCAAACTGAATGCGTATATATAGTTATGGAATTAACGATTGCCATATAGTTATGGAATTAACGATTGCCATCGTGGAAATGCTTAGGAGGCTGACAGATCAGGGAAGTTTTAAACTTTTAACTTTACTAAATCCATTCATTAAGAACACCTTTTATGCTCATGGCTAATTCCCACACATTGCTCAACATCACCACTGTTGGTCTTTAACAGCCATATTGCAAGTCAGCTGTGAGTACACAACGTGGTGGAGATGAAGCCTCACAGCTGGCACTGATTGGTTGTGGTCTTCGATAGTCCCTAGCTGCCAGGGTTGGGTGACCGGGCTTGAGAGCTCATTGATGAGAGAAGCCAGAACTGAAGTGGGCTTGCCTTTTTTCTCTCATGTTTCTTGCTTATGGCTGGTGGTTTTATGTTACTTCTTGCTCTCAAAAAGGAGGAACTCATCTGCTCCCAGTATCACTTACCATGGTTTTTTGCTTTGTCAGTCATCCTTCGCATGTATTTGGCAGGTTGTCCTGGCTATTTGTAGCCCCTTGCACTTATCCTCTATCTGGAAATTTTTGTTAATTAGTTGCCACCTACTTGCAACTACACCCCATCTTTGGAAGGCATGTTGCTCACATGCTTATGCAAAATGCTTATACATTTTGTCTTGCTGTGCCATGAGTGTTACAAAATACTTACATTCTGTTGTCATTTACACCATCCTTATACATACGAGTCAAAAGCAGTTTAATATTCATTATATTCTGATTAATATATTTATAATTCCTAGGTGTTACAGACCTCTGTTTTGCTACACCTGCTTATTTGCAATGTTGTCCACCTTTCTGACCTGTCTTTCTGTGGCACAGCAGGCTTGTAGCCTTTACTCTTTTACTACCTGAACGCTGGTGGCCACACTGTGTGGTGACCTTGTAAAGCAGACGGATATTTTGTCAGCCTTTCCATGGCTATTTCTGCAGATAGTGAATCTGAAACAGCCTGCTAAGGAAGAAAAGAAACTTCGTTCAATGACTAGTAAGGCTCTTCATAGCTCTACCTCAAGGACACAGAATCCTTTTCCCTCTCTAGGGAAAGCTATTCTTTCAAAAAATAAGGTCAAGGAGTGGGCCACATCTCTGGCAATATGATGTAGTATCAGCTGGAGAAATGATGCTTGGATTAACTGGTCAGTTTGTTGCTTCCCCTTTGAACTCATTCTGTCACTTTGATTTGGGAAGCTGCATTCCTTGGTAGATAGATGGTTTGAAGAATGAGGATGAGATGTTCCTCAACTTTATCCCCAGCTCTGCTACCATCTTCCCTTGTGACCGTGAACAAACCGCTGTGGAGTTATTAAAATTCTGGAATAACAGTCAGCTAGGAAAAAAAATATGTTTTGTATAAAACAATTTTGTCTTGGTATGGTTGGCGTTCCTTGAGATAATTACAGGGAAAGTCATTGATTCCGAGGGAACACAGCTGTCCCAATGTTCAGGAAGATGAGCCTCTTGAGTGGCCTTGTATCTGTTGTCCTCTGCTCCTTGGCAGCCCTCCTGGGCAGGACAACACCTCAGGTGGCCTAGGGACATGAAAAGGTACGTGCTATCCAAGCTAGATATTTGTTCTTCTAACAGCAAGTGAGTCCAGTCCTAAGGAAGCCCTTGACCCACTCTTACTCTTAGGTTGCTCATATCCTCTGTTTACTCATGAAGGGGGAAATCTGATGCCTGCTGTACAGCAAACGCTTAGGTAAATAAGGCAGCTGCTACTTATATCACTGTAATTATTCTCTGAAGTTGTGCTGGATAATAGGATGGCTGAAATGCTAACTAAATTTTTGCTGTTCTCATCCTTCCTAACTGTGAGGTGTTTTGTCATCATCTGGATGAGTCAAGCAAGCCTTCCTGGCCCAGACTTCTCCATTTATCTTCTTGGATAGTGAAGGAAAGTACCTCGGCATAGGAGCTTGCAAGTAATGGATGGAGTCAAAAGCAATAGGGCTACTTACAACAAAAGAAAAGAATGTGAAAATGGTTGCCTTTGGGGAACACAGTCATGGATCATGTTGAGAGCTCAGACAAACCTAACGAAGACAGCAAGTTGTTGTTTTGTTGTGTGTGGGGTTCTTTGGTTGTAGTTTTTTGGGGTTTTGTTGTTTTTTTTAAATTTAACAGTGTCATCCTATGCAGTTCACAAAGTGGTACACCACCTCCTGGGCCCAATGATACACTCATGACTTCTCCCTGTGATTTGGGCCTCATTTTATGGCTCTATTGCAGTTTATTGAACTAGCCATTTAACTACTTAAATATTGAAAACATTCAATTAACTTTCCTTGGAACTATCTGGCACTAAGAAAGGAAAAATTCTAGGGTTTAAAATGTATGACTTGGCATGATTAAGTAGTGAAATGAATAATGTTTAAATGAGTGATTTGTAATTATTTAATAATTAAAGAGCTCTTATGAATATTCTTGAACACCCTGTGGAAAATTTAAATTGTATGCTGATTTCATCAAGCATTCAAATCTAATCAGAATTTATTTTTATAGCATCATTTTAAACATAGTCTACAAGAACATTACCACAATAATGCAAACAGAACAGAAAAGTGTAATGCTAGTATAGCTCTGCTTTTTTAGTATAAGAACTTGATTTTTCGATGCAAAAGATTCTTCTGCACTAATGGATTGCAGTTGAACTCTATTCCCAATCCTGAAGCAGCCAGTCAGGTTTCATCAGTGGTTCAGTGACAGGTTAAAGGTGCCACAGTTTTGGTTTGTAAATGCAGATGAATGGTAGCCACTTGCTACCAGTTGGTCCCGTTCACCCCTACCTGGGAACAAAGACAAAGAGAGACCACAAAGGAAAACAAGAAGAAGTGAAAAGGGAACTGTTTCACTCCTGAAATGAAATAATTCAATCTCAGCTCAGTCTCTGGAAATCCAATTTTCTTTTAACTTGTGCTTCCATAGTATGTGCACTGCAGCTTTGGGCAACATTTTAATAAGATGATGTTTTCTTTAGCTAATCCTGGAAATACTCATCCCACAGGGATAGCAGAGGTTCAAGAGCAAGGTAAACTATGTGAAACATAAATCATCCCAGGTTTTTCTTAACTCAAATATTCAGGGTCAGATCAGGCAAATTTTTATGTTAAACAGGCGGTCAACTAGTCCTCTAACAGCTCTGAAAAGGGATAACAGAGGCCTCTGGATGAAGGTTGTCAAGAGATCCATCACTCCATTTCAACAATGACTCCTGCTGGCAAAAAAATAACTCCAGAAGCTTAACAGAAGCCGCAAGTTGCTATTAAATTCTGAAAGCCTTTTGGTACGCTTATATTTGCTGGCATGGAAGAAGGACTAAAGGGGCGGCTCCTCTTCCACATGGATGTCGATACAGTTACTGCTTGTGGGGATATTATTGTCCTACAGAGCTGCATGAATAATTCATTTTTAATTCCATATTAGATTAATTTCACCTCATCCTCTCTTCCTGAATTGTCCTCAAATAAATTTTAACTTTCTTGAATATATTTGTTATTCAGAATAGACTATAGCACTCATGAGTAATTCATTGCAGGTAGGTGACATTCAGAATTTGAGGCATTCAGGATGGACACACAGGTCATTGTTGCGTCCTGTTACATGAGTAAAAATTACAGAATCAAGTTTTTACTTCTAACAGGCATTTACCAAACTGAAATTCACTGGCTTTTACTATTCTACAATGTTAATTCTAAATTCACCATATCAGCAATAGCTCCAATAAATTCATTGACTGGAATACTTAGGAGTAGGAAGACATGCCAAATGAATTCATTAAAAGAATCTGAAAGAAAATATTCATGCCAGCTTTTCATAACACCAAGTCTAGTTTAGTGACCTGACATTCTGCCAAACAGAGATTAAATAGACAACTTATTATCCACTGTCCAGCTTCTCCTTTGAAATTCATACCTCAACTTTCCTTCTTTAGAACATATAAATGGAATATTATGTTGATTAGTTTATAATTTCAAAGTTTTTTTCCTAAGACTCCTGTTTTACCCCATTCCTACTCCACAAAACCACTGAAAGGTAAAAAAAAATTGTAGGTTTTTGATAACTCCTTAGTTTTGCTGAGACTGAAAAGATTTTCCATGGCTGCAAAGGGAAACCATTCACTTGAAAACAAAAGCATTTTTTATAGTAGATTTTTTTAATCAGTTGAGTCATAAAGTTCTTTCAGCTGATATTTGTTTTCATTTCTAGTCATGGAACACTTGCCCTTTGGTAAGTTCACCCCATCCAGAACCGGATTACCTGAGCAAATTTACAAAGGAATTCATTCTCATCTGCACTGGCAGTGTTAGTTAGGTGACCTCCTGCTCTTTCAGTCCAGTGGGTTTTCTGCAGAGTAGAGAGGGTTAAACACAGGAGATGTGAAATGCCTAGAGCTTTATGAATAAGAGGTAAGCAAAGAAAAATATGGAACAAATGGTTAGGGATTGGAAAGGGACAGGGTCATAAAAGAACATCAGAAAGGCAAATCTAATAGAAATGGAAATGTGAAGTGATAAGGAAATCCATGGGAAGCTTGTGTTTTCAAAGGGAGGGAAATCACAGATGGAAAAAGAGAGGAACAGAGAGAAGCATTGCTCAAAAAAAGAGCACAAACTAGAACAGTGGGATCCAAGCAGCTACTCTGTGAATGTAAGTTGGGCCTATAGTGTAAGTAATTACATGGGTTTTCTGTACAGCCAGTAGAGAACAGGAGGTATGTCCAGGCTGCCATACACCCAGTGTAAGAAAAGCATTAAGGGGAGGTAGGATGAAGTGGCTGTCACTGTAGGGCCTTACTGAACAGCACAGCCTAGGTCCTTCCACCTTTTTGACAGCTAAATTCAGGCAAAATGAACCTTACAATGAAAAGGAGTATAAGAAAACAGTTGAGCAGAAATGGAGACATCAGAAGATCTTGTCTGGAAGGATATTATTTACAGTGCTTCTTTCTTGTGTCCTCAGCTAGCTTGGGAATGGAATAGACAGGAACAGTTTTATGTCCTGTTACAATGAAAGATCCCCAGGAACCTCCTTGACCTCCCTTCACTGGTGTATTATATATGCCTTATTTTGCCACATGAGGAAAATAGACTCCATGCTCAAATGCTTGAGATAATAGAGGAGGCACGATGGTATGAGAAAGGAGTAGAAGGTCCAGAAGGTCCAAGTTCCAAACAGGAGTTGGTTCGTTGCTACTTGAATGTGTCCTGTGGCGAGGCAGAATGCAACTAACCTCACCAGCAGCACTGGGCCGAGTGCCAGGTAGTTTTGGTCAACACTGACACACAAGAAGAGAAGCAGAAAGGGAGGAAAAAAGAATCAGGTACAAGAAAGACAACTGAGGGAATTAGAGAAGAAATTATGAATACTCCTGTTTTGAAGAAGCCAGTACCTCAGCTTGGGTCAACGTCATTCTCTGTTGAGTAAATAACAGTGATCTTTGTAGCTAATCCAGCCTTTCTGACACAGATTTTGGCAGGTCTGTTTTGTGGATAAGTCCTGGTGAGACGGGTTAGGAATTACACTACATGTAGGATTAAATCTGCCAAAGATTAGGGGCAAGAACCAGGCATTGCAATGTTTGACTGTGGAGTTCTCAACACCAAAAAGAAACAACACAAAAGGAAAGTCTCACTTAGCTTTCCAGAAGATAGAGTATTATCTCCCTATTATCTCTTTGGATTTAACTAAGCTGAGTTCAGCATTTCACAGGGACATTCACTAAAGTAAAACTACAAAATGAAGGGTGAATGCTAGTAGATATTCAGGGTCTTGCTTTTTTCCCCTTGTCTTAAAAAAAAAAATACTGTTAAAATGTGTAAAGCATCAGCATATGAAGAGCACTAATTTAGGAGTCAGATACCATTTAGGTTATAAGCAGTATTAGTTTGCTGCTGTCATTACAGGGTCCAGTGGGTACTGCTGTGCTTCAGCAATCCATTTCAATGTGTGGTGCAATGCATCACAGTTTGCAGATTGTGCTTTGGATCTGCCCTCTGGAGAGACACCAGCAGGTTCGGCAGGCCAGCCCTGAAAGGTGTGCAGCCCCTGGTGCATTCCCCAGGCTCAGCAGCAAGTGGCTTGGCAGCCCCGGAGTGTGGTGTATTAGTCTGTCTTTGCTGGGAAGGTCTGTCTCTGCAATTGTAATAGGGATCTCAGGCTGGTGCATCACATTGCTTTAGAGAAAGAGAACAAAACAGATCTGTCAGACCTGAATTAAGATGGATTTTTGTTGAAACTTCTTGGAATTGATTTCTTTCCAGTTTCCTCCTTGGTAAGAGTCAGCACAGTTGGGTTCAACTTACAAAATATCATTGATTTCTCTCCCCAAACCACAGATGATTCAGCTTGTAATTTCCTCTACAATTATAGAGCAGGTCTCCTTAGAAACTGCTTGTATCCATTCAAAGTTTCATCTTGTGGAAACCACATTTCCCCTCTCTTTGGCCAGATGTGCTTGGCATGAGTCCAGACAAAAAAGGAGGAGGAAGGTATGATAAATACTCTTCTTCTCCCATTCCCTTTTTTTTGTGCTTCCTGAAAGGAGATTCGCAGTATTTCAAGTTCAGCTCTCTCTGAGCGCTTTGGGATCTCAGACCACCTCAAGCACGGGGTTGACTGTGGGGCCGCTTGTGGCTCTGCAGCAGAAACAGCCAGCATGTTGCATAGCCTTTCTTCTCTAAGATAGGGCAGGGCGCAACACAGAGGTCATGGTTTCTTTACTCTGGTACGGTGTCATGCCACCAAAGCAAAGGCTAGTCAAGCCAAACTGCTTTCATGATTGCCTTTGCTTTGCCTGGCTGTCATATGTTTCTCCTCATCTACAACTTCAACAACACACAGAGGAAGCCTCCACCTTCTCTTGGCATCCCCCATGACCCTTAAAGTAACCCATCCTCATGCAAGGAGTCCCTGTCATGGGGTTTGAGAGATAGGCTCAGATAAACCACAAGGTCAAGTTTGGACAGATAAATCACAGGGCCCAATGACAGTTTGCAGAGCTTTGCAAGAGGGAAGCTTGTGCTGGGGCAAGGTCACATGCAGAATATCTCTAACCTCTGCTCTCCACTCAGTACTTTTCTGAAAAAGTCAAGATAATATTAAATTCATTTTACATTTGGAAAAAAAACACCTCAGATCTTCTGCCTCAGCAACTGCAAAGTGCATCTGTGCTGGCAATGGAGGCAAAAACAGTCCCTGTTTGCCCATATTTTGATCTACACTGGCCACAAGAAGCCTCCAGAGTGATTTAATTTCAATCATTGCAGTGGCTGTGGATTGACACTTGAGTAAAAGATGTTGAAATCATATCTGTTGTGTGGAAAACTTACATTCAGACCAGTAAAGAGATAAAGAAGGCACAAGGAAGAGACACAAATGAAAGCGATGCCTCTACAGGACAGAAAGTTGCAGGTATGTACATGTGTTGCTACATGTAACATACAGTTATGGATGTATATGCATAAATGTGTAGATACATATGTGTGTGTGCATATGTACAGTCATGTACACATATACGTAACAGCTATGAAGAGGTACTAAAAATATGCAAATAATATTAAAAGCCACCACCTTATTAATAAACTGAGAGGGATCTAGGAAAAGACGTGGTAAAAAAGAGATGGATGACTGTTTTATGGACATGTGTTCTTACCTTTTATTCCTTCTTCCTCTTCTGTGTAGGGAAAGAAATCTTTGTCCTCAAGTTATTTATATTATGCCAGCTTTCACCAGCGTAGTTCTTTGTCCTGGAAAGTGAAACCACTTCCAGTATCATACCTCAAAGCTTTAAGTGTCTTTGTGTATCTGAATAGTTCATTGAGAAATAATACGGGTCCAGGGGGAAAATTTCTGTCTCAGGATAGGAGTCAGTATGGGACATGGCCATCACCCCCATATTTCAGCAAGCTATGTGAAGTTGTTTTCTGAGGCTAGACAGGTGTGCACATGGAGATTTCATTTATGTAATATTGTGTGTGTACTGTGGTGTGGATAGGTGCCCACTCATCCCTGCGTCAGCTGGAGGGCAACACGTAACAAAGAACTTGCATAAACTGTCCCTTTCAGAGAGGGTTTTCACATAATGCCAATATTGAGGTCTGCTGGTAAAACAATGTTATAGGACAGAGTTAAGAAGCTTTTCAAGCTCTATTAGGTTTACATAGGCTCCTACTCATTTCTTAAATCCTGTTCAAACATCCTCATGTACAACAAATAACTTTCCCGCTCCCTTAAAAAAGCACTGACGCACAGTGCACATTAGCACTGATGCACTTATATAAAATCCAAATATTTAGTAAATGGGCTGAAATTACCTCCATCCTTCCTCTATACAAATACACCACTAGGCTCAGAGAAATCTTTTCCTTAAAATTACTCTTGACTCTTAATTGGGGATAGGATATGTTTTGGTGAGGACATACTTTTTTACAGACACCACAGACTGGAATGCAGATCTTCCCTAAGATGGGCAGTGTGGGTGGTTTCCAAAAGTTTGCTCAGCAATCACCAAGACCTAAATGTCCAGCAGCTTTTTGGGGCACTCTCTTGGAAGTCCACTCTGCGTCATGTCCCAAAGCATGGTAGATGCCTCTTACAGACAGCACAGGAGACTGAGATCTAAAATCACACGAGGAAACTCCTCCTGGACAAGCTTCTTGATGTACTGTCTGCAAAATTGCACTTCAGAAAGCTGCTTTGTCTTCCAAGTAACACAATGCAAGATGCATTCTGTCTTTTGTGATGACCAACAGTGGATGAGGATTATTGTTCTAATTCTGCAGAATGAGGGGGAATAAGTGACCAGAGTTTTCTACCCATTCTTCTGTCTCAACACAAAATTTTTGTAAAAGACATCATTTCCAAGTGCTTACCATTTGCAAAACAGCAGTGTCTCCACTGCAACTAGATGCATAATTCCTACAGGTGTTGATACATTTCATCACCTTCTTTTGTTTTGTTTGTGAATAACCTGTGAATTAACTGTGATCATCCCAAATGCATCCATTACCTGGTACTATTCACTGCACACTTTTGACAAATAATCCGTGGCTTGTCGGCTCTTTGTGAACAGCCGTATTCCAAATATTCATGCAGATGCATAAACCATGTTGTATGTGTCTTTCTCCTGACTCGATGGAATTAATTCTCAGCAGTAGGGTTTCAGACTGTGAATTAAAAATTTGATTTCTATGAATATCCTGCAATATTTATTGGAAGCTCTCAGTCTTAGTCAGTCATTTGCTACTATGTTTGTGGTACATTGGAACAGAAAGTTACAGGGGTTCAGGGATCACATCTAAAAATGGGATTTTTAGATTTTCAAAAGACTTCACAGCCCACAACCCTGAGATGAAAGTCAGTGGGACACTATAATTCCATTTCATTAGGACTTAAATGAAATGTTCCACCTCTGCCTCATTAGCACAGCTGAAACTGGCTTGTTTGAATCACAAAACATTTTCAGAGGATTTTGCTGGGTCTGTTTTTTTCTGCCTCCATGAAGATGTCTGCTTCCTGTCTGGTTCTCATAGCATGGACATGTTCTGCTTACCCAAAACCTCTGCTTCACGTTAGGATGCATGATGCTACTCATTTGCACTCCAGCTCTCAGCAGCCCTATGCATCTACACAGGGATGGTTTTTGAAGGCTGGGCAGGGGTTTCACAGGGAGAATCAGAGTAGTCAGATGCATTGCAAAACAGCAAAGATGTGGTCAGCCGAAAGAAACAGCAGTGCAATGGCTGAGGTTGTGCAAAACCCTTAGATCAGTTCCCAGAGCTCTGTCACACTTTCTCTCTCCTCTTCCTCTACCCCTGTGTTGCTAGGATATTTGTCAACAGAATGGAAATGATACTGTTCCCCAAGGAGAAATAGCATTTAATATTAATACTATCTTCCGTGGAAAAGCAAGAGTGAGTCAGAGCTGAATACAGTTTGTTTTATATATGAAGTCTTTCATTCTGCAAGGTAACTCAAAGCACAGCCCTGTGAATTTAATGCTACCAACTCAGGTGGCTGTGTAGGCAAACACAGCAGGCTTTATGCATTAAGCAGCAACGTGTGCTGCTGTAGCCATTAGGAGCAGTTTCAATGACAAAGAAATAGAAGAGGAATGCTCATCAGAGTCTTTCTCAGTGGGCAGTATTTGATAAGTGCCACAAGAAGCTTTGAATGCACACTGGGCTGAAATCAGGTAGGATCACCTCTCTTTAAATGGACTCTGCTTTGTCTCTGTCTTTCCAGCCTTCTTTGGCTTCCTCTTTATTTATAAAACTATACAAAATGAAGCTGTTCTGCTCTCCTCAGCAGTGACTCTTATGTTCATGCTGCCCCTATTTCCAAACAAAACAATATAATACAATTTAAAATGTCAGGATTTGATGATAGAAAGCTTAAAATGAGCAGCTTTATCCATTTTTTAAAGTAAGAACTTCACCTTTCCTTTCAGTGACCTTTCTGTCATGTCCCATCGTATTTGTCCTGTGTCCTGTCATGTCCTGATAATGTTGCTGTTGTAAGTAGCTGGTGCTTCCTCAGACTTTAATTTGCTGTGGGAAGGAGGGTACCTGCTGAAGTAACCCTGCTCAGCTCTGCATGCTAATGTACGGGTATTGCCTGGCCAAACAATCCCAGTAAATGGGAGGCCACAGTTACTTCTGTTCTGCTCTGAGATGCTGTTTTCCCTGTTTGTGGCCAGGCATGGGCAGACATAAGAGGAAGGAGGAGAGAAAGGATAGCAGAGCTGGGAAAAATATGGTGTTTTGTTGATGCTTGCAGGATCCAAGGCAGATGGTCAGTCACAGATGGATGCTTTGGGCTGGCAGGTCAGCCACAGCAGCTATTGCTCTGGTTGCTGGCTCCCTTCCCCAGTTAACCGTGTAGCCTGGTCAGCGCTGTTTCTCTCTGTTTTTTTACAGATCTTTCCCAGTCTTGGGCAGCTCTGGATGCCTCATAATGTCTCAGCCTGTTGGCTGCACTACAGTCAGTCTCAAGATGGCTGAAAAGCTGAGTGCAAGATGGAGAGAAAAAACTGATGATAAAAGAGGAGCTTTGAGGGAAGGGGAGACAGGAACATTACATATTTCTGGGTCCTTGCTCATGCAGTGGATGTGATTGGGAAGGACTGCAGTGGCGATCTCATGGAGCTACTGTGATTCTTTGGGTCCAAAAGAGCTTTGTTACTAGAGTGGAGCAGATGCAGATTGGCCCCTGCCCTTTCTACAAGTCCTCCTTCCTTCCCCCACCCACTTGTCATTTTTTTTTTTTTTTTTTTTTTAAGAAGACAGAAAGGGAGACAGAACATCCTTTCATTACTTTAGCTCATTAATTCCAGTGCAGCTTTCAATGAACTCCTTTCTGACTCCAAGCGTCTCTACACATTCCTTGGGCTTTTCCAGCTGGAGGGTTTTATTTGTGTAATTCAATATCCCTCTCCTCCTTTTGCATCTTTCCCATTTATGCTTAGTGTTCAAGAGTAACAGAATATTTATAAATCTGGTGTCCACTTCCCAAGCTTCTATTCCTAACTACTGTAAGCCAGTAAACCTCAGTCATTAGTGTGCTCGCCCATAGGAGTCAACAACCGAATTTAAGAAAGCCTCAGCTTTACTAACATTAATAAAAATTGGCAAAAATGCTTTATTGCTTCTTTCTTTCTGGCCTCATCCTTGGGCTCTTAGTCTGAAGCAAGAGAAGACCTGCACTAGCATGGCTTTACACGTTGAGACTTTAAGCTGCTGTTTTTCAGGTTGTTGCTGTCTGCCATCCAAAAGTACCAATCTTCTTGGGGGTAACAAAGTGGGTCTCTAACAAGTGTTGTATCATGGAAATATGCTCTTAGGGGCTTTAAATGGTTAAAGTGTTCCAATATAACCCTCACTCTGGTTTTCTTCCTTGTTTTTATTCCATGCTTCATTTAATAAAATTCTCCTTCAAGAGAACAGTGGAAGGAGAGAGAAAAAAAAAAAAAAAGAGAAAAAAAAAAGAACAAACTCTTTCAAAACCATGTGAAATTACTTTTGAATCAGATGCAAATTTAGTCCTATTGTTCACAAATTGCTGTGTGCAGCCTTTCTCTGACAGGTCCTGAAGCAAGGGCAGAAGTGCTATCTACAGCACCATGGAGCTTTATGACAGCAAACCTGTGAGGGAAACACTGCACCACTGATGTGAGCTCAAGCTGTAGTAGCAGAGCTCACGGGGTTGTTATGCACATCAGTAACCGAAAGCAATCAGGGTCTGGAGGATAAAGCTGAGGCTGGAGGGGTTATGAAGAAAGGCTTATGGGCTGTGCAGTCACCACACGCACACACACACATACAGAGGTTAGGAGGACCTCAGGAAGCTTATGGTGAGTGAACTGTGCCCTTCCCAGCAGAATTTATGAGCACACCAACAGGTATAGACAACATGCTTCCAGCATTTTACATTTATTTCTTTACTAAGAAAATGTCTGTCCCTTTCTGCAGGCATTAAGTACAGAAGTGTTAAATCCAGACAGACAGAATAAGTGTGCCAATGGGCTACTGGTCCTGTCCACCTGCTTGCTTGGTAGCCATGGCCTTTAGTCAGTCATTATGTCTTTTGTGTCCATGCTCTGCAGCTCCTTGAAAGCTGGGAATCCAGGGCTTTGTGGGACCCTTGGAGCTGCAGCCTTTTCCTGAAAGAGCACAACCTAGTAGTGCCTCCTGGAGATAGGCAATGGCATTGTCAAACATAGCGTGAGTTCAATGAATACTGCAGGTTTTAGTATCACCCAGGGATGATTAGGTCCCAGACAAAGATTATTTTAGGATGAAACTAACATAGGTTGCACCAGAGAGATTTCTAGGATAAGATTTTGGTCCTCAAAACACTGAAAGAAAGTGAGAGGTGCTGAATGTAGTCAGAATTTCCTTCTCCTGGCTGAGTCCATAACCCTGATATATCAGACAGGATTGCTGCTGCTGTCACTAGGCTCAGCAGGAGTAGTCCCACATCACCAGGAGATGCCAACTGCCAACAGAAGGCTCAGCAGCTCCAGCTTTTGATTGCGAATGATACCTTCGGATTCCATCATTCATACTTGGCAAAGGCCAGCCAGTTTTACAACCTTCTGCTGCTTTCACCAGTGCTGCTGTGTCTGTGGTTAAGTCAGCTTTTATGTGCTGCAGGAGGCTTCTCCTGCACAAGGTCTTCAGCACTTTCAGGGGTACGTGTGCTTGTGACTCACTGGGGCAGCAGCAACGGACTGCACGTGTATTCATCTCACAACAGATTCATTGTCATCTTCCCTACCTGTCATCCAGGCCATGTTAACCAAGAAAAAGTCAGGTTCTTACCTCTCCTTCCTGGACCATGTGTGTGAAGGATCCCCCAGGACAGTGTCAGCTAGAAAGAGCATCTCCACTGAAAGGGTTCAGCTGAGTGTGAATCAAATAGATTGTACAGACATAAAGATCCCAGGAAAAGAGAACTGCTAGCTTCTCTCAGCCCACCATTTTCTGTTGGAGTCTTACACTCTCTGGTGGATATAATATTAAAGTACTATTAACCTGTATTATTTCCCTTTGTTCTACCAACATCCAGGAATTTGTGTAGATTAAGTCCTACCAGGTGCACATGGTGTATTCTTGTCTACATCCGTGTTAAAGCATTAAAATGTATCCTAGCTTTGGGGAAAAAAAGAAAAAAAGAAAAAAAAAAAAAGAAAGAATCCAGGTTGCTTTTTTTGAACTATGTGTTGATGTGAGTGACAGAGGAAAAGACAGATCTGTGATAGGAACAGTCCAGAAATGGCTTACAAAAGACAGCATAAAACTGTTCCCATCTGTCCATGGCAATGATTTAGGCTGGGATTTTTAAAGGCACCTGATGTAATGATGTGCCCAAAGCCAGAATGCTTTGCCAGATTCCCAGACTTTAATGTGGGATGAAGAGCATCACTGCATGGCCCACATCTGAAAAGCTCTACTCCGCTAACTTTCTGTGTTTTTTGCTGACCAGCTTTATTTTTGTTTTGAAGGAAAACGACTTGAATGAGACCAGTGTTTTTGCTTTCTCTCTGCTTTCCCAACCAACTGTAGCTGTAGAAGCAGTACTTCAGTCTATTTGCTCCCATTTCAGAGTTCTGGATGTGCGTTGACATGCCTACCTACCTAGGCTTGGCAGATAGATAGATGTGCTGACCGGCTGTGCTGCTCCTGTTCCCTGGGGAACTTTTATCCCTTTAACAGCAACTTAAACCCCAGGTTTCTACCTGAAACAAGCAAGGAACAATTAAGATGCTTCATTCCAACTCTCCAGCCTTAGACAAGGCACCAGTGATCTCATCCTGTGCTTGGACCCCTTGAACAACACATCAGCCTACCTAATGTTCCTGAAAAGCGACAGAGATGGGGATAAGGCAAAAGAACCCTACACTTTGGTGAGGTTTCAAACCTTTCAGGTTTAATATGTGCCCTCAACGGACTGCCTCCCAGAGGAAGAGATAAAACAGAGGATGGGGTAGTGATGTTCCTGGCAGAAGCATGTTGGTCTTAAGCAGCACAAAGCCAGCACTGCCAATGCCTTTTCCTTGCTGTTGCTGTTGAACTATGAGATGGACATACCTAAGGGCTGCACTAGCCAGCACTTTTTCTGCAAACTGTACTGGCCTAACAACAGTTAGTCAAAAAGGTTTCATCTAGGTTGTTTTTCAGAGAAAAACTGAGGTTTCAACTAAGAAACAGCTCATTTTTTTAAAGGAAAACCTTTGACTTGGGAAGTGTAATCTTAGTTTAGAAGGCAGAATAGGGTGTGATATGCTGTTATGATACAGTGCCCATTTATCTCAAAAAACGTATAGACTTGAGGCAAAAAAGTGGCCCACCTGTTTAAAATTGAAAAATGAATACTTTCCAAAGGAATAAAAGAATTCTTACAAGTTTAGTTGATTCTGTAGTTGCTAAAAGCCCATCCCTCCCCCAAACTAAGATAGCTATGAACATGTACAGGAAATGCATTCAAACAATGTTCTAAAACCCTAATACAAATATTTACTTATTGATTTTGACTCAGTTAGAGATTTATGCTAATAATCCAACAGAATTCAACTACCTATCCTTATTAGACCCCAAATAAAATAAATTCAATTATTTTCTACCAACTTGAATGATTCACAGGGGGAAATTGTGGGAAGAACTGAATACCCTGTTCTGCCTGGTGAGGAGTGCAGCCTGCTCAGCACCTTGCAGGATGAAGCCTTCTGACTGCTCCTCTCTCTGTGGGCTTGCTCTGCAAGTCCCCAGCCCTTGAAGGGATCACAAATATGTGAAAGGATAATGAAATCTCTGTCTATACAATTATAATGGATTACTAAAAGTATCAGTTGCTGTAAATAAATCATTATATCAGGTTCATTTAGCCTGATTCCTACCCTCAGATGGCTTGTAATACCATCCCAGCTCTGAAAGTCAGTCATTCCTTTGCAATTAGATTTATCGCTAATCAAAAATGGAAGCTTTTCTGCCAGCTCTGAACTGCACTTGGAAATACTGTGTTGGGCTCAAGCCTCAAAGCTGTATTTATTCATTTATTCAAATTTAAAAACCACCCATCTGTAAATATTTAGGTGCCCTAACTATTAATTAAAACTTACAATGTCCATCTAGCGAGGTGCAGCGCCCACATTAACCCAGCCATCTAGTAAATCACAGCAGCTCCTTTCACCTCCTGTCTCCTGGCAACACACCTTCCACCTTCCTCAAAAACTCCATCCAGTAAATGGTTTACAGCAATCACATCTCTGCAAGCTGCAATTTTGCCTTTTAACAAAGCCCAATGGGATGACTGGTCTTGCAGGCACTGTGCAGCCAGACCTGCACCACTGTACCTGGGGCAGAGCTCTTGCCCAGCTGGGGCTTGTGGCAAGACCTGGCTTGGGCTGTCTGTCCTCCCATGCGAGGGGAGCTTGCACTGGCCCAAGACTGTCTTAAAAGGCACCTCCCTTGTATCCCTCACTGCCTTGTTTGCAGCACCAGACTGTACAGTCGCATCGGATGGCCAGCTCCCCACTGACCCATGCTGGCCACTGACCTGCTCCATGGCCTTTCCCTTTTGGGTCCCAACTCACAGCATGGAAACAAAAACATTTTTGTGTCCTGGAAGGTCTTGGGTCACTGCTCATTCAGGACCAAATGCTTATGTAAAGGCGAGTATGATCTTTTCCCCCCTCCCCCTCCCCCCCCCCCCCCCCCCCCCCCGGCCCACACACACACACACCCGCCCCCACCAAATACACCCACAAAATCCCAGCTTAGTAAATTCATCTTCTGCAAATACGTATTGGGCCAGGATTCCAAACAACAGGCTGTGTGGGTGGATGTAAATAAAATCCCTTTACCATTGCAATCTTGCCATCTCTGGAAGCCATGGCAACCAAATAAGAGTACTCAGATTCTGTCATCAGTGATACAGCATAAAAGTTTGTATAACACAGGACAGGTTTACACCATTTCACACAAGGAAATCAAAAGGTAATATTGTATTTACCTAGAGATACAGGAGGAACGAGGTGTGTGTGGGAGGAGACATCTGGATATGACCAGATTATATTTTGTAGTTTAATTCCTTTACTCTCTCATAAATAGATTTAGGTGTCAAAATACTCTGAAATTCCTCCTCAGTGCAATTCAGTTCAATGAGCAACATTCTGTGAGTCTCTATACACAGTCTCCAAGGATGCTTTGAAGACGTGAAAGTATTTTTCTGCCACTGTGTGACCTCATGAAATACTAATATCATATACTTCTCATGTAATTCTTGGTCCCTGAGGGGGTGATTACAGAAAGGAAGAAACATTTGTCTAGGGACTGGATATCTGTGGGAAAAAAAAAAGTATCATGTGGAGCAGAAGCCTTTTCTGCACAAGGCAGCAACCCAGCCTCCACCCAGATATCCTCCAAGGCCTGCTTTTTAGGAAAGTATAGTCTTACCTATTAAGTAGAGACTGGTAAGGGGATAATATTAAGAAAAAAACCTACCCCCCTACCCCACCCCCCGACCCCCCGATTATATTCTGTTGTTCAAAAGATAATGTGTTGCACAGAACAGACTCATTTCAACAAACATTCTCTCTTGCTGAATATAATGGGCATGTATAAAAGTGAATATAAACCAGAAACATTAATAGAATCTCAAGTTGAAATTTTGTCAAGCATGGCATAATGGTTTTGCAATTTAATTTTACTACTTCATTACAACATGTTGTTTGGTGGAGTCCAGTTAACCACAACTATTCAGTATATGAAACTAATTAATGTAGTAATGGAGTGGCATCATGCTATAGATTTCAGTAAAGTGGTCACAGTATGTTAATGTGTATGCTTATCCATGGCACTGTGGTCCAAGAAAGCTTCTCTCAGCAAAACCATGTAGGACTTGTTGCTGCAAGGTTGGAACATGGATCTGCCCCTTCTGATATACCAACCACAAAAATGTCGTGCATCTGGTGATGTTTGATGGTACAGAGCTTTTCCAGTTGTGCAAAAGAGGAGCTCCCAAGGTGCTCAGGAAAGTCCTTTTGATTTTCTTCCTAGCCCCTTGGTCTTAAGTGTGAAGTCTCAGTGTAGCCCCCAAGTCATAAGCATGAGGTGCAAACTGATCATTGGGGAAGATGCTGCTATGTGAAGAAGCTAAAAAATGGCACCCAAGCCAGTGCACAAAAATGAAACTAGCTCTCAGCTCTCCATAACATGGACAAGCACTGCACAAACACCTGACATGAATACCTGCTGCTAGTTTCCAGAATAATTCAGTAAATGGCTAAAATCTCCTCTAAAAGCTGATGACAAAGGTAAGTCTATTGATTTGATCCATGAGACCTTACTCTCTACTCTGTCACAGCGGTTTGCACCTCTCTGACACTGATACCACAGTAATAAACCAGATCTATCATATTCATATGAAAACCAGTAATATGCATTGGAACTAAGCAATTAAACAGGATAATATGTTTCAACAAAACAACTGTTTCAATCCAGCAGAAGCAGCAGGAAATAATTTCATTTTATTTTAGAAAACTGTTCTATTTTTTTGAAGAACATTTTAAAAACTCGTAACAATTTGAGTAAATGTGAAGTCTTTAGTCAGCACTCAGAAAATGAGAAAAGGGATGATTTAAAATGCAGAACCTATAAACTTGGCCTCCTTGAAGTTATCAAAGCTAGCAGAGGATCTGATTATAAAAGTGATAATTTAAAAGAATAAGAAAATGCAGTAGAATAAAAATCAGGGACAAAAGCTACATATTTTAAAGCAATTATTGTTCAGCTTGCTGCTGTGTAACACACTCATATAGCACAAACTTTACGTGCAGCTTTGTGAATTTAACAAAAATGAGAGGAGGTAATTTTGAAATCCTCAGATCAAATGGATAAATCGGAAATTCAAATGTTTGGTCTGGGCATCACTTTAAAAGCTGAAGTTGTGCTGTGGGGTCCAGGATGATCTGTGGTTTCAACACTAGATATTACAAGAAAGGCTTGAGGCAGACCTCGTGTCATATGCACAGCCTCTTCTACAGCAGGTGTTAACACCAGTGGGCCTCCTACTACATCTGGTAGGTGACGAGTCTGCACATCATCTTACCTGACCACAGACCTGAGATGGCACAGCCAGCCCTATCAGGGTCAGGGCCTGATGCTAGCCATGTTGTAATGACAGACATGCAGGATACGGGTGTTAAAAGCTGTCCAGGTCTTAGTGACCGAGTCTGACTCAGTCGTTGAGACCAGTTGACTACCTGTGTAGTCAGTGGCGTAAGCTCCACATTCAGACTGCCCATGACTGATACTAGCTTTGGGCCTTATTGCTAGATCATGACATCTTTACCCACATCCACCAAGTTCTTACCTCTGTTTGTTGTGAAGGGTCTGACAGCCTTGTCTGCTACACCTATAAGTCATTCACGGTTCTTCTGACAATGAAGAATGTCTTAACAGGCATCATCTCAGTCTAGCTTAGGTGCCATGGCAGATGGTCTGAATATGGTCGATGCCTATGCTGCTAAAGCAGAAAAGGGCCAGGGACTCAGCCCCTGAACCTCAGGCTAGGGAGGGTGGACAACAGCCACCACTCCCTTGCACAAGGCCCTCTAGAGCAGCTGTGTCTTGGAGAGAGCTGGCTGAGGCAAGCCAGCAAATGAGCCATTAGAATGATCAAAGATACACTGTTTGACCTTGTTCCCTAATAACATAGACCTATACAATCTAATAATTTATGCAACACAGCCACAGGCTGATGTAACATTCCTGGTATGAAAATTAGGAAGAAAAACCAGACCTACCTGAGAAGTTAAAAGTCTGCATTTTTTTAGGATATAGCTTACAGTATTTATTAGCCCCTCTACAAATACTGAGGTAGAGATCCTCATACTGTTGAGATATTTCCAGTAACATTTTCTTTGTGCAAGACATCCCTCTAGCATTACAGAAAATCATGTCCTTGCCTTGTAGACTTCTACATTTTGCACTGAGAGACCAATAACTTTTTTTTTTTTATCCCAGCTGCTGCCTTTTACAGGAGAATAAGCTCGCTGTACTGTGAAAGAGCTAATGAATGCATTCTTGAAACTAATTCTGAGCTAAAGGGGATGAACCAGATGACTCACAGGTTTTGGTTGCTGCAATTTTGTTAAGCCCATTGGTGGCAACATCTGTTCTTTGAGTGAGTGAAACTGGAAATGCTTTATTTCCTTTTTTGGTTATCAGAGTTATTAAAAAAGGAGGGGTAAGGTAGAAAGCTGGCTCTAAGGAACTCTGTAGTGTCACAGATGAGCTGTTACTGGCACTTAGATTACTTCATATGAAGTTCGTTCAAGCCTTTACACTGGACTTCAGTGCAGATAAGCCTTTACTAGGCCACTGTGGGTATATCTGCAGGGAGTAAACATGCCAGTTCCACCAACACTTTCCATCTGATGAATGTTCATCCAACATGCAAGCGGTCTATTTCCTATCTTTGGAGAACAGGAAAATCCTGTTGTAGTTTTATCTGCGAATTGACACAACAGACACCTTGTCAAACTATCTCCACTTCTACCTGCTTTGGAGGAAAAGGGAGGATTCATGTGAAGATGCAGGTGGTGATGCTGTCAGACTTGAAAGTAGCATTGCACAGGCTCTCCTTTGGAGACAGCCAGGTAGGTGTAGTCCTGGTCGTGTCCTGGATGTCTAATACAGACAGATCTACCAGGTCTCAAATAAGAGGCAGATGGAGAACTTTGTTCTTAGAACAGAATAAAAATATTGATGCAAACAGTTCTAGTGGGACTACTCAAGGGATAGCTTGCCCTTCTGAGAAGGAAACTCCTAATTCAGCCACATATTGAAAACAAACAGGTAAACAGAAGTACGTCACCAGGAGGCTTCTGCCCACTCTGCCCATGAGTATTTGGAATCATCCAGGTGTCCTTAGAGCAGGCAGGATATTAATCCACACATAATCCCACTAGAATCAATGGAGTTTAAGGCGTTACTCCTAAGAACACATAATCTAAGCGTATGTCCACTGAGTGGTGCTGCACAGTACGCCTCACTGTATGGGTATCGATGATATGTCAAGCACTAAGGTCAGGTCCCTCAGCCTGCTCTTGTCTCCTTGTACTAAGTGCAGGAGCCACACTGAAAGGAAGTGTCTCTAGAAACTGGGAGAGAGGTAGGAGGGCCTGTCTGGGAGAGCTGAGGAAGGAGAGGTACATGGAAATAATAATTAAAAAAAAACATCCACTTTGCTAAAATCCAATCACAGAGCCTGGTGCTGCATCAAGGTGGAAGAATAGATGTGCTGGTATTGTGGGCAAGCCCATGAGCGGTAGGGCTCTAGTAGATATGCAAAATAATATTTAGGAAGCTCCAGTGTGGCTTTTGTCACATATACAGGGAACAAATCAGGAGGCACAAGATTCCATTTCATGTTTGCCATCTCCCACCACCTCCCCATACATCACACATACTCCTGAGGCTCAATTTCTGTTCTATGTCCCTTTGAAACCCACATTCTCTCCCTAGTGCAAAGAGGGTGTCAAAATATCCCTCAGGAAGGGGATATTAGGAGTAAAGCTGATAGAATGGGCTCTAAACCTTGTTTACTCTTCCCACACCCATGCCAAAGCAGTACCACACAGTAAGGAGGTAAGACACATTCCTCCTGATACTGGCTGTAATGAGGAGCAAGAAGTAACAACGTGATTTATGGTCCCCCATCCCTCCTGAAGACCTCAACGCATGCTGGCTCTGTCCTGGACTCCTCAGCAACTGATTTCAGAGGGACAGAACTCTATTCATTCTTTTGCTGCAGCAACATATCCCGCCTGTTCCCCCAACACAAACAGAGGAGACCAGGCAAGTCACCAGGTTCTCAGAACTTTCCCTCATAAAAGCAATATATGTGCTTATTGTTTTTCTAGATTACAAAAAAATTGGAAAGGAGAAGACAGTAAATTGCACAGTTTATTTTATGGAATAGAAAACAGAGCAGCAGACCACTACTTCAGTGAAGTCCATTTATCCATAAAGGTGTCAGGGCTTGATGGAGAGTGCCATAGTCACGCAGATGAGTCAAGATTCCCCAAGAGGAGTATCCACCGGGTTCAGCACAGTTTACCAAATTTGATGGAGAGTGAAGAACTGTGGAACTGCTCCAGCAGCTAAGTATCCCCCAGCTTCGGACAGTCCATTCCTTAACTGCTATCAGTCTTCTGCGCTCCTGGGTGTCCCAAAGTCTCAGAGCCAGAGTCCTGTTGTGCCAAACATCGTACAAACAGAAATGAACAAAAAGTCCTTGTAAGGCTATCTTCAGATTTTTCCTATACTGTAAACATTTCTGAATGGAATCTAAGGAGGAGATGAGATATTTAATGTAGAACTGTGAACTTCTTGTTCAGGATAGATTAAATTCTTAGGCTTTCATGCTAGAATGTTTTTCTTCACCCTTGATCCTCCTGGTTTCTTTGAAGCTCTTGGTGAAATAAAGGTGAAATGGATCCAAATTGTTTTGCTGAAAGGCAGGCACCAGTACACCCGGTGATATTACTGGTACCGCTGAGCACACAAGCAACAGCAAGGTATCCAGGCTGGTCTGGCGGAATAGGCAGCTCTCCAAAAGAGTGGTGTTGGTACAGTCATGGTGTACTGAAAAGTCTAATTAATGTTTATTCAGTCTCATGCTGTGTGGGACAGCAAAAGTAGGGTGAGCACGCAGACTGCCTCCAGTCCACAGCTGCCAGGATCCAACTTCTTACATCACCAATGGCAAAAGAAGACATGATCACTCAGACAACTCTGTGTCATTTATCAGCCTGGTCCACTGACTGCTTGAAGTCACCAGAAATGTCTGCTGTTTTCACTGGGTTGGTCTTTGTAAGCCCTGCTGGGTCTGACAATAGTGAAAGTGATCCACAGTACCTCATTTAAATGAGGTAGCTCTAGTGTCATACCAATTATAATCGCAAACTGTACTGATAAACCCAGTGGCCTTCTTCACTAGAAATAAAAGCTCCATAACATGAATCTGGGAATCTAAACAGTTTTTCATGTACTGATTAAGTTACAGTGATGCGAATCAGAGCCAACAAGCTTGAATTTCAAAATAACTGAGGGAAAAAAAAAAAAAGTAATTCTCAAATATAAGGATTATTCTTCGGAGAGACAAACACCCTGAAAATGGAGCTGGCATTCTGTTTGCAACACTTACAGTGTTTATCCCATGCTGTTTTGCATCACTCATGAGCAGTATTTAAATAAAAGCTAGCTTAGGATCCTCCCGTTAATACTACAGGCAATTCTTTTGGAGTCTCTTAGGGCTTTGTTCTTTCCTCTGAAACCGTCTCAGGACTGTACGCAGCCACCAGGTCTACTCTGACACCCAGTGTTGCTTCTTGCTCTGCAGCAAGGAGACCAAGGGGAGACCACATACCCCTGGTCAATGCTTCCAGAATCCTGCCACACAGTTCATCTGGGTCTGAGCTCCGCGTTGACTGACCGGCTATGACACACCTGCAGGGTACCACGAGGCATGGGGAGGGCAATTTGGAGCTGTCATTGAGCAGGCTTTGGTGGGACTACCCAGTCCAGCACAGTGTCGGCACACACCCCAGCTCGGTCCCAGAAGAGCTGTGGCTGCATTAGGCTGGTGCTGTGCCCAGAGTAATTAGATCTGCCTCTCAAGAAGACTAAGGAGCTTGGGCAGAATGACAGGGCAATGTAATTATACCGCTTCTGGAGCTAATTCAGGGACCACAGCATTAGGCTGAATTGTGTAGCCTAGATATTTCAAAAGTTACTCCATTTTGAATTATCTCTGATAAGAACTCACAAGGGAGAGATTCAGCACTGCAGCTGTAGGTACCCATCCATCTCTCCCTCCTAATTCTATTAGCAGTGCCTCCTGTGGTGTTTTCCCTTCCAGCCCCCAAACCCATGGTGCAGTGACTAGTGTTATCCCCCCTCCACACTCCAGCCTCCACCAGGATCACAGTCCAGCATGGCTCTTTGTCAGAAAGGCATCTGACACAGCTGCCCATTCAACCTTGGAAAAGACCTTACTCTGGCATTTTTCAGGATTGTGGAATGGGGAAGCACATTAAAGGAATGAAAACTAATGGTGTCAAGCACGAAAGAATGGGGTTAGGTTAATAATATCGGAAGGTCATTATTAATTTTTGCTGGCTTTTCAGAGTGTTTTTTTTTTTCAAAGCAGCTCAGATATGTTACTGTGATAAGCACAGCATAAATGTTCAGACAGACAGTCAGACACTGTACCTTCACCTTATTACGTGTGACTGAAACTGCAAACAGCTCAGATCAATCTCAGAGATATTAAATTAGAGCTGAAACTCTCTCTATCTCCCATACAAAGTGAGCTGAGCTAAATCGGAGATAATGCCCATATCAAGAGACATTACAAACCATATTCTGCTGGGTGAAGATTTATTTTTAGTTTTTCCACAGAATATTTCTGGTTATATGAACAATAGGAAAGAAGAGAAATTCTCAGCATTAGAAATGCATTGAATCTGTACATGCATTATGTAGCAGCTAGAGGTTCTGTCTTTAAGACAAGACTGAATAATGATTCTTGCATAATGTAACAAAATGATAACTATAAAGAAGGCCTGGGCTGAAATGGGTAAAAGAGAATATTACAGAATCACAATAACAAGGGCATTTGAAAATGATGGCAAGTAAGCAAGCAACCCAAGAAAAGAAAAGTAGATAAAATTAAGAGAAAGGAAACATTCATTATGGGGTGGGTACAGACCAAGGAGTAAGTTAGATTCCTAAACTAAACTAAATTGACACATATGTGCAATTTTCTACCTCTAAATCTTTGAAAAAACTATCTTCTCCCACTCCTCATACTGTTACTGCAGTTCTTAGGGGTTTAAAATGAATCTTGCATCCTAAGCACTGATCTAAGCACCATTGTCATCATCATCATCACAACTGAACTGGTTTTAGGCCACTTCAAACAGTTAAGTGATCATTTTTTGTCTATTCCTACAGTTGTAAATAGAACAGAGACAGGTCATAGGCTAACATGCTGTCCTAGGATCATTCAGAGTGTTTATTGCTAAAAGCTCTCCGGCATATTATTCTATTATTTTTCTGGACAGTTTCTGGACACGTGGGGAATAACCTGGATGAGGAACAGTTTGAATGTGTAAACTCTTTTCTGATGAATGAGGGGAAAGGTTTGCCATGTGGAGATGAGCTGTGTTGTGCCACTTGGCCTCAGGGCCAGAGCATGCTCCTCCGTCTGTTTTATTTGGTAGTGCAAAATGAAGCCTTTGAGAATCAGAGGTCAAATAAGGTACCCGAAGACGGGAGAAAAGGTGAGTGTAGTCATTATTCTTAAATAGGGAAAAAAATCAGTCAACATCAGTTCTTAGAAAAAATCTAGAACAAACAATTGACTAAACTATATGTAAGTACCTGAAGGATAACAATAAGATAGATAATAGCCTACTGGACCTTATCACAAACAGATTGCATTAAACCGATTTAACTTCTGTCTATGACAAGATCTTACAGATATACAAGAGGCAGTTAATTTCACGTATTTTGATCTCAACGTTGTCTCATAGGACATTCTCATTAAAAAAATCTACATGTATATAGCCTTGGTGGAACTTCTATAGTGTGGGACAAAATTGACCAGATAATCACATGCTAAGAATATTTTCTGTAGTTCACTGTTAAGATGGAAGGAGATACTGAACGGTGCGCCAGAGGGATCTGTCTTGAATCTCACTCTACTTGATGTTTTAATTAATGACCTGGATGATGGAAGAAAAAATATTAAATATTAAATTTGCAGGTGGCCTGAAGACAAGTAGGACTGCAAATGCATTGGAGGACAGATCTAGAATTTAAGGAGAGACTGAGAAATGAAACACTGAATAAAATTCAAAGTG
Source organism: Falco peregrinus (assembly GCF_023634155.1). Classification (NCBI taxonomy): domain Eukaryota; kingdom Metazoa; phylum Chordata; class Aves; order Falconiformes; family Falconidae; genus Falco; species Falco peregrinus. Next base: position 88,962,043 of record NC_073724.1, read on the forward strand.
GATAAATGCAAGATATGACACTAAGGCAAAAGTAATCAATGGTATGTATGTGGTATTCAGTACAACCAGCAACCAGTAAGTCACTCTTCTTCAAGACAGGTTCTGCAGGCTGCAGGGTACTTCTGTGACCTGCAGAGGTACCCAAGCAGGGCTGTGCAATGGGAGCAAGTTTGTAGAGTGAAAGAGCCAGGGCTGAGGACCCAGCTCTCTTGGGTTCACTTTTAGAGGGTTTACTTCAGCCTAGCTCTAGTTTGGTCTTGTGGACTGCCTGTCCATTAGCAGAAAATCCTCAGTAAGTGCACTCTTGAGAAGCATCTTTTGGTTTCGTTTCATCCCAAGGGAAAACAGTTTATGCACTTCAAGACTGCTCTATAACGCAAACTAAAACATGTTATATGGAGACAGAGTCCAACACTTCAAAAGTACTCTTGTAACAACTGAAATACTAATGTACATGCATATCATTGGGCATCATAGGCTGAAACCAATATCAGTTTTCCATTGCAAAAATGGCAGGCATCAGATCAGGTTTTACATGCAGAAGAGCAGCTTGCAAGACATATTGTTTTGTTCCATTTTTTGCAAGAGCTCAGCTAAAGTGCTCTGTTTAGTTCTAGGTATCAGAAAGACAAGCTGGAGTCAGTCTAGAAGAAAGTGATTTTGAAATTATATATATATATTATATATACATATATTATGATCTATTGGGAAACATTAAAGGACTTGGGATTACTTAATTTAAAGACTGATCAGGGAGATGACAACAGATCACAAACACTTTAAGAGAGAAGAGAATAATCTGTTCCCTCTTCCCATACTGGATAGTGCAAACAAGAATTACCGGAAAAGTCTCCTAAATCTACACATGGAGAAGTGCTGACATAGATTGCCTAGGGAGTTGTGGCAGCTTCTGTCCAGGAGGCTCAGTAGCAATTAGGCAAGCAGAAGGTATAAATGATTCTTCCTTAGACTAGGTGGATGTACTAGACAGCTTCTGAAGGTCCCTCCCAATCCAGTTTTTCTATGACTTTGTGCTCACTCCTCCTGACTCAGTGGAACTGCATTTTTTTGTTTTTCAAAGGTCCTTGTTTCAAGCAGTGAAGAGTAGAATGGGCTTTGCCACGGAGCAGCTTAGGATATTTACCTGGGATACAGTCTGAAGCTACTAGGTTGGGAAGGTCCTAGGAACCTATCTTGCATAGCTGGTTCCTGTTAGAGGTCCCACTCCTCTTGCTACTGAACTGCTGGAGGGAAGAGGCGTTTCCCTCCTCTTCAGACCATGGTTTCAAATAAATGTGGCTGTACTTAGCTGACAGAGATCATGACAGTGCAGCTCACAAGCAGGAACAGAGATTTAGGTGATCTGGAAAATGTATTGCTTGTTTATTTGGGCATTTGAAGAAGTGTTGATAAGATTGTGGTGGAGATGGGAATACAGCCTGTATATTCTGTGTTTCTGTCAAGTGCCTTCAACAGAAGAACATAAGGGCTTCAGAAAGTAAAAAGAGGAGAGGTAACTGGAATTACCAGTTGCAGTGGCATGTCCACAGGGCAAATAAAACAATCACCTGACCACTGACTGCAATCCTTATGTAGAACAGGATACTATCTACATTCAGCTAGTAGTAAGTTGCTGTTAATCGCATAATTTTTATGTGCAAATCCAGGGTATATGCAAACTCCAAGGGGGGGAAAGTGGCTCACTGTCGGTCTGCATGGTTCTGCCTTCCTCTCTAGCATGGTACAAACAGCGCTAAAAGGATGCCTTCTCTGAAGGAGCACAAGGTTTGATGCAACAGGGTGTGGGCTTGAGCAGATGCTCAGAAGCTCAGAGCACTTTGCCCTTTGCAGAATGAAGCCCCCACACACATCAGAGGGTAGCTGCTTTTCAGGAACAACATGACATTTAGCACCGAGACAAGAGAAACACAATGGCCTAAGCAGTGCTGAATTACTGTGTTGATGACCACATGTGCAGTGACATTTTAAAAATAAGCACTGGCTTTTTAGTGCTCTGCAAACTACAAACCTGATCCTTTAAAGCCTCCATGCACGGAATTCACATTGACTTGTGTATATGGAGGACTAACCAGGTCAAGCTCTGAATATTGAATTATCACTTGTCATTCCTGATGTTGCTGCTTACAATTGGCATCATATTCTTTTGTTTAGGCAGAAGGCAGAATCCAAAACTTTTTCATGCTCTGGGCTTTACTGAACTGAGAAGACTAATATTTATAGAACAATCGCTCTTATTCATCACTCAGAGAAGCCCCCAAATCTGAAATGAGTATAACATAGGCAATATCTACCAACAAAGCATTCACTGAAACAAATAGCCAACGTTAAAAAGAACAGGAGGCCACGCCACAACAACCTCCACCTTATTAAGCTGTCTAGACAGTCTGGCTGCAAAAAACATGAAGAATTTGCCCTTCCCAAGCTACAACACAGGTTTTTTTAGCAGCCAAAATGCTCCATAGGCAAGGAGAGCATGCAGCCAAGTTGTGTCAATGTTGTTCATTTTTATACAGTGGAATAAATTGTAAAGGTGTAGGCATTAGTGGGGCCTGAATACAATGAACTACACTAGACTGTGTCCCCTGGCCTCCAGGACTCTGCAGTTTAACTCTGCATCATCCATACATTGAAGCCTGACTGAGATCCACTCCTGCCGAAGCCAAGATCAGGCTTGTCCCTAGAGGGGGTTAACTCTAGAAACAGTAGTGGTAGGCACAGTTCATTCACACCGCAGGGAAAATATATTAAGAACCTGCAGCTGTGGCATGACTCCTCTACTTGCAATGTATAAGGAGCTGCAAATTCCTCCATTTTATGGAAGCAGAGCATGTCTGTTAAGTATCTGGAAAGTAGCCATGGTAGTCTTCGATAGGGCAAAGTTTTGCTTCTGTAAGCCAGAAGAAATGAAAATGGAAATGCAGGGATAAGAATGAATGCTGATGTCTAGAAAACTGGGGAACTGCAAATATAATTGACTGAAAGGTAACATAGAGAAGCAGTGCATTTCTATGTACTGGTTGATAAACCTACTAAATTGATCATATCTTTTTAACTAGGAGAGCTTAACATATATGTAAACAGAGTCCATAAAGTAAATTATTGTTAATTGCAAACTTGATAGCTAAAAGACGAATAGTCCATGAGTAGGAGCACCAACGGACTACCATCATTACATAAATGGCAGACGATCTGAGCAGCCTCACAAACTTTTCTTATGAAAGTTGTTTTCCATTTCAGTGAAAATGAAGAGGAAACATAATGAAATGAGGTTGTGCTTTCACCAACCACAGGTTGGATCCAGCTCTTGCTGAAGCTGGTGGTGGTTTTGTTAAATGTATAGTGGCCACCTGCTGTAAATGGTTAGCTACATTCCACTGTCAGGTATTATTTTAGGGAAGAATCTGGGAAGAATGTGACTCAAGACTTGCTTTAGAGCAACACATTCGGGCTCACTTCCCAGCCTTACACAAAAGCCAGTTAATTTGTATTTCTGGGGTTTTATTTCCTTCAGGGTGATAATATATCTGGTTCTACATGCTTTTACAGTACATTATTAACCTAGCTTGGCTGGTGTGCCTGGGCAATGGCCTCTGATAGATGACATTTGTAATATTAATGACAAGAAAGAAAGATCACCATTGGCATTAGTTCCCTGTTCTGTGGAGACCCTGAAGGTGTGCAAAGGGTTGGAAGGTACTGCTCCTCTCTTTCCTCTGAGTCAGGATTCAGGCCACTGAGGAGGACAAACCTGCCATACTGCTGCACGTGGAGCATAAATCCAGAGATTTTTAGGTCATGCCCATTACAAGCACCACATTTATTTGTGATGTAGTAGTAGTAACAGTAGTAGTTGTAGTAGAAGTAGCAGTAGTAATAATAGTAGTTATAATAATTGGTGCTGGAAGAAGGAGGTCCGTAGGGAACATGGGATCTACTACCCCCACCACACTACTACCCCCACTAATTCTCCCTATTACTGTGCTTATCAATCCTAGAATCCCAGAATCATTTAGGTTGGAAAAGACCTTTAAGATAAACAAGTCCAACCATAAACTAAACATCTGTTTGGTTATTTCATCAATCTCTTTGGCTAGAGCTAGAGCTGGTGTTCAGGCAGGTTTTTTGTTGCGTACTTCCCCTGGCTGGGATTCCTCCAGTTTCTGGAGCATTACAGAAACTTTTGCAGGCAGCTTTGAGAATACCTCCACCAAGATACACATAATACGTTATTTACTGAGAAATCCCTAAAGAAGAAACTGCCCTTTAAAATAAACTTTGCTAGACCTAGGCAAATACATTTAGAAACATTAGTCAGAGCATTTTCATCTACATGAAAGGATTCTCTTTTTTTTTACCAACCAACAGCTGTGTTTCATGGATAAGCCCCAGCAGAAGAAAATATGTCCGTAACTGTTACAGCTACTTTAAAGAGCTATTGCCAATATCTAGCTTTGCCACTTGCTTCTCAGTGTTTTGAAACTTTGAAATAATTTATTTGCTAAATATCCTCTCAATTGGAAAACTTACCCTTCAGGATTTCCTCCATGATTTTCTGTACACGGGCAAGGTGAGCAAACGTAGGGCTACTCTAAGACAGAACCTTTTAAATTGGTATGAGTGTGGGTCTGATAATAAATATAGAGTGTCCTCTTATGCAAAACACAAACGCTTAGGTGGTCTGAGTTCTTGTGGCAAATGCATTTGCTTTACTGGAAGGCAGCGTGTAATTTCATACAGGCTCTGCTCAGGGAAGAGGATGATTCCGCTGTAGACACTTTAAGTTTTGTATATTTGAACACGTGAACTGTCACTTCATTCCCTGATGTCAGTTCCCAAGAAGAGCCTTACAAGAAGGCCAGCAAGGACCAGTCAAAGCTTCGTTCTCAAGGTCAGGAGGATACACTGCAAACACTGGCACCACAATTTGCATTGGTTACACTGGCTGGTAGCAGTGGTGTGGGACAAGTCCAGATCGCAGCTGCCCAGGTACAGAATACTACCATTCAGCCTGGGAAAAGGCATTTCAAGTCCCCTTTTGCAGGGCTGTTTGCAGCTGGGTTGCCTTGCAGTTGCATGTCATGCTATGGGAACGGTACTGCAAACTCTCCAGTACATTGGGGAAGAGCTTATGTGGTCTATGCACCTCCCTTTGCTCCAGCCTCTGTTGTCTTCCATTCAAGCATGCCACCACCCCGACTCTGCTTTTGCTCCTCAGAAAAGATTTTACCTATCCTGTTTCATTTTGTTGCATACACAACGGACTCTTTGATCAAACTTCATGTTAAAAACCTTCTTTGAGTGTAAGTTGAAGCTACCATAGTAACTTGCTAGAAGCAGGGCATGCCCAAGGGACATGAAAACCTAAATACTGGTTGTGCTTTAGTAGCACACTATGCTGGAAACTGTGCCGATTGAACTATTGGTGCTATATTGTGATTATTTGTGGTTGACTGCCTCATCAGTTTTCATTTGGGAACTGAAACGGAATTTGGAGGTGGATATGGTATTAATTAGGATGGAAACTGGCTGCAATATGCTTGGAGATAAAAATCTGTTCTGGTGGGAATCTGGTCTTGTATCATGGCCAAATTGTTAAAGAAGCATTTTAATGGAAAAGACATTTTTATGCAATACTGTTAACTCTCACAGGAGAAAAAGTGAATTAAACATGAATATGATTGGATTAATGAGAAAAAAAAAACCCAAAACCCAAACCCCAAATCTAGAATAAGAGGCTTTCTGGCTACAACAAATTTTTAAGAATAAACCTTTGATTGGTAGTGCTGACTACATAGCCCATGCACAGCTCCCATGTCTGTGTCAGTAGTGAGGCAGTTCTCATCATCGTGGCACTTTATTCCTTTGGCCACTCTGTCAGGAACATAAGATCATTATAAAACATTCACAAGGCATAGCTACAACATCTGTCCTATAGCTCATAAGTGCTACTGAAACACGTCTTATGCACAAACACTATATAATGGTGTGCATTTTTTAAAAGTTAGGTAAGAGCTTGACAGTGAATTCCGATTTAAGACTCTCTGGCATATTAACCTCAGACACCAAAACGAGCTTCTTCAAGCTTTGAAGGAGTTCAGTTTCCTTCCCAATTGCAGAGCACAGCTTCTTGTGATTGAACTGGCCTTGTGTGGGGTTTCTTGCTCTACTGGGTCCTAAGTGTAAATTGTGGCAACAAGAGGATAGCAGCAAGGACAGAAAAGAGAAAAAAATAACTGAAGGATGCACACCGGCTAAAGTCAGACTTTAAGCGATGAAAAACATCACAGGAAAGAAGGCAGAAGAATCAGGGTGGAATGCTATTTGGGAGAGGAAAAGGCAGGTTAAAGCACTTTTTATGAGGTTGAAATTCATTAGAGGGCTTATAAGACACAGGAAAGAATGAAATATAATGAAGAAAAGCAAGAAGTGACTGAAGGATGTGGAAGGACTGAGCGGAAACTGGAGAGAACAACTCCGGCAATCAATAGGAGAGTTGAAAGCTGACAGCAATCCAGGAATTTAAATTCAAGGAGTGAAATACTAGAGCCAGGCTGACTGTCAACATGAAAACTGAAGTCTGCTCTCCTTAGAAAGGGAGGACTTGAATTAGAGAGAAAGAAAAAAGAAATCAGAGGAAAAAAAATCAGAGGAAAAAATATTAGAGAAAAGGAAGCTGAAGTCACCAGAAGACAGAAAAGAGACAATGAACTGGATTTCCAAAGAGAAGGAAAGATAAAAGGGGAATAGGGATTGGCCTGACAGGAGAAGGCAGTAATAGCAGGAGTCTGGCAACTCTGCAGTGGCTTTGGGAATCAGGTGGCAGGTACCTCGAGCAAGGGGTCAGCCAGACCTAGAAACGCAGGAAGTAGGCAAGGAAGGAGGGGTCAAACAAGCCTTCGTAGGAAAGCTGACAAAAGTCAAGGAGATGGGGTAGCCGTGGTCCTACCATCCGTGTGGTACAAGACAATTGTGATAAAGAGACTGTAGCCCAGCGAAGGAGCTAACCTGGGATATGCTGCTGTGGTTTGATGTCAAGAGTCCAAATGCTTTGCGGGGAGTGTTGTGGAAAGGACAGTTCTGTATTTCTTAGACCAAACTGTATATTCCTAAGATTACCTAGGGCCCAAAAATCTGTGGCTGTGGCTTGTACCTGGTTGCTTGAGGAGAAAGGGTTATCTTAAGTAAGAGTTTTTACCTTTTATACTAAAGTATATTTTATTTCTTTCCATGGCACAGCTGGTAAATTCTCTCTGGAAAGAGAACAAGTGATTAGAAGAGGCAACAATTTCCCTGTCATAGTGGAAGACATTGGGCTTTTCTGAAAGCTCAGAATTACAACTCTCCTTAAAGAACTTCCCAAAGAGGAGCTATCTCTTACCTGGATGTGCTTGGCTGGAGACATTGCTTTTAGCCACAACATTAAAATTAGATGTCAGAAAACTCAAGGTCAAGCTTTTGTTTTTATCAAAGCTTTAAATTTTTAAAAAAATTAAGGACTTACTTTAGAAAGGGCCCATGGCTGGAAAGCTGGCAGAAATGTTTAGCAAATCTGCAAAGCAGCTCTACTTTTTTACACGGAAGACCTCTTCTGCACCAGAGCAATTTCAGTCCATGAAATGCTCAAAGATGCAGTGCCACCTTTTGGACAAACAGATGTCATGTTAGGTCAGGCATGAAGTTAAAAGAGGGAGAAAGAAATAACAGGTGACATTCAGGCCCTGGCCAGAATTGGTTCTCTGAGAAATGATCAGTAGCAAATGGAGACAATAATTGGGAACAGAACTGATGAATGACTGTCTCTTTTTCCTTTAGTAAATCTATGGCTTCATATCCTAACTTATTTGAAAAGCTTTTTAAGGTCAGTGAAGTCTACAACTGTAAAAAAAAAAAGCAAAAAAGAAAGAAGAGGAAAAAGGCATGCTATAGTTATATAGAACTGTAGCATGGGTGTTAACCCACAGTGCTTGGCCTGCCTGCTGTAATGTCAGATAAGCAGTACCGATTTCTCCAGTGACCACAAATCTACAGTGCATGATCCTTGAAATTTAGTGAAGAACATTCAAACAAATATGTATGCCATCATCTAGATCCAAGGGGACCACCTCTGTGGTCCTGAAGATTTAAAGGCTGACAGCACAGAAACCATATGCAATTCTCATCGAGCAGAGGGATACTTAAATGAAATATCACTCATCTTCAGTTATCTGTAAAGTCTGTGTATTACCTTGGCTGGCCAAAGCATCAGTGAACAAGAAGGAAGCTAACTGTACAGAAAAGTGAACGGATTAATCAGGAAATTTCTACCCATTAATACTCTCCCACTGTGCTGCACATCCTTTAGGTAATCTCTGTAGGTTAATTATTTCCTTGAAAAAACTGAAAAGGTATTGTACAAATAAAGTGCCCCACACTGGAAGTATCATGAAAAAATTCGGGCTCTGCATCTGTCCACAGTGTAAACCCTTTGGCTTCTACCCAGGCCAAATCTCATGACTAGCTCTTGGGTAATTTCCTCCATTTCTTCTCTCTTGTACCATAACAGCAGCAGCAACTGTAGCCCTTGCTCAGATGGCTCAATAGCCTGACACAAAATACTGTCTACTGTAGCTCAATTGTTAGGGTTTCCTAGCACTTTCCTGGAAACGCTGTAATAAGGACTTGCAGTTTGAACCAGGACAATATTCTGCTGTGGGCTGCAGCCCCTGCCAGAGCTGTCACCCCACCGAAGGGGCGGCAGGCTAAAACTCTGGCAGCATCTGCAAGCATCTGCAAGGCTTCTCCATCTTTTCACCACTGCCACTTTCTGCAGCGTCTATCTTATCTCCCAGGGACCAGAACTAGAGTTCAGAGATCTGGGGACCCTTCTTATTTTGCGTGAAATTACTGGCAGGTATCTTGGTGGTCTTGGGACCCATCAGGTAGTTAATCTGTCTCTCCCCTGTGTGCCAGCACAGGGATTGTTATTAGACTCCTGTCTACTCCCTTTTCTTCTCACTAACTCAGCTGATTGCAATTGCAGACCATTTTCTCCAGAAGGGTGAATTACAGAGCATGCACATATTGCCTCCTAGGAGGGAAGAGGTGCTTTCAAGAGTGACACAAAGTTCTTGTTCCCAGCGGCATACCTGTACTAAAGCAGCTGTCCTGTCCCCAGTGTTTCACTTGTCTTTGACAAGCATCCTCTCTCTATTCCCCAGCCCATTCCAATAATGCTGTAGATTGAACACGATTTAATCTATGGCCTTGCTAATGCTATCTTTTCCTTTTTGTTTTTAAGCTTGACAGCTAAAACAAAAATATAATGAAGAAAATGCATTTCAGCCGACAGAAATCGTTTTTGTTCAATCCCAAATGAGATATTTTTTTTCAGTTTTGTGCATTTTTCTCATGCTTTAAAAAATAAAATTTATCTGAAGTTAGTCTTGAAATACCACTAAAACACTGCCTATACTATATATAGCATACTTTATATATTTCCAAATTTTGAAATATTTTGAATCTTCCAGTATTAAAAAAATATTAGAATTGCTTCCCTCACCAAAAAAACCCAGAAAACCAACCCTTTTGATTTCATATGTAAATATTTGTGCATTTTGGCAAGAGTTCAAATATTGGCAGACCAAAGCATGTTTTCCCTTAGTGAATTAATGATGTGTATGTAAAAAATATGTCTGACTCTAATCACGTCTTTCAATTCAGCTATGTGTTAGGAAAAAAAAATAATTGTGTTTGCTTTCAGCTAGCAATGGGTCTGAAAACAAAAGAAATAAAGGCAGAACTCTCATGGAAAATGATATTAGAAGTTTATATTACACTCAAATTCAGTTCACATGCCTGTACTTCACCCGTGTGCAGTGGGGGCATGTACCAGCAAATGGCAATTAACTGTCGATGTTCTCCATGCTCTGTACTTGCCCGTTACTGCGCCACGCTGTGCTGTGCTGTACTGCAGTTCCGTTGTATCTTTTAAAATACATGCTGTGTTGCAGGGATGCGATAAAACATGACAAGAGAGTTAAACCAAGAGAAATGCAATAGTGTGTACATCTGCACACATGAAGCAGTTGGCGTATCTATGATTCTGGAAGGGGAAAACAGGTGACTGGAGAATGTAAACTGAAGGGCCGGACTCCAGCTCTTCTCTTACACCAACTTCATGCAAGTATTATAAAATTCAGGTGCAATGAATGCAGTAAAATGGAGAGTTAAGCCATTGTCTGTCTTGTTATGGGCAACTGAGCCTGTTAACAGAAGCAAGGCTTCCTTTAACTTTTCCCGGATAATGAAATTTGGTAGAATCTAAAATGCTATAAAAAGAGGACATACACATTAAAAAGATGGACCAGCAGTCTACTGAGCTTAGAAAAAAAAAATGCCCAAACCTCATTCACATAGCAGTCGCCAATAAAATGAGATGGAGGAAATAAGGTGTTAGCCCTATTAAAAATACAGAGTAAAGTAGCTGCCATGCATAAGAATAAGGTGATGGTTTAAACCTGAGGTCATGCTGCAATTATTTTTCCTGAGGTGCTAAGCATCTCCAAATCATCATCCAATATTCATGCCAATATGTTACAATTAGAGAGATGACTAAGTGGCAATACACAGTATGCGAGGGAGGAAAAGCTACAGACAGCTAAAAAAGCTTCTCTTCACGTGAAAACTGCAACAAGAAGGTCTTCTAGGGGGTGCATCAATTTCACTTAGGACACTGAGCTCAATTTTCAAGTCCACACGCAGAAGCTGTTTTCCCTTAACAGGACGGATATTATTAAAGTAATACAAACCCTCTCCAGGATGAACACAGCTGCAATGAACAGCTTTTGAGGTAATAGATTGTCCTCTGTAGTAGAACTGAATCAGTATAATTGCTTTTAAAATGTCACTCTGTAGTTACTCTATAAGTACATCCTCTATAGTTACACATGGAACTGTGTGTGAGTCTTCCTCAGATGTCTGAAACACTGTGCTCTTCTATCATTGCTGGTGAGCCACAAATCGATGGGTACCTTCCTGTCATCTCACATGGATGCCATTAAAAAACAAATGATGCACCCATAGCTGGCATGAAATGAAGTGACAGTGTGTGCTAAGTCCACAGACTGCAGGTTCTCCACCTCCATTTCCATAAAGATTTTCAGTATTTCAGTGTGAACTCCAGTGTGTGATAGCATTGAGTTGCCTTGTTGCAAGCAAGAGCTGGTTGTTCTGAGAAACACATAACGATGTTAAAGGGTGGGATTTCATCCAACTTGAGGAATTTGCACCCATTCGCATTATGGCTGAATCAAAACTATTTTCTGAGTTCAAATCTGATGATATTTCTTTGTTTACCGTCTTGTTTTTTTTGGGGGAGACAGTTTGTTGATTCAGCAACACAATAGGTTTTACAGATTCTGTGTGTGGTGCCCTGGAAATAATTACACCCTGAAACATTATTGGAAGTTGTTTTAAAACACCTTGAACCAAGCTCCTCAAATCTTCCTGCCTTGCCCATAGCAGGTTCTGTTGTCAGGGTCTGCCTGGATGAATCAGGGGTCGCATCACTTGAGCAGAGACCACAGTTCGGTGGACACCAGACAGTGGTACCTAAGAACATAGTGCCCATACTTGTACAGTTCCTACATTATTGTGGTGTGTGTGGAAATACTTTGCACACAGAAGGTCTGAAGCTTGTTTACACTTAAGAGAAACCCTGATACAGCCAGTCAGCAGGGAGTAATTGGTGCAGCTGGACCAGCTTTAGCCCACTGTGGGGAGAAGCAGCAGTCAAATGCTCTGCATGAGTGCAAACTATGTGCTTAGTGCAAACTATGTGTGTCTTTCCCTAGTCCTAATTGTCATCACTGGAGCATCTATATTAATAGTCTGCTGCCAACTGTTCCCAAGAAAAGCCATGAGAGTTGCCTCACATATTCATGCCTGCTATGTGCAGCTGTGGTACTGAAGTAGAAAAAGGCACCAAGTTAAATGGATGTGGGCCTCCATCCTCATTTCTGGCCCAGTTCTGTAGACCCTACGTGTGGTAGACTGTGAGTAACTCTCTTATGCAAATGTATTTTCTGGAAGTGCAGATTAGCTTATACCTTATTCATCAGCAGAAAGTTAAATACTAGATGGAGGAAGGATTTCCTCATCCAGATCTCCTCTGTTCAATTTTGCAGTCTCCCTGAAGGTTTGTTTCAGGTGAAAAATGCTCAAAAATAAACATTCATGTGGTATCAGGCAGCATTTATGATGCAAAGAGAGTGTATTTTGGCAATACCAATGTTTTCTATAATTGGTAAGCCCGCAAAAGTATGTACTTGACTGAACTCTTGAGTGGCAAGTATTTTACTCACAGTAAACAACAAGATCATCAGAGAGGCATTCACAGGAGAGAGACCGAATCAGTGAGTGAGCAGCAGATGGGGCTTGAGATTCAAAAATGAAGAGCACGGGTGACTTCATCTCCTAAATCTATTATTGATTAAACCATGAACAGTCAAGACTCTCATTTCACTCACGTTTAGTGCAGCAGCTCTTGACTGCCAAACTTAGGTAGTGAGCAACCTAGCAGGAATTAGAAAAGAGTTGGATAACAGAGTATATGCAGACAAGGAGCAATCATACCATTGTTATTAATAATAATTCATGCACTGCTGAGGCCATTTGCACAGAGATCAGAGATGAGGAAATAAATCTTTAGCAGTACTTGTGGCAGCACAGCTGCACAAGTGTGAGACTGGCACAAATTCCTTGTTAGTGAGTAAACAATCTCCTGAGTACTACTGTCTGCAACATCTCCTTTCACTTCTTCTTACTGAGACTCTCTTTCTCATCCCCGTAGTAGCTGATGCACATTTACAGAAGTGCAGGTAGCTCTACCCCATCAGAGAGCGATGCTTTGATTTTCTTTTTTCCCGTAGCACCTAGTCCAAAGTAACAGATTTGCTTTCCTACCACGTTGGCCTCTTTTTCTTTTTGACACAGTTGGGGGAGGAGGGGGGAGCCTCTAAGTTCTGTCTCCTTCTAAATCTTCCTCTTGACCTCAGCTTTCTCTTGGGTATGATACCCAACCTTTTATTTCAGTACAGGATTCTCTCTTCAAGTTTCTCTTCAAAGAAAATCTGGACACTTTTCTCAGGGTCTTAGTGGTCTTAGTCCAGTGACCACCTGTTTCTGGAAGGCAAATAGTGCCTAGTTCAGTCTTTCCTACTTCCTACTCTGCCCTGTGAACAGGGAAGTTTGTTTGGCCCAAGTAAGCCATTGAATATCCAAAGACAGCGCATAGGGTTTGAATTCTTATCCTTCTGTGTTCCTTCTTTCTGAACCTGATCAACACGATTCCTGCTGACTTTGAGAGATTTCCCTAAGGGCAGTTGGTAGCACCAACAAAATGCAACATCGTGCTAATCCTGAAAATCTGCTGTCCTCTTACTTGCAAACCATGGCCTGAATCTGAGCTCTTGAGAGACAGTACTTCAGCTCTACTCCTCTACCCAAGCACGTACCTCTAACAGTGTGTGTAGAATAGACATTGGGGAAGGAGCTGCGGTGGGACGACATCTGTGCGGTGGGACGACGTCTGTGCCCATTCCAACAAAAAAAAAAACCAAAAAAACAAAAAAACCTGACTCCACCTTTTACACTCCCCACATCAGGCATTTATCCTGACATGGATAAGGTCCTCCTCATCCTGCTCTTATCCAGAAGATTAACAGTCCCAGCTCTCTCAGCCTCGCCTCACGTCGAAGATGCTCCAGTTGCTTAACCAGTTTTGTGGCCCTTCACTGGGCTCTCTCCAGTATGTCCATGCCTGTCTTGTACTGAAGAGCCCAGGACTGGACACAGTACTCCAGGTGTGGCCTCACCAGTACTGAGCAAAGGGCAAGGGTCACCTCCTTTGACCTGCTGGCAATGCTTTTCCTCATGCAAGGAGGCAATTGACCTTCTTTGCTGTGCGGGCACATTGCTGGGTCACAGTCCACTTAGTGTCCACCAAGACCCCGAAGTCTTTCTCTGCAGAGCTGCTTTCCAGCCAGCTGGTCACCAGTGTGTACCAGCCAGTTTTCAAAAGTTTTCAGAAGTTTTCAGACCACCTCTCTGTCCACTGATCTAACCCATACTTTGTCAGCTATGTCTATTTGAAGCCCAAATGGTAAAAATTGGAGTTTCCAGATGGAGGGTCCTATCTTGAGCTGGAGAGAGGGTGAATTTAAGCCATTGACCATGCATATAGCACAGGGGAGTTGTTACAATCAACCACCTGAGTGCTTTAGATTCTGTGATAAAGAAGACGGTAAAGGCCCTTTTCAGCTTCCAACAGCACTTAATCCAAACAGAGCATGACCTGATCTACCTGCAAACTGCTCCCATCATATTTTGCTCTCTGTTTTGTCTCAAGGGGTGGTTACATCTTGCTTCCTGCTAGACACACCTGGCCACATTTGATTATGCTCCATTTCTTAAGAGGTCAGGTCTTTAGGCAAGCAATAAGAATTGCCGGTGGTGTTCAGAGATTTACAGGTTTGTTCTATATCCTGTAGCCTTCAATCCTTTGCACTTCTTCAGAAACCCCTGGGGTGGCTCGCTGAGCTGGTTTGTTGTGCACTGGGCTCTTTTTTCTTTCCCTTCTAAATTTATTAACATGATTTTCAATTACTTTTAGAACCCTGATAGTAATTTATTTTTAATTATCTACGCTATGTAGCAGTAACTTGCTAAATATTCAGGTCAGTTTAAGGTCTCCCTCTGAAAACTAGTATTATGGTCATGGAAAGGCTCTCAGTCTAGTTCTATTATTGTTATTAATTCTAATTAAAAGAATACTTAGTACTTATCTAGCAGTTTTATGTCTGGAGTATTTTGTAAACATTTACCGATTAATTTTCACACAATTACTTAAAGGTAGGCAGGAAATAACAGTAAAAATATCTGTAGCATAGAGTGAAAAGAAGAAAGTCACTTATCTTCAATAAAAGGAGTTTGTGAGCATGTGTTGCCCATAGGCTCGTTCTCCTGGAAGTCTATGTAGGCTCCTGCACGTGTGTGTAGACCCACTGTAAGGTAGCAGAAACCATGCATCCCAGCAGCACGTAAGCTAATGCACACTCTGTTTCCTCTCAGCAGGGAATAGAAAGCAGAGAAGTTCGCATCATCAGGGTCAGCCTGAAAAGAAGAGATTTAACCAGAAGGTCAGGATTTAAAGAGAAAATAGGTCTCCCTGTCTTCATTCAGAGCCACGCAAAGGATTAGATTCTTCAGCATATGGTTAAGTACCAAGGGAGAAGGACTAAATAGACAAGATTGGATTGAAAGGAAGAGAATAGATCTAAAATTCAAATTAGGGAAGCAATGATAAGCCCTTGGCCCTGTTACCAAATTTGACACTGACAGAGATTAGTCTTGGCACCATTAGTAATGAGAGAGTTGGGGTGCTTTTTAAGCTAAATTTGCTGCCAATATCTAAAAGGTTTGCCATCCATGGATGAGCACATCGTGTCAGAAGGCCAAGAGCTATTAATACCGTCACCACATAATGAGTGGGGAAGACCAAAGGAGCAGCTTCTGTAAGATTAAAGGCAGTTCTAAATCAACACCATTTCTGCAGTGTTACAATTCCATGGACTAGCTACAGCTGAAGTCTGGGACTCCAGTGAAGAACATCAGTGATGCAAAGCCATTGACCAGTGCATTTGCCAAAAGAAGCCCAGGGGCATAAACAAATTATTTGCTCAGAAAAAAAAAAAAAAAAAAAAAAAAAAAAAGCGGGGGAAAAAACCCGAAAAAACAAACAAAATTGATGGCTCTGCTCCTTGGAACAGAATGACGCCAGTATGACAATTCCAGGCATAAGATAGATGCACAGTCTGATCACCAGCCATCAGGAAAGATGATGAAGAAGCCATCACCAAGTGGTCTTCGAAGCCATGTCATTAACATGCCATGGGCTGAAGACTTCCTTTTCCCATAAATGGGACAAAGCACCTCAAAGTGTATGTTGCTTGCAAACAGCTCCTTTGTGTACATCACAGGGCAGGACCCGTGCAGCCAAATGAAGCATGAGGCAGGATGAAGGCACAGAAACCACCCTTACTCAGGACCGGCCAGTTTGCAAAGACATAGTGGCAGAAGACATTATTATCATGTAAACGACAGGCTGGGTATGTGCAAGAAAGGATATTTTTCAGTGCATCCAAGGAGTTATTCCTGCTGTCATGAGATAGACAGGTACTGAAACAAGCCAGCAGTATACAGCATGAATTACTGGTTGTGAGTGTGCAGGAAGTAGTGGAAGGGGTACACAGAGAATAGAGAGGAACATCAGAAGCACATTGCAGTCTTAATATATTGCCTTCACCTACACCCAGAACAAGAAAGCCTTGTTTACTTTTACAGGACACAGCAAAGGTCATAGCTGTTTTCTGTTCTTTTGAGCTGTGGAGACTATCAGGAGCATACTTAGATAGGACCTGTGATCAGAAAGGAGCATTCTCAATAGGAAAACTTTAAAAACAACCTGATGGTTAAAGCCCTGAAGAAGCCAGTTGATTACCTTCTACTCTGGTGGTCAGCTGCAGGGAGACTCTGGCTTGAACACCATGTAGATTCCTACTCCATGTCAACAGAAAACCTCAGAAACCCCAGAAAGTGTCAGCTCAGCACATTATTTTTCCCTTCTCCTTTGTTCTTTAAGAAGCTGTGCATATCTGCTTCACCCTGTATAAGTAAGTAGTTCAGCAGTCTGGCATTTGCAGGCAAGAAAACCAGTTCATTTCACAAACAGAATATGTTATTGTGGCAGAGAAGCAAACTCATTGGAACCCCTAATCAGAAGCTTTGGTAGCCATGACAAGGGTACCAATATAGGAGCTTAGCCTACATGAGCTTCTGGGTTAGCACCCACAGAAACAAAAATCTGCTGGAGTAGAGCGTATACTATTCAGAGTATATACTTCACTCAAGACATCTCCGTGTGGTGTGCGGTGTGGATCAAAAGGTCCACCCAGTTTCCAGTGCTCTGCTCTGCCTGGTTTCCTTCAGTTTTGTAGTTGGGTCGGGGGCTGCACTGTCCTGCAACAGACCCTGGTGAAGGCTGGCGCCCTACGTCTTCATGGACAGTAGCTATGCCATGACCCAGGAGGGGCAACGTTTGTTCTATATTGGTGTTGCCAGTGCCATTTCCACTCCTCATAGGTGCCGGGCCAGCACTGGTGATACTGTGTCCTGTTCTCCTTTCACTTCAGTGCATTCACTGCCAACCTGGAAAAGGATATTTCTTGATAGTTTCCTGCCTAATGAATAATTGAAGATGTAAGGTTAATAGTTTGATCCCATAGGAAAACCTCAGCCACTGCCCTACTTTTTGTGCATGGGTCTCTCCACAGCTGAGTACACGTCAAGGTTCCTCAGCCTACATGCTTGGCACATGGGGCCCAAGCTGGGGGGAGCTTTGGACTGGAGCCGTGACTGTCATTCAGGCTGATTGCACAGATTAATTTGTGACAGTCTGAACATGATATTTAAGTATCTGTTTTTAAGGGGTGATAGGTGGAGTTTGCCAGGATCAGGGGCACATGCTGCAGGCTGGGGCACATACTGCAGGCTGTCCTATCAAGGTGCCAGTGCTGGGCAAGGTCACGGACCACAGCGTGCCTGCTGAAATCAGCTGCAGCCTGCCCTGAGACACGTGAAAACGATGATGGCGAAACTATCGCGTGACAATTCTCCACCACCATCCAGTCAGTGAAACACAGAGTGCCCTTACTCACACAAATTTGAGAAAGAAACCAGCAGTAGCTAGGGCCGGGGACACGCTCATGGGAAATGAAAGGACAATCAATGCTACGAAGGGTAGACACCCATGAGGAACCGAGGCCATGGGTGATAAATGCCGGGCAGGGGCATCCCTGAGGGACCGTGGCCATGAGCAACCCATGCGGGGGCAGTAACATCTAGAGGGACTGTGGCTGTGTTTGACATTTGAAGCAGGGAGATAGATGTTTCTGTAAGTTTTAAAAATCTAATATTTTTCTTCTTTTTCTCAATACACAGGTCATTGTCTTGGCTAGCAATACATTAACTAAAGCAAGACTCCCCAGCCTGAGAATCTTCTGCCCATGACAAATGTCCTGCTGCCTCTCATTCTGGGTCATCAGTCATATCCAAAAGTGCAGCAGTGATAATAATAAAGATAATGACAACACTAAAACAGCTGGATTCAGGATAATAAACACAAAGTGAGAGGCACATGGTAGCACCAACACTATCCAATTCCCTCCACTTTAATACACATGATATATAGATAACATATCACAATATATAGAAACATTCATATATTTATATTTAAACACATAGACATATTTGAATATATTGTATATACACATGTTAATTTCTATTATATATTAGCATAGTTTATTTATGTCAGCATATTTTAATACATAAATATGTCTTTTGTATAAATAAATTTATATATAAATATTTGAAACTGTGTACATAACAATAATCTACTCCATATGTACTATACATATATACTAGACACACTGTAACATATCTTAACCAATCAAAAGATTAAGGCATATACTTTACAGGTTAATATACTGCTCTTCAGCCATCCAGTCAGTATCTCTGACAGACAATAGCTTTCTACACTAAAACTCAGATTATTTTTAACTTTTAGTCTATATTGACAAAACCCCAATAGATTCCTGAAATATGACTGGGGATTTTGCCTCTTTCAAAAATATGTGAATTTTTATTTTATGTATATTTATATATATGTATATATGCTCTTCCCCCCAAAAAAGAGAAGCTGTCTTTTAGAATAAAGATGCTTTAAAATTGGTGTTTTGAACTTCAGGAGAAAAAAAAAAAAAAATTCCTCTGTTCCTGTCAGCAGGTTTTGCTCTTCAGCAGTTGTCAGGAATTCTGCTGATTCCCTTGTGTGGGAACCTCTGGGACAGCTCACAGCCAGTCCTGTCCAGTACCTCCTGATGAGAAGAGATGGAGTCCTGGGGACTACGGGAGTCTTTGGGCTGGCCCCATACAGTAGACCAGCAATGGACCAGCAATGCAATGAACCCATTAAGGGAGAAAAATTCATACTTAGGAAAAAAATGACTGAAGTGTCTGCTAAAAATACATATGAGGACGCTTTGCCTCACTATGTAGCACAATGCCATTTTTTCTTAATAATATTTCTGTTCACCTTTCAAGACCCAACATAATATAATTCCTTAATCATGACAGTTTGGCACCACATCTAAATTTACAGCTAAATGTAGCTTTCATTGAAGTCAACCCCCTGCTGGCATCCCAGTGGCCATGAAAAGAAAATGTTCTCTTTCACTGCAGAAAAAAGCGAAGGTGTCTGCAAAGAATAAATGAGCTAGTTATCAAACTGAATTTTAAATCTGTACTTTTTAGTGTTATGGGGTATTTTAAGTGACTTATTTTCTTTCTACTCTCTCTTGCTAATTGGTTGTTCCTGTACCCCCCCCCCCAAAAAAAAAAAAAAAAAAAAAAAAAGGAAATTAAGCAAAAGAAAGCAGAAGTGCTGATCAGGGAATAGATTTGATTTCTCACAGCATGGTCGTACTGTGGTTAGTTAGCCACCTGCTCCTGCTCAATGACCTGCAAGGACTACTCAAGAACATGACTGTTCAGATACACCCTGGCTTAGGGGGACATTTCAGACCAGTTTCTAAGCAGTAAGAGTACATACACGCTGCTGCCCACTTGGTGCTGGGTGATATGATAGTCAGGCAGACTTAAAAGGAATGGCTGGAGAGATAAAGCAGGGAGCTGTCATCTGTGTAATAAAAAAACAGAAACACGCTGAAGCTGTTCAAAGCAACACTGGTCGAGGTTTGGGGTTTCCTCTTAATACTGTGTTTTAGTGAAATGTTACAGTGAAATAAGCTGTGGAAGGCGAGGGCAGCTGCATGTGGCAGTTCATTTCACTTGTGGATACTAAGGGAGATGAACGTATGGGCCCCCCAGCCCACACATTTCCATTGTCATTCCTCCAGAAATGAAATAACATGTACAGCAACTTGTTCTTTATGTCTTCATTTCCTTCTGCCCGAGTAGCCAATCAGAAACATAAATGGACGAAAACAATTCCACAGTAAAAATGTATGTGTATTACATCACAGCAATATTAACTGAATTTTTTCTCTATTTTTGCCTAAGGATCAATGGATAACTGAAACGCAACAGGAAATGTTTTGTTTGCTTGCTTCTTAAGGAAAAACAAACCAACCCAATTAATAACAAAAATTGGTATGTGTTTTCCTGTGAATGCAGTCTGGCACGGCAATTAAGTATTGAGTAAATAATAAACACCTCAAGGCAAACCTTTTACGGCCCAAATAAGACAAGTGAGTTATAAAATGTTCACTTACAATAGGAGAAAAGTGCTTTGTCATCACTGGAAGCAACATGAAACAACTGATGTTACAGTTCAATTCCTGGTGCTTTCTCAGCAGCCCAGTGGAATACTGCGTGTTGTTTGGAAGGAATTAATTCCTTCACTCAAACATGTGGAAACCAACATTCTCAAGACTTCTCAAATTCTGATGCTGTATTAACCCAGGAAAACTATTCTCTGCATCCGTCAAAGGTTTTGTTGTTTGTTCTTTTTTTTTAATCTAAAGGCCTTGAGAGCTGTTTTCCTTCATAAAGGTGTCCAGCAAATGATTAGTTTGCATAATAATACAAAAGACATTGATTGTCCAGCTGGCAGAGTAGCAGTCCTTTAATTAGCCCAGTCTGCAAGCTGGATGGTCCTTCACCACACTGTCTGCTGTTGTGTGAAGTATTGCTCCTGATGAAGTCAATGCTGCTAATGACTTCTGCTGAGCCAGGCTTCATCCCTCAAGGACAGCTGGTTTTTTTGCAAAAAGGCTGCCACCAATCTCTCAGGTTGCACTGGGACAAGGTCTCACTTCAGCTCTGACTGGGGTGAGCCCTGAGCCTCACATGTGAGAGATCCCAGCTCCTGAGAACATAACCCTTTGGGTTGCTGGGGCTCGCACTTTTCTGTGGGCGCTTGCCTTGGGCAGATCCCTGCAGCGTTTAGTTTTGCAGCTTGGCCATAGCCCATTACAAGTGGACGGGGTCACAGACATGACAGGCTGTCTCCTGGGGACTTCACTTTCTGTTCTGCTCAGGCACTTTGCTTGGGTAGGCAATTTTCACAGCATATTTCCCTGCACGTTAACTGAGGCTTTCATTGGACCAGGAGCGGCTTCTGCGGGCTGTGCTGCGTGTCACTAGTCAATGAGACAGACATGCAGACATCATGCGAAAATGAATTGATTTCTGTGAAGAGAGGAGAATGTGACTAATTATTGCAAAGCCACCTGCCGCTACAGCCGGATTGAAACATCTCCAGTGCTTGCTATGTTTAGCAGCAGATCGCTAGGTGTGAAGGACTTCTGCCAGCCATGCGAATGCCTGGCACAAAAGGGTGCTGCCTTTGTAGCATAATTCCATGACTTTGGCTTTTGTAGCCAAACTGGCCTCAAACTAACAGTGCCGGTGCTGCTGGCGAAATGAGAGGTGTACTGCTCACCCCATTTGCCTGGCCTTTGGGAAGGAGTTTTGAAGGCAGTTTGAAACTCAGCTAGGGACATGACCATGGCCTGCAGTGCCAGCGCTGACCTTGTTACAGGCATATCTGGAGTACGCCCTGTTGCAGGAAACTCTTTTTCAATAGTGTTGTACCTTGATAGGTCTTGAGGTGCTTGACAAAGCTGCCACGATGATCCCCTTGCCCAGATGAGAAGACTGAGGCAGGGAGACAGTAGCAACTAGTTTTGATCATCAAGACAGCAATGGTAGAGGCTCAAAGTGATTCCAGGCCATTTGTAAAATCCCTGCTAGGTGTACTATTTCCTAGTATCTGTCTGCGCTTGTGCCTTCATTTCTTCTGGGAAGTCATTTGCTCTAAGAGAAAAGAAATGATGGATCTCACCTCAGTAATTTTAAAATCTAGTTATGTTGTTTACATCAGTCCTAGACCTATGAAGCTGACTTGGAAGCTCAGTGTGGCTACGCCAGGTATATTGCACTGCAGCTTTGTCTGGTTTGTACTAGGGTATGAGTGATGCTTGTGCCTGTAGCAAATGTATTCATAATGCCTTGATACTATTTGCTCTTCTAGATACTATATACTCTTCTAGAGTCCTTGTGGTCTTCAGACAAACTGTCCCTTCTTTGTCTGCTTACTGAAAACTTAGGCTTTCAGCTCTTCTAGGACCAACATATGTCTGGAATTCCCTAAACACATTGAATAAATCATACAGATTTCTTAGTGCTTTTGAACACCTGTCTTTTTAATACAATTGCTGTTTTGATGCATGGAAAAATTTGCCAGCTCAACACTAGTCTCACGGTTTTTGGGGTTTTTGTGTGGCTTTTTAAAAATTTGTTTATTTTTATTTATGCAGACTGGTTACCTGTCAATTTGGAGAGCATGCTGTTTGCCTGCCACTGTAAAATATTTAATTTGCCATCCTCATCCTCTGCCCATTTCCAAATGGACACACAGACAAAGAGACTGAAAGACCTTCCCTTGCTTAAATGGGAATATCGAGGACGGCATGGGAAGAGAGTTTAATATCTCATATTTCAAATAACTTACATCTCAGATTTCCCTGCTTAAAGTCCCTTTGAAGTTATTTTTTAATTGGATTGGACTCGGAAATTAATTATCATGATTCTCAGCCGTTATAGAGGCTTTACCTCCTCCGAGCCCTCCTCAGATGTTAATGAATTAAAGACAGTTTGCATCTAATTTGGACTAGGTGACTAAACAACTCGGAAAAAAGGACCATGTTTCTACATACAGTGTCTCATTTTGTTGCTGCTGGGGGAAGTACCTGCTGGGGGGTGGCTGGTATTTAAGGGCTTGTGCAGTGAGGATACTTCCTTTTGCAGCACAGAGTCATTAGGGTTTGCTCCAAGCAGGTTTTCTTGGCATGGTGCTGGAAACAGTTGAGCTCTGTCTGCTCCCTCAACACACAGGCAGCTGCACCAAGTCACTTGAGAAACAGCCAAAAAGCACGGACAGCATGTACCGGGGTAGATGGGCATATTAACGTGCTAAATACATTCAACCATAATCAATGGTTCATTGCAGGTGGGTTAAACAACCTTCTCCCTTGCCGAAGGATTTTATTTGACAGCAAGGTTATAGTGAAACACAGAAATCCAATATCCCTTCTATAAAATACAGATGGAGAAAAAAATTATGTGGACTAAAATTATGACTTAATATCACATTTAGTTTGTCCTTTGCTGGGATTGGTAGGCTGTGTTTCAAAGCTTTATAATTGATATTGCTCATAACACCAGGGAAAAAGAGAAAGAGGGCAGGCTATAAACTAAAAAATTGGAGCTGTTAAGACAAGCATATTGCAAAGTGACAATAGGGAACAAGGTGGTTAAGGGATCACTAGATGGCAGTCAGCTCTCCAGCAAGGATCATCGAGGAAGGGAGTTATGAACTCGTGGAGACACAAAAACAGCACGGAGGAGAGCAGCTGTAATGTCATAAAATTATTGAAATGATGTCAAATTTGCTTTGCTTTGCGCCAGGAGTCCCACAGCAGGCAATGCTTCCTCAAAGGTGGTCTCATTGTGTCAGTGGGTTTACTAACATAAGGAGAGCAGGTGGAATCGGTCTGTGCACACACAAAGCAAGGAAGAGAAAGGAATTAAATGTAACAAGAAAGAAGAAAAGAAGGAAAGAAGGAAAAGAAGGAAGGAAGGAAAGAAGGAGAGAAAGAAAGAAAGAAAGAAAGAAAGAAAGAAAGAAAGAAAGAAAGAAAGAAAAAGAAAGAAAGAAAGAAAAGAAAGAAAGAAAGAAAGAAAGAAAAAGAAAGAAAGAAAGAAAGAAAGAGAAAAAGAAAGAAAGAAAGAAAGAAAAGAAAGAAAGAAAGAAAGAAAGAAAGAAAGAAAAAGAAAGAAAGAAAGAAAGAAAGAAAGAAAGAAAGAAAGAAAGAAAGAAGAAGGAAGGAAGGAAGGAAGGAAGAAAATTCTC
This sequence comes from Falco peregrinus, assembly GCF_023634155.1. NCBI lineage: Eukaryota > Metazoa > Chordata > Aves > Falconiformes > Falconidae > Falco > Falco peregrinus. The sequence goes on from NC_073724.1 coordinate 88,986,095, forward strand.
TTTCAGCCTTGTTTTGAGATGTGAAAATGAGGTAGTTCAAACTCAAACCCTAATGAAGTTTTAGATACAGATTGCACACATTAATGTTACTTACTTGCACAGCACCAGAGGGGGAGTGCCACATATTTCAGCAAGGCTGAAAATAGAAGAATATCTGACTGTCTACAGAGTTTATTAATGATGTTTATTCTTTCTATGGCAGTGCTCATGGTGCATAGACCTGCACTAACTTCAGCAGAGAAGGAGAGGTACCCCCAGTCCATAAGTCAATACCAGGGAGTTAATTAAAATACCTGAATTTGGGATCATCCCAACATTTCCCTGCCATGGTTATATTAGAGGAAGGCAGGAATTTGGAAGGTGAGGAGCATAGATCAAAGAGTAGCTATGGATTAGTTCACCTGCTCTTTTGCAATTCATATGCCTATCTTTTCCACATTAACAGTCATCCAGAAATGTGGCAAACACGGCTCGGTTCTCCATACAGGAATAATTCCTAATTTTAAGGGACACAGGATTATGTGAGTTCCTGTATAACAGCAAAAACCATAGGATTACACTGAAAAATGTGCTCCTCTATCAATACTGCACACTCGCAGCTGAACTAGGGTTACGTTTTTCAACCTGTGGGGTCACAATTTTAAGCACATGGTCACACTGAGAACTGGGAATATATTAGCCATAGCTCAAATTCTCCCAGCTGGCACTGCCACATTATAAGAGCTTTAATACAGGAATTTGTTCACATTAGCCCCAACACCTTTTTTGTAATGTTAATGTACATTGTAATGCAAATGTTAATACCAAACTTGCCTCCCTCAGGGGAATAAGAAAGCATTTTTTTAGAAAGTCATCTAGCTTTGCTTAATGACTTGGAATGATGGAGAGGTCACTAATTTGTCTGGCCGCTTGCTTCTTCAGCATTACTCCAACAGGCATCACTCTGAGACAGTGATTTACAGGCAAAAAGTCTAAAACCTGCTAGCACCTTGGAGGAAGGCTACACAGAAAAATCTCTTTCCTGAGAACACTTTGTCCCTTAGAGATAGTATCTTGGAAATAGGTTAAAACTTCTTAACTTGCAATATTTGGTGTCTTTCTCATTTTTTTTCCACATGGATATCCCTTTTCTGGCCCTGACAGGCTCCAGTGGTTTTAGCCAGTTTTCTTGACATTCAGTCCTTGGCTCTTTCCTACACTTTGCTCAATGGTTCTCCTATACTTTCTCCTTGTAATGAATGCATCTTGTTGAATTTGAGCAAGTCATCACCTCAACTTCTCAATGAAGATGGTACATTTCAGCCTGTCATGCCAAAATGCATTTTTCAAACTTCATATCTTTATAACATAGCACCTTTCCCCTGAACTCCTCAGGAGTTAGGAGTTAACTGCTAGGAGATAATGGTTAGCTGTTTATCCAACAAGGATATCAAACAAGATATCCAAGGTCTTCTCAAAGTTATTGCTTTGTAAGACAATCACTTAGTCTGTTTGGGCTCTGTTCTTTACTTCTAGAGGTACAACTTTACATTTAGCAGCATTTAAATAAACAATCTGAGCATTTTCAACACGTTAACAAAAATACTGATTCAATAACTCAAAAGGACATGGTGGGGACACACACATTGCATGTGATGAAACTTACAGCTGAGACTTGTCTGATGACCATATTCACAGGCAAGCTGCCTTAAGAGTTCCCAGACCAAGGAGTCCTCTGTGCACTGTCAGTAGAGAAGCCTTGCTTTTGTGCTCCCTTAGATCTAGGGAGCACATGGATCAGCATAAGAAGAACAAATTATTCCCAGTGTTTCTGAAATAAAGCACTGTAGAAAAGGGAAAGAGAAGGAAGTGCTTTGGCTTTTCTTTCTGACTCTGCATGAACATTTTCTTCAAGGTCTTGAGATTTTCAATGGAACTGAAATTTTGGGTGCATCTACACCAGTATTTTAATCTAAATCAGCAGTGTACAGTTGAAGCAAACCTCCTTAGCATGCCAGTCACCACACCTGGGCTCACATTTCGGAATAGTCTTGGACCATGTTCTCTCCTGATGAAGCTAAAGTATAGGAAGGACTTCTGTGGTGCCTTCAGCATGTTCCAGTCACTAATGGGTCTTCAATCTGCAGAGTTAGTCTGTAGTCAAACTACCGAAAATAAGGACAGTGTGGGTCCAGGTTCCTCAGCAATAACAGTTCCGCTCTACAAATCTGATCTGATTAGGCAAACTCCCTTGTTAATATTATATATCCATTGCATCCCAGCCAACCTAACAAAAGCACACATTTGAGTGCACACCATTTCTCAAGCAACATCCTTGTTAGTCTTTGTTATTATTACCTATTGTATGATTTTTTTTTGCAGCATTTCTGTTACCAGCCCCTGGCAGGATTCTTGGTTTTCACGAAGGCAGGTTCCCTGCAGTCTGGTGTAACCTTCACAGATAGTAATTTAGAGTCATCAGCTTGGTCTCACTAATAACAAAGCAGAGGACCTTATAGGAAGAGGAGCATCTGGACACCTAGGTGCTACCTATCCATTTCTGACGCAGTTCCATCATGCTCCATAGACCCACAACCCACACAGGAGTATCAAGGTCTCATGATTTTCAGGGGATCCCAGTCAGCCTGCTTTCACTGTGCAGCATTGCAACTAAAGCCGAACTAATCCCAGGTCACTCCTTCTGTACCCAATAAAGAGAGGTGGGCCTCCAAAAATCATTTAAAGTGATCTACATTAGAAACATATCTTACAATAAGATTCATCACCCAACAGAGATCCCTTTTTTACTACACCAAAAGAAGCCAAGGGTAACTATGACAGATGGATGTGTTTTAGTTTTAGAAGCAGATGAATCCTATCTGTGGACTAGTTAGAAAGAGATGGAAAATTAAGATTTTGAGGAAGTAGAAAAATGAAATTTACATTTTCTATTGAAACCATTATAAATCATAGCATAAAAAAATAAAAATGCCCATAATGATGAAAAATTCTTCAAGTGACAGGTCAGGGGAACAGTTTGCTGTTTCCATGGAATAATTTAGCTGAGACAGAAGTATTGTCCACCGTCAGAGTAATATGTATGCAATAGGCAGCCATCAGTTAAGAGTTCCTCTGCTCCCCAGGGTCGTTATAGAAAAAGCTTATTGTCTTGAATTTCACTTTGCTGTAGTAATGTTAATCGAGTGAGCTCTTTTCTTCTACCTTTTTCTTTTTCATGGTAAGGATAAGGCATTTGTCTTTTGTTTTCCTGGTGGTATATTATCTACTTCATGCCTTATAGTTCTCACTTTTGCCTGCACTGTCGCTTTACTTGGAAATATCAAATCAACTCCATATCCTTCCTTTTATGCATGTATTTCTGTTATGGACTGAAGGAATGAGCATAATTTATGTCATCAGACTGGGATTTGTGGATGTCATCACAATTCATTAAAACTAGTGAGACCTGTAGCTTGTACCTTATTATTCTGCGATACAGTTGGTATATGGATTGACATACTAGTAAAAGTAGACGAGGACATTTAAGTTTTTTTACATAGAGAAAAATCCCTCTCCTTCATCGTCTCAGCCTAGTAATATGCTTTCAATAGTGTACTTGGCTACCAGTCCTTTGCTACCAATACAACGCTAGTTCTATGTCTTCCAGGTATTTCCTTCTTCCTTTATTCTTTGACATTTGTCCTCCTGTAAGTCATATAGGAATCAGTAGAGTTTGTAAAGCTTTTGATAGCATTTTAAAACCATATCACAGCACTTAGTAAACAATTGCACTTTTGCTAGTTGATGGTATAAGTCAGTAAAAGACTTATGGATGGATAAATGCCTTGTGAAAGTATATAGGCTTTTTGACCAACTTCTTTTTAGTGCAATTGTTTTTACAAGACTTCCTGCAAAAATGCCCCTAGGAATGATGTTTTATCTCCCAAGGATGTGGAAGAAAGACTTGCAATAGCTCTGAGCCGTGCATCACACCTCAATCCTGCTCATAGATCTTGCTATTAAAGGCTTGACTAGCACTTAATTTCCATCTCTATCTAGCTGTTCATGTTGGCTCCTTTCTCTTTCCTTTACCTTCTTGTGACTTGCAGGTCTTTGTTTCCTTTCTGGACTTCCTTGATACGTTCAATACACCTCTTCCTGATTACCTTCTCATGCTATTACTTGGCTGGAAGTGCACTTGTTTCTTAGATGCATTTTATTTAGATCATAGAACACAAGAATCTTCTCATTTTATTATTTCAGGTAATATAATTACTGTAACTAATCAATTGAGATTTTATGTTTGGTTTGTGTTGTTGGTTTTTTTGAAATTATTTTTAAAATCTCTTCTGGCATTGTTCCTAGCTGGCTGCTTTATTCCAACACAAAGATGTTTTAGACCGGTTTCCTTGGTCATAAATCCAGTGCCTCTCTTTCACAGTTTTAAGCCAGAATTGCTCCATGTGCCAGCTTAGGTTAAGCATTCTGTATTCTGCTGCATTCTTGCATTTCTGTGGAGCCCTACAACAAAGACAACTAGGGCCTTTTCTGGTGCTGGTGATCAAGCTAAGATTTAATACTAAAAGCTAATCCCTGCCCTAAGAGTAGATCAACACTTTTTGTTGTTGTTTTTGTTTGGTGTTTTTTTTTTTTAAAGAGCAGGCAGGAACATACGGTGCTCCCTGACTTGCTCGGTTCCCACACATATGGATGCCCTCCAGCCACCCTGATGGCAGACTTGGCTGGCAACAGACTTAATGCCTATGTCATAGGCACACTTGAATGCACAGCCTGCCCTGCTATGGGGGGATCCCTATGGGGCATCCAGGACTGTGCTTGACTGGAAAGCTCTTTTGAAGTGCCCCTCAAAAGATCACAGAGATGCATCATTTTGGATTAAATGTGTAGGGTATTTGTCACTGTCATCTTTTGAAGATTGTTGTCCCTGAGCTGAAAGGTTTTGCCAAGCTGTGTGCTTGGTGTTAAACTCTGACTCCTGAGTAACCAATAATGAACTATTCACTGTCAGCAAAGATTAATTTATGAGTGTAATAATAGTTATGTGCTCACTATTAAGTATTTCTAAATGGAACTTGTGCACATATGGAATAAAGTCAGTTTTGTGACATCTCTTAACTCTGGTCCAGTTTCATTAACTTTTATTTTCCTCACCTGTTTCCACTGTCATTATTGTCAGCCTCGGGGCAGGCATTTTTGAAACATTCATTTTAATTACAGCACAATAAGAATACAGCCCCTTGTGACACTTATCTGTGGAAAACTAAAAAAAATTTTAATATATTGAAAATAAATCGTGTTTATAGCATACTGATTTCCTAACTGTAGATTTTAGCAGTTCATATATCATGCATTTACCGCCTTTTTAAAATTTAAACAGAGCCTGAAATTTACGCCCTTGATGACTCACTGGTCCCTGCTGCTCAGTTGTAATCATCATTCAATAAGAAGTGGAAGTACTAAGTGAACACAACTAAGACTGCAGTGCCAGCCAGAGTGAAAAAACTGAGCAAAGTGGATTAATAAATTCCAGCACAATCTGTTCCTAGCAACAGACATGGGCACCCCAGAACAGGCTGAGTCTGATCTGTACACATGCCAGGCCAGGTAACAGAGAAAGTGAGACTGCTGGATGCTCAGCACAGAAGATCGTTTCAAAAGCTTATGGTAGGGTTTTACTGTCCCCTTAACGTTTGAGGAATGCAACCTTTGGTGAATGAACGATTAACTATTTGCTGGGAACTTGGGGAAATCACTGAACAAAATATATGTAGAACCTGTCTGAATAGGCTTTGGCACAGAGGTCCACCTTTGACAGGTTAACTGTACCTTATTATAGCAGGAAAACACTTCAGAGATCCATTAGCAAGGAAGTGTCCAAGGAAAAGACTAACTCGTCACTACTGGGAGCTATTAGCACATAGTACTGCTGGCCTTTTTCCCTGACATGTGGAAGGGTTGAACATAGCAGCCAAATCTTTGGCCTCGCCGCTCTGCAGTTAATGTCCTTTTGCAATTAAACACAGTGAGCTGCTTCTGCCTTCGTCTGTGGGCTTCAGCTGTAACTGAGATCAAGCGGTGGCTTGGCATATCGCTGGCCCTGCCGGGTTTCTCCAATAACTCCTTTACTGATGTGCACGACTGCGTTGCTTTGGCACCCACAGCCGATGCACAGTTGGTGTGCTTAGGAGGTGCAAGGAGGTGTGGTAGCAATAGGCTGCAGCTTGCTGAAAGGATTCCCAGGATTAAGTCTGTTGCCAGTCCAATCTGCCATAGGGGGTGTTCTGCAAATCCCCCCAGCCTGCCTGGAGCCAGCTGTGTGGCCCCTTCTCAATGCATGGGACTCAGCTGCTCAGGGTGACTCACACCGAGATATGTAATTCATGTGCAGTTTAAAGGACCCAATTTCACTGAGGCTACACTGATTTACCCCTCTTTATGATCTGACCATACATATTTATTCAAAATGCTGTCAGAGTCAAGGTATCATAGATGTCTGTGTGGTCTATATTGCCTTTAGGATGAAATAGTGTATCAAGTGACATAAACCTCAGTACTGGTACTAGGTATTTATGGGTGTTGTCATCCCCTTCAAATGTATGCCTGACAAACAGCAGCCAAGTGAAGTAAGGTAGCTGAGGGATAAAAAGGTTTTTCAGCAACAGTGAAGCCATAATGCATCATCTTCTCAAGGCCTGACCCTGCCTTGGTGCCTCCTAGTTGGGGTGTGAATGAAAGCCCATCAATGGCAGAGGCAACTCTGCAGGCCATAGAAAGGGACGAAACAGATACCAGCTAGCCGTAGCCAGAGCTCCCTCCTGGTAATCCTACTCCAGAGCTATTGGGTGGTGCCCCTCCATCTCCAGCATAACTGTGATACCCTGAGAGTTATTTCTCTCCATGCATTTTGTCTGCAGAGTAATTTCTTTCTACCCCTCAAGCCATGTGGCTCAACGGAAGGCAGTTCTAGGGAGATGCCACCTTCCTGGGACTACAAAAGATTTTAAGCTGGCTGGCTGCTCACATGCTGTCTCCACAACTGCTTCACTTCAGCTACAGGCTCTTCTGCTCTCTTCTGCCCTACACTAACCACTCCCCTTCCACCCCAGGTTCCCCTTCCCATATTTCCTTTTTGTAGTTAACCCTCTCTAACAAACTTCGGAAGAATTAAATAATTAAAAAATGTGCCTCAGAGTTCACTTGCTGTTCGCCAGCCATCACTCTGTTCATGTATTATACTCATTTTCCCTCTCCCCTCTGCCTTGCCTGTTTAAACAAAGCCCCTTTGGGCCTCTCGGTGAGCAGCAATGCGCAGCGCTGTGTGCTCTCACAACAGGCTTCTAATCTCAGCTGACCCTTCAACAACTCTTAAGGTTATCCTGCCACAAATATCAACATATAATTTCAGCTAATAGATATCAATGAGTGCCAAGGCCTCCATTTTAAACTGTGAACCCTACATTTGCCTGAAAGACCTATTTGTGATAACTGACAGAGTGAAGTGTGGAGTCCTGTAACCTCATGGAAAACCCTTGTGTTTATTTGTGAAAGCAATTTTTCAAAAAGGCTCCAGGACTATCCATATAGTTGCAATTATGGGAATACGCTGCAAGTAAATCACTTTTCTTGGTGCTTGGGCTGCTATAGATGGGATTCATGTCACTGAAAAATTAGGAACATAGTCTGTGGTGATCATTTGTGTTCTTTCCATAACTTTCCAGCAAAGACAGACATCCTGACAGACTGATTCATCTTAGGTGTCAAAAATCCAAAAATCCCCTACCAGATGCCTCCACAGGTCTGCTCTCCAGACAGTTCAGAAAACTGAGTTCTTCCCTAGGTAAAGACACTCCTTGAAACAGAAAGTAAACTGTTCCTGCAGGACCAATTAGTGTCTGCTTCTCCTCCACACACGCAAGCTACAAACCCAATGTGTGGTCTGTTTGTACCACCTCCTTTTTTTTGTATTTGTATTCCACCTACCTTTTCAGTTTATTCTGCCTCACAACATGAAAAGACCACTATAAAGTTTACAATTACTTATGTTAAACTGAAGATAGAAACAGTAAGAAAGATATTGTCTATGAATCATAGATTTTGCAAAATGCTAACATAGTACCATTTGTTTTCAGTACTTGTTCATGAGTCCACTCCCAAGTCTTAAAAGCTGTCCATTTTGCATGCCCATTTTTTGGTTCCAGAGAGCTAACCTGCAGGAGGCCCCTGTGCTGGCTATTCCACTTGAAGTCAAAAGGAGCTGCAACTTGTAAGGCAATAACTACATTGAATCTGTTTATTATATTATTTCATCTTTATGGTTGGGTTTCTTCTTTCTTATCAGTTTAAACTATTTCAGTTCCAATATTTCCCATTGCCTTGTGCTGGAGACAATTGCCAGGGTACAAAGAGCAATCAACGAACTTTCCCAGATTAAACAGAGAAAGCAGAATAAATCACTGCTTCATACATTTTTTTTTTGGTTTTTTTTTAAGGAGAGCCAACAGAGACATTGATTTAAAAAGTAAAGTAATTGGCACTTTGAGTTTTGATCTCACATATAGAAAACATAAAAGTTCAAGAGAGCAGAATTTGTCAGAATTGATCCAGTGTGACAAGGTACTGCAGAATTTCTGAAGTCACGTAAAATAAAGGCTAATAAAAAAAAAATCCTATCAAGTTCAGTAATTCCTTCTCTCTGAAGGAAATGAAAATAAATAAATAAAAAAGAGTTAATTTTATTTTGTTTTGGTTTAGTTTTGTGCTTTGGCTTTGGGGTTTTGTTATTTGGGTGGGGTTTTTTTGCCAATTTGTTCAGGTTAAAAAGAGATTGGGTGAAATAGGTGAAATCTCCCTAAGAAACAACCTCATGTATTACAGCTTTCCAGTTGCAATCCACTTACCTTAACCTCCAGTGAAAGGTACAAATTAGTTCATTATAAAAAGGCTTTTTGATTTATTTAAATGGGGTTGGATTAGCTATGTGAATAAAGAGTAGTCCAATTTCTAGGACTGAAGCCTCTAGTCTCTGCTTCGCTGGGACAGCAATTGCTGACCTTCACGATCTGCCACAACAACACATCTGTTTCCCAGACTCTCTATGAAGAAGGAGGAAGCAATTCAATTGTGGAGATCAACAAAACAAATACAAACCAGGATACAAGCATTCCAACAAGCAGAGAGAGAGAGTGAGAGAGAAAGGGAGACTCAATAGCAACAGAGTCTCTCTACAAAAGCAGAGCAAAAGTGAAATAGCATAAGGTACTGTCCATTAAGGAGGAAATTGTACATTGAACAAATGCAATTGAACAAACCAGAAAACTTTTGGCTGTAACTGAGAGGGCAGTAATGAAGAGTAGACCTGGCTGGCTTCTTCTTGGCTGCTGGGCCATAGTATTACTCAAACAAAGCTTTGAAGTGACAGTTAGATGAGAGATTTGGTGTCAGGGATACAAGAAGACTGCATTTGTTATTTTCTTCTTTTTATAACTTTGTTTTCACCTTCGTACTCCAAGACAACCTTTTCCTTGTTGGAGTAAATATGGAGGGTGGCTACTAAAAGCTTATCTGCTCTGAGGATAAAATTTTACAAAAATGGGACATGCTGCTTCTCCAGTGGTCACCAGTCATGTGCCATGGCTTGTGAAAACAGAGCCTCTGGGAACATCTGGGAACAAAAACGATCAGAAGGCTGGAGCACCTCTCCTACGAAGAAACACTGAGAGAGTTGGGGTTGTTCAGCCTGGTTAAGAGAAAGCTCCAGGGAGACCTTATAGCATCCCTTCAATACTTTAAGAGGGCTTATAAGAAAGTTGGGGACAAACTTTTTAGTAGGTCCTCTAGTGGCATGACAAGGGGTAATGGTTTTAAACTAAAAGAAGGTAGATTTAGATTAGGTGTAAAGAAGAAATTTTTTTACAATGAGGGATGAAACACTAGCACAGATTGCCCAGAGAGGTGGTAGATGCCCCATCCCTGGAAACATTCAAGGTCAGGCTGAAAGGGCTCCGAGCACCCTGATCTAGTTGAAGATGTTCCTGCTCGCTGCAGGGGAGTTGGACTAGATGACCTTTCAAGGTCCCTTCCAACTGAAACAATTTCTATGATTCTATGATAGATTCTATGATTTTGGAGACTACTGCTACTTCATGCCTACATCCAGGGAAACGCCCCACCTCAGGCAGAGACCAAAGTATCTAGGACAAGGAGCACCAGCAAGGAAACTCATACACCCCCACAGATTAGTTCAATAACAAACACTGTGCCAAACAGGAGGCAAAAGTGCAAAAATCCCCACTTCTGGTAATAAAATAAATTCTTATTTACTTTTGGGAAACAGACAGATGACTATTTCCAGATTAAAATAGGGAAACATGTTCCTTTAGTAAAGCAGGGGATTACTAAATATCAACAAAGCTGAAAACTCGGACCATTGACTGTAGACGTATTGACAGATGAGATTGTTAAACTGCTGTGTTCAAAGTAGGATACTGGGCAAGTTCTCTGGGATAGGGTGACTGTCCCAAAGATTTTACAGAGAAGACAAGAACATTTTTTTTTTCTCAATATTTCTGAAACATAATGTGCTGAAAATGTAACTATAAGTCTACCAATCTAATGCTTACACAGGCAAAATCTCAGGAAAGGAAAATAGGATTTGCTTAATCAAGAATTAAGGGTGAACAGCATAATTAATACCCAACAAAGTGGTTTAATGAAAGATAAAACTTTACAGATAAATAAGTTGCATTTTTGGTGGGGTTACCAGTGTCTGACAAAATGTGCTTTTGTTAAAATAGCAGAGTTATATATGGCTGTATGACTTTGTCACTTTAAAAACCCCACTATTCAAACTTCAAAGTGAAGGTAAGCAAATTAAAAATCTACTACAGAGATTTTTAAAGAAAATCCTAAATGGGAATAGTCTTTCAAAATAACATTTCTGGTAGAGTTTTCTTATCCAAATATAGTTCAGGGGAGTTCATGGACTGAGAGGGAGGTTAAGAGAAATTGGTGGTAAAGGCAGTGGCTGGCACTAACTGAATGAGAGATAAAGATAGCTTCTAGAGAGAGGTCCAGACAGTAGGAAAATCTGGGCTCCCTTTCTTTTAATTAAAGAGCTAGGTGTAAAGATCACACAGCTAGGAACTGGGAACGTGGGTTGTAAGTGAAATAAAAAATGAATTAATGTTGGCATGAAAAAAACCCCACCCTATTTTAATGAGAGCAGACTGGAGAGAGTTCAGATGAGATCCCTAGAATGGTTTGAAATTTGGAAAGTCTTAATGAAAGACTGACAAAGCTCAAGTGAATTTTCTTTCATCTTCAAGCTTGCATTTCTACCCAGCCCCAGTCACAGTGAATGCCCACCTCTCCCTCCCCCGCTAACAGTGTCAGCATCTGCCCATGACTCCTGGGACTGAGGTGACGCCTTTAAACAAGACAAGAGAAAGCGTTTATTCCAGATAACATGACACCCTTACAGGTTCCTCCTCCAGAAGCAAAGGAGGGAAGTGAGCACTGAAGCTGGCGTCCAGGGTCCTGCAGAGCTATCCAGAGCTGTCTGAGGGAGCCAGCAGAGAGCTGGAGGCGAGCCACCAAGGTCAGAACCCAGGAGGACCAGGACTGGCTGTTGCTAGAAAGGAGGGTGAAGACAAAGGGTTGACTCCAATATTTAAACATAAAGAAATAATTTGGGATATTGATTTAAACTACTTAAAAAAATAAAGAGTATAGACTTACTGTCAACAAGCCACACAACTAAAAAAAAAAAAAAAAAAAAAAAAAAGAGGGTTGGAAGCAGTTAAAATTAGTTGGGGCACAAAAATTTTTATTTATGTCTGCAGGACGAAACAACAGCTCTTGGATTGTGAGCTGAAAGTGGAAAATGCAGGCTGAAGAAAGAAATGAGTGATAACAGATGAAAATAGCTATGGACAGATTAGGATATCACTGCAGGACAGGTAAGGTTCACAGGCACCATCTGGAGATCATCGAGATCTAGTACAACCTCCCTGCTCAGAACAGGGCCACCTACAGCATGCTGCTCAGGACCGTCCAGTTTGGGTTTGAATATCTCTGAGGATGGGGACTCAGCAGCCTCTCTGGGCAACCTGTGCCAATGTCCGAACACCTTCACGGCACAACAAAAGGGGATGTGTGTATTTACACAGCATTTTCTGTATTTTAACTTGTGCCTATTGCCTCTTGTTCTGTCAATGGGCATCAAAAAGAGCCTGGCTCCATCTCCTTTACTCTCCATCTTCCAATATTTAACCACATGGATAAGATCCCTCTGAGCCTTATATTGTCCAGGCTGAACACTCCCAGCTTTCTCAGTCTGTCCTTATACCAAAGATGATCCAGCACCCTCATCATCTTTTTGCTGGACTCACTGCAGCATGTCCATGTCTTTCCTGTACTGGGAAGTCCAGAGCTGGATCCAGCAATCCAGATATGTCTCACCAGTGCTGAGCAAGGGGAAGGATCACTTCCCTTGAGGTGGCAATGGCACCTCCTTGGCAATGCTCTTCCCTAATGTAGCCACATACCAGGATGGGAAAGGATAGGATAAATGAGGGGCATAGAGAGGAGTCAGGAAAACACACTCACCTCTCAGAAAGAAGACAGAAATGACTGCAAAAGAAAAAAAGATAAGCTGAAGCAGCAAATAACAATACTATTTTGTCCATTTGTTCTTTAATAAGATATAGCAGAGAAAGTCAGTTGATGAAGAAGTCCAGAGTGCTGAAGAAGAATCCATGGATTACTGGCACCTGATTCAATTCAGCTCGTGAAGCAGAGGGATTTAACAAGAAAGGGGGCATGGGCATGACTGAAGGGAAAGGAAGAGGAATGCTTAGCAGAGGGAGCAAAAGGGATTTCTGTCAGACTCCAGGAGTACTCCAGGAGCAGGACTAGAGAAAACAAATATCTGGAGTGTAAAGGAGTGAGTGTGCTATGTGAAGGAGCCCTTAGGGAACACTGTGACAGGGAGCAGAGTCATGGCATGGGCCACAGAAGGAACATAAAGCTCTTGGGCTAGATAAAGTCATATGCCTTCTCACTTCACATGAATTTCTTTTTTTTTTATGTAAAGCAGAAGAGCCATCACAGCCTGGGTCCTGAGAACTGCCCTAAAGAGCCCAGTGTTAAGATGTTCTCCAAGACAGGAGATGGGGATTTGGATTTCTTGAAGCAGAGGCATGAACATGGATGAGTATCATAAAATATAAGCTATGGATTAGCTCCCTTTCTAGTAGTTAATAATATTCTGCCTCAGTGGGGGACATACAAAATAGAAGACATACATATACCAAATCCTATTGCATCTAAGGGTTTCTGTAATCTGGGATACTTTTAAGAATACAAGCTGAACAAGGACTGCAAATTGAACGAAACTGTCCAAATAACCACACTGAAAAAAAACAGTCCCAAGGGCAGAAAATTCTTTAATTTACCAGGCAAGTGGCTAAGAAAATTCAGTAACAGCTACCTGAAACTTGGCAAGTTTGAACTAGGAGTCAGGCAGATACTTTTAAAAGCAGGGATAAACCATGGGATCAACTTTTAGGTACACAACGGAGAAGGAATCTTGTAAATCCTTAGATGAACATTGTGTTTCTTTGTAGGAAGGTAATTTCTGATTTAGGCAGACCATAAAATCTAAACATAGGAATCTTGCTGTCACGTTGTATTGGCATTCAGAACAGCTGATCATAATGGTTTAGTCAGTTTGCTAAAATGAATTTGTCTCAGCAATGAAAACCCAAGGGGTTTCCTCTTGCAACTTCCAGCCCCATGCCACTCCCTCTTGGAAGGTTTGTTTCTGAAATGGGACGAGATCATTAGTGCAGATTATACTGAGATAACAATTTTCAAAACAAAAAAAAATGAACCTCCATTTACTGTCACATAGTAATAAAATCTGGTTTTAGGCCACTGCATAATAGATTTTTTTTTTCAGTGTTAAGTTATACCTAGAGGAACCTATTTGTATTTGAAATCCTTTACTCATAACTGGTAGATAGAAAACACACCCAGCTATCAATTCCTAACTCTCCACAGACATGAAGCCATTTTCCCAGTCCATCACCAGTTCATTTCATTATAACCCCATTTCAGGCCATGTCATGACATCCCTTTGCTTTCAAGCTTAAAAGTTTTGGCAGGATATGTGTGTGTGGAGAGGTGGGTAATTCTGAGATACTGGAAGCTTTCCAACAGCATAAGAACAGCATTTTTCCAGACATCCTGCTAACATCAATTTGTGGATGCATATAACTTCTTATCATCTCCATTGCAGGCCACGGCTCTCAAAGATGCTTCCTGGGCTACTGTTCATATAGATTTGTTTGTTCTGTTCAGAAAGATAGGAGGAAAAATTCAGATACTTTGCCATTAAAAAGGGCTGGAATAGCTAATGTCTGAAATAGTTTGTAGAGAGCATTTCAAATAAGAGATTGAAATACTTGATAAGGAGAAGCACTTTGAAGATTGTGATCGAATTTCATCTTTGAAGACAGCCAAAAGAAAGCAGACAAGCTTAATGGAAGGGGTTACTCAAGGTGACTTGCCATCACTGTTCCTGATCATGAAAGTAGTAGGTTAATAAGTTGTTCTTCTTTTTTTTTGGATATTGAAACACAGCAACATGATTACACTGAATTTTAACTTGTCAGTGACCATGGTGACTTCCCCTCCCACTCAGCCTTTCTCAGCAGGGTCTAGGGGTATCATACATCAAGTATAGAAAGGCTGCAGGTTCACTGCTTCAAGAAGACCACCTACAAGTCTTCGTCTGAATAGAGTACAATACAAGGATTTAATTAAAGCAAAAACATTTCCTTTAAAAAATATATTAGCATGCATATACATATATTCCACTCTGCAGACATTTAGCCCCAGCCCTGCTATCTACTAAAGGAGGCTGGGTAAGGGAGTTCTTGAAGGGAGATGTGACTTTAATTTCCAGAGCAGCAGTCCGACAGCACAGCCAAGTACCACTTGCAATGCAGTGCCCTTGTGTAGGTGTGCAAAAGCCTTCCCCAGGAATCTTCCCAGTGCCAGACACTTAACAAAAGGCTAAACCGCAGAGCATTACCAAGATCTCCAGTATTTCCTATGAACATCAGCTAGACAGTAGTATGAGATATTTGAATAATTCCTTGAGGCAAAGAGAGCCAAGGGCAACTGCAGAAAGTCCCAGAGGGGAAAGCAAACGCAGCAACATCCGTGGCTCAAAAGAAAACTTCAGGTGATCCATTACAAAGTTGCCATATTTCAAGGGTGATGGAAAAATATTGTGGCATGCCTGCACACTGAAAAAACCTGCTCAGCAAACCTTGAACTTCACCTAAGATGTACTTGTAAATGCTGCAGATACTTTTTCTTGTCTACGTGGTTTATGTAACACGTAATGTAGACCCTTCTTTTCTGTTAGAAGTATCTTGGTCATACAACTGGCTATGGAAAGCATTAAAATGTTTTTGTCTGCAGAAAGAGGGGGATATAAATTAAACTGCATTAGACTAGAGGGACAAACAAAAGCAAGAATCTAAAGCTAACCTTGTAGTAGCTTCCCCCACTCATGTAACAGAAATTTCTAAGGTAAAACAGGCTAAGTGAGAAACTGGTATATATCACAAAAGATGCAGGAGAGATCAAATACATTTCAGTGTTATCTCAAGTTTTATTTCTTTCCTGTGTTGTAGTTTTCTAAGAACATATTTAAAAGATCGTGTTTACAATACACATATTTCTTCTTGAGTGTCTGCTGTTAAATACAATAGCAAAATAATTCCACAAAATCCCCACCAAAACAAAACAAAACCAAACCCCCAAACAAACAACCCCAAATCAGCAACACTTCTCCTTCCCATCCCAAAAAAACCCACCTCTACCTGCTTCTTTAGTTCAAATCTCTGAGACATTTTTGGCTGGGTATAGAGCAGCAAGTAAACACTGATATTACTGCAGCTTCTACAGCCACTAATGTCTTCTGTTTCTGAGATCCCAAAGACTGGGATAATTACATTCTGCAAGAGGCAAAACAATTTATGAAAAAAAAATGACACATTCTCTTATTAAAAATTAAATAGGACTTCCATAATCAGCTGCTTCAAATATGCCTGAATAATGACAGCTAGAAACCAGTCTCTGCAGATTGCTCATGAAGTGGGTGTGAAGCTGAAGTCAGAGTAAGAAAAAAAATCACAATGATAAAAGAGCGTTTTCTCAGAGCTTTTACAAGGTCATTTGGCCTAGGCCAGATAAAAGTGAATATTTCTCCAGTACCCTGTAACAAGAGGGAGAAAACAGAATTAAAAATTATCTTTTGCAGCAAAAACAAAAATCAAAGTCAACTTCTCTAGGATTATGTCCACTGAAAAATAGTCTCCCTTTTCTTCTGACAGGTTTTAGCTTGTAATTATGTAAACCCTTCATGAAGAGATTCCTATCTTTTTGTAAATTTCATTCACAAAATGTCCTAATTAGTTGTCCTATTAGATTAATAACTCTTTGAACAATATATTCATGTAGCAAGCTGAAATGTGTTTTCAAAACAACAGCAAAATAAGGCTTAGAAAAGTGCACCCATCCATAGGTCTTATACAGTTCAACTGTAAATATATTATTGGTATTGTAGAAATTGTGAAAAACAACAAAGGATCCAATACATTGAACTCCTTCAGCTGCTGACGGTTTACAAAACCTAAGAGTATCGTGGGCTGCAAAAGACGGCTATTTCCTCCTCTGTGGGGAACTGCCTTTATTTACTTGTTGTCATTTCTTTAGTGAATTTGAGTTAATTTTTAATAACAAATTTACTCCTCATTAAATTGAAAAGATGACTCATGGGAGGCCAACAATATTATTTAGATACCATCTTCAGAATACAACTCTGCTGCAAAAATACTAAAATAATTATTGGAGCAGAAAAATGAGGAAGAAAGTCATAGAAGAATACCTGCATTTGTGGGAGAAGGGTTGAAAGCAAGGGACTTACTGAAGTTTGGGGTTTTTTAATTCCTCTTTATAAAATCCTGCTTCTCAAAAAACATGAGTTGTGTCAAAGTCATCTCCTAAGGCAAGAATAATGCGTGTCAGTGCCTGAACCTGCTTCAGAAGTGTCCAAGTCTGGAAGCAAAGGCTCTGCACAAATCTTTATATTGGAAATCAGAGTTAGGGTTGGGAACCCCTTTCCCGTAGGTGCAGTGAGCCTTACAAAATGGTCATTTGAACATAGGGGGCCTGATGTCTCTGATTCAACAGTGGTGTTTTACTGACAGCCTCCACTGACAACAGTGTCCCTTTTTGCTCACGGGAAATAGCAGTAAGAACACAGCCCACAACAAAGTTATCCTCTTTCACTTAGGATCAGTGAAAGCTTGCAAAGTCACCTCCTGCATTTCCATCCATACTCCTCAGCTGCCCAGGTTTATCCACTCATAGTCCATGACACAGAGAATGTGGATGTATCAGAGTTTTAGCCTAAATATCAAGGCACCCCCAGCAGATGCCTTCCATGCCATCAGAACTTCCTCTGACTTGAAATACACGTTCTGCAGTTCTTCACAAAAGAATGTCTTTTAGAACAGGTATGTGCCATTGCATGGCCCCAAACACAGAGCTGGAAAGCATTTGTTTTAATATCCCCTCTCATTACTTGATAATTAAATGACATGAAATGTCAAATACGAAGCTAAATTAACACCAGCATTGGTACTAAAAAGAATGAACAAATTCATTGTTCTTACCTTTCTCCTCCTTTATTCCAAGTCATTTGACTCCTGGATGAAAGAAAAAAAAATGCATTAGTACAGTACAATGTACAGTACAATCACATATTTATAAAAGAATTATGGTTATCCAGTTGTGTGGAACTTTCTTGATTACTTGGTGCCCTTTCCTGTCTTTTGAAACTTCACTTAAAATAACAAGTAAACCCTTCTGCAAGATTCCAGTTCTAGCAATAAATATTTCTTCAATCTGAACTCAATATGAATAGGAGGACGTATCAACTCAGGAGATAAACATATTTTGGTTTTGCTGGAAAAAATGTGTCTTCAGATGCTTCAATCCTTTCTTGAACTCACAATTTGAAAGAGTGAAAAGCTTCTTCCATTCCTCCCCAGACTCCCGCTATTCTCTTTTAGGATGTGATTTTCAAAGGAAAGAATGATTGAGCTCAAAGTCAAGCCAGGCAGAACACATCTGCATATGCTGTTTGACTGCCTTGTCAGAGGTAAGTCATGAAACTCAGCTACAGCATGCCTGGACCTATTCATCTGAGGTCCCCATATCAATGCCGATACTTCTGCCGAGTAGTTTCTTTTCTGCCATTCTTCTGGCAGAAATAGACAAGCACCTTACAAAAAAACCCCACAAAACCCCACAAAAACAAAACCCAAACTCACCTCTTTTAGGAACAAAAATTAACAAACTTTCCAACTCAGATTGTGCATTGACTGACCAGGTTAAAGCTAAGTTAGGAAACCACATTCTTTGTTAAAACAAATGTAACCATTGTGGATTGCACTCTGCGATATTCTTATATAAATTTTCTATTCTCAATATTCCCATGTTAAAAAGAAGTATTTTTCTTTGTCCTGGGAAAGCAGCATTTTCAGTGCAACTTTATCCATCTAAAAGTAGCTACAAGAACTAAACCAAGAGCTAACCCACAAACCATGTTTATTTAAAATAGTTTTATCCATAAACCATGTTTCCTTAAAACAGATTTATCCAGCCTCCATTGAGTCTCTGTTCTGCATATGGGAAAGGAAGCGATTGGGGTTTCCTGTCCCACTGCACCTGGTATTCAGGGCACAGTTGCTTCCCACAATGAACATCTACAACTGTGCATCCACTGAAAGGGCAGAGTCAGCATCTGAGAGAGCATTTCTCATTCTCATGCACGACACCAGCTGTAACGGAGACACGAAACAGGTTGATGTAATATGTCATGTTGCCTTCTAGATTCTGGGTTTACTACAGCTTAAAGAGTTTCAGCAAGACAACTAGTACTCTGTTAAAGAAGAGCAGACATATAAATTTCATATGTTGACCATGTGACCTTTCGCCATTGATAGAATAGACAAAAGGGTCCTTGACAGTGCTCCATTTCCATGCAAAACCCCCCCAGGAGCTCTGTTACAGGCTTGCCATGCACTAGCACTTGGCCTCTGCAGATCCCTTCGTACTTGAACACAGGCAAATATCACAATGCTGTGAATATAAAAATATGCACCTGTTTTAAAGTTACTCTTTTGTAAAAAATAGGAGCGGTTTAATATTTAAATAAAACTGACCATTCATTGCATTACAGTGAACAGATACTGTCTTAGTCATAGGTCCCAGCTGACTAAGGATTAAATCTTATTGATTAAACTTTGACATCAAAATGACAACTTTCTTTACCCTCCTACCCTAAAAGGTTTATCCTTATGTTAGAGACAATAGCAGCACACAGGACATCAAAACTTTCTTGACAGCATACAACAAGACTCAATGCTCTCTCAAGGGTGTGGTAGCTCACAGACAGAAGTGGAAATTCATTAATTTGTCTTCCCATTAAAACAGAAAACCACACAAGCACCTAGCGAGTGCCCTGGCACTTATAACCAAAAAGGAAGAAAAGATTAATTTCACAAAGACCTTTCTTGAAATAACAGCTTACAAATATTCCTAATAAAAACACAAGATGTCAGATGGCAGACGAATTAATGAAAACCAGTTTCCTATTGATGAGGGGATAACTGGGCAATGCAACCGATCTCCTACCCACTGACTGAACGCACACAACGAATTTGCCTTCCCTCCCTTCTCTCCATGTCCCCTGTGATATCCATGTCCCCTTTTTAACCCATGTTACCCCCAGGAAAACAGGGCAGAGCTGCAGCTGCTCTGGAGCTGTGCCCATGCTGATCGGCCATAGGGCTGCAGACAAACAACGCACAGAGTGCCCGGGTCCTTCCCACCGCCCATCAGAATGCGGCACTGTTTTGGGGTCTCTCCTCTGCCAGCCATTGCTTTTCAGGAAACACACAGAATCTTAATTATCTTTGAGGCTTACACTCCCTTTCAATTTTGGCTATGGTTGGCCAGCAGGTTGAAAACCTTATTACATGTAGACAGCCAGTGTGATCATAGAAACTTCATTTCCTTAAGAAACCAGGCTAATAGAAATAATAGTGAAAAATCCAGCAGGTATACTGACAGCACAGTGAGATGTTCAGGTTCTGTTAAGTGTGAAGCCATTGTGACTGTGAAGAGTTCAAACAGGGGGAAAAAATAAAAGCAGGAAAGAGAACAAATATTTCCTCTTCAGTGCCACTGCACAGATGGAGCAGGCTCAAAAATTATCTGCAGGTCTTAACTTTGGGAACCTTTTTAGTTTCTTTTAATCTTAGTATACCATCTGATGTGCTTCAGTAAGCTCCCTTGTAATGTAAACCACCATGCTGCAGACTACATGACTTGTAAGCCCCACCTGGAGTTCGATTCTTTTTGCTTAAAATCCCAAGGGAAGAGGGAATAATCTTGGTATAATCAAAGACACTGAGGTTGCAGCCTCCAGCCTGTCTTTTGAGAGATATTTTTCTTTCTTGCTCTTGTTAACAATACTCATTTTTAATTCCTTTCCATGATGGCGTATTCTTTCATAGTTTATTCTTTCCCCGTTTTGTTTAGTCTTCAAATCTCACATCGTAGCATAATGGAGAATCGATAATCTAGCATTACCCAACAGAAGGCAGGCTCCTTGGGAGCCATTAAGTAAACATCAGAGTAAGAAATTTATCACTTCTACATGCAGGGTTTTATTACATTTGTGTTGATGCATTCTTTGAATATATATAAATATATTAAAAAGCACAGATTGGCTGCGTACATCAGAGTTGTTTGTTGTTAAAACTGTGCCTAGGCTGAGTGCGCTTATTTAGTGGTACCAGCACCTGTCCTGTGGAAGAGGACATATGGCACCTGGCTAAAGGCAACACCCCACCCCTTCCACCTCCCCACCCCCCGCCTCTTCAGACAATGAGACAATGGCAAGGTTTTCAGTGGTGACAGCAGGCACTCTGAAGTTTAGATATTGGGGATCTTGGCTGCGTCACACATTTTCTTTTGAGTTTATTAGGAAACAGTTTACAAATTGGGGTAAAGGACACAAAGTGAAATAAAAACTGTATTTTCCACCCTTGCTGCCTTTGTTAACCATCTAGCAGGCTTTACCTTTTGCCCCTCTGTCCTACCTGAAGTCTCTAATTCCACTATCTGCAGACATGCCATCCTTCAGGAGATGATTCAGGTCTGCCATGCAGAGTGCCCTCTTGCTCACACTCTTCTATTATCCTGAACATCTGCAGTTTGGCTTCCTGGATTGCCTGGCATGTAATATAGGCGTTACCAGTAAAGCCTCTAACCAGCTGGTTCCCCAAGCAGCTGCCCACAGGCCTTACAGGAGGTTGAGCTGGCAGACCCTGCCTTCTCTCAGCAAGACCAAGAGAATCAGTCCAAGGTTCCCAAGCCTTCTGCCATGGCCCAGGGCTTGCCCAAAGCTTGTAGTGATGGAGACACTCTTTTTTCACTTCCAGTATATAGAAAAATCCAGCAGCAAGAATATCTGCTGCTTAATCATGCCTTGATTGATTGAACCCGAGGCTTCCTGGCATTCATCTGCCAACATACACACCCTCACCAGACAGTCAACTAATCAGTTCAAGCTTTTCTGGTTTATTAACTAAACATATTTTTCTACACTGACACATTCACTAAATTCTCTTAGACTCACCCTTTTGCTGCTCATTCTTTGTAAATCTTCCATTTCTCCACTAGGGTCCTCTCAGCAATGGAAAGTCAACCTTATGGAGATTTCCATGACGGGAATACTACACAATTTTACTTTTTTTACACTGAATAATGTAGTTCTAAATAACATTAATGCCTCATTAGGACAGCTCAAAAAAATTAGTGGATGTTTAAGAAGCTACAGTCAAAGTATCTTTTCTTCAGACAATCCTTACAAACCCTGTATTTTAAATTGGATGCAGTTGAGTCTTCTTTGCCATTATTTTATACAGGTAAAAAATAAACTGCTGTACCTTTCATGGGATTTTCCGCCTCCAATTTCAATATGGTATTAAAAAGTTTACAGCATTTCCAAAAATCCTTCATTTATAGACTTAAAAAATCCCTTACGATTTCACTACCCTTGTTCTGAACTTAAGAAGTACCTTGGATGTAGTTCCTTGCAGTATGCACCTTGCATGCAAAGCCACTGAGTTTTGCTGCAAGAGCAGCTGTTCCTCCCTTCTCCCATTTGAATAGCTTATATTTAAGACAGGATTTCTTCTTAAAAACTATTGTAGACAGCCAGCCAGGACTGTGAGTTCTGCCAGGCAGGCTAAATGTACATAGACACATAACAGAATCTGGGGGAAAAGTAAACTTTTAAACAATCTCTTTGCTTTCATGTTCTGTATCCAAAAACTTACCCAGATGCTGTTACTGAGGTAGTTCAGATTCTCAGAATATCCAGGTTGGTGGAGTCTATCAGGTTGCATTTTGCTCTGGAGTCGGTCCAGGAAAGCGTTATTTACCCTTAAAACACAACAAAAAATGAATAATGAGTGAAGGTAGATGAGGAGTTCACAAACATTTGAAATTTAGCATACTTTGAGTGGCTTTCCCTATTGGCAGTTTAATACCCACCTTCCTCTGTTTTTCAAATCTGTGCTGCATAGCCATGGACAGGCATGACATAGGGTGGATTTAATTTTCAATTCACTATTATCCAGGGATCAGCCCGTTGTGATTAAAAGGCATAGCTCAGCTGCTGTGAGAAATGCACCAAAATTATCTGTAGAAAGACGACCTGCATACCACCACCCATCTTATCGGGGAGGTATTGCTATTTTGGCAATTCACCTTAGGTAGTCTTTCAGCTTTCAGTACACAAGGAGAGTTTCCAGAAGTACTATTTTCCTAACGTCAATGAATAAAACCACTTAAGCTTGTTACTAATAGAGACAATTTGTGTAGCTGACAACTTTCCCTACCATACAGCTCTGAAATCAACTCTAGCATTTCTTTGTACTGCTCTATCAATCTGGAAAGCATGCACAAATACAAATGTACTTTTCCTCAATCTCTTCTAAGTTTTTTCAAACCTCCTGAAAACTGTTTCTTTTTTCTCCCTATTAATGCTTAGGACTGACACACATGCTTAGACATGACTGTTGTTTTAATGTTTTACAATGCTATTTGTAAGAATGATGTAAAATGCAAGATGCTGGATTATTTCTATCTGGGGACATGAGATGGACTGAATCAAAAATCCTTCATTAACTTCTATGGGTAATTATCTCAATATCTTTGCTACAGAAAAATAAGAAATGAAAACAGTATGGAGCGTGGTTGCCTAAAGAACTATTTTTTTTATATATATTACCTTAATGATACAAAAAACCCCACAAATGGTGGTTTTATTTTTGAGCCTAAATGTTGCTTCTTTTTACCAGCACAAAACAAAGCTGACAATAAAGCTGTGCTTCAAGATAATGGAAAACCAGTTAAGTGACAGAAGTGCAAGATTAGATCTGCTGAGCACAGAGAGGGCACAGCAGTGGGGCACAGCCCCGGGGTGCGAAGCAATACAGCTGCAGAAGGCCTTGCTGCACTGCAGCTTCGATCTGTGTCAATATCGAATCCCACGTTTATCTCTGCCTGTTAACTTCAGTGACAGCCAACCACAAAACGTGGCATTGACAAAGTAGCACATTCTAAAATAAAGCAAGATTGAGTAAATAAATAAAAGATAGATAGATAAAATGTTTCCCAGCTGAAGCTACTGTACTAGTAGTTACCCATGAAATTACTAATAGTTTCTACCCTATATCCTGTGCCGATAGGGTAAAGTGAAAAAGGTACTCTGGGTCACACTGCATTACAGTAAACAGTTGTAATGATGGGTGTTAGTGTCTCATTTGAAGGCAAAGTTAAACCAGAAACGAGGTCAGGGATCCTCATTGCAATCATCTTCTAAATCATGAATGCCTGCAATTTTGAGACCATTTCCAGATAGGAATTTAATTAAAGTGTGTTCTGCATTTTTGCATCATACCTCCTCTGTTCGTTTTGACGTGCTTTTGTCCTGGCTTCCTCCTCCTGCTTTTGTTTAAATTCCATTAATTCAGCCTGGGAATGATAAGAGAAAAAACAAAACAAAACAAATATCTAAACAACCAACAAACTTTTAATTAACAAACCTATGTTGCAAACCCAATTAATTCCACATGGTGTTACCTCCAGCTAGAGCCATGAGACAAGTTCATTCCCAGAACTTCTCTCAACAGCATTTGATTTATGTGACAGCATGATGTTAAAATCTGCGTTCATTTTTCTGTTCAGCATTGCACTGGATGAGTTTTGTTTGTGCCTTAAAAGGTGGGAAGTTACAGGATTCAGACATTCACAGTCCTAAATTTGAAAAAGTATGCCAGACAGGATTCTGCTTTCCCTTGCCCCCACCCATGGGTTTGAATTCCCCTGTGGGTCCAAGGAGGAATACAGATGAAGTCACTTTGCAGGAGCAGACATAGTCATCGCACCCACAGGGTATGAAGACATGCCCTTTGCCTCCTGCCTCCATGAAGCATGAGGAGAAGATAAGAACAAGGGTATGTGGCATGGCATGTCACCCCCAGCTCCCTGGGGCTCCCCCCAAGGGTGAGGGAAGGGCAAATGGTACCTGTTGGTACCAAATGGTAAAAGTCTGTGCAAGCTCTCAGTGTTGCAGTAGCCTACCATCCTTATGCTATTAAGCTTTATAAAGGAAATTCTTCTCAGAGGAGAGTTCGCTTATGCAATTTCAACCAGGACTGCAAAGGAAGCGCAGGCTGTACGACTCTGCTCTGCATGTCTGCTTGTTTGCCTGGCTCTTTCTTCCTGCAATGCACCCAAGAATTGGAGATGCAGATTTTTCTGCAAAGAAAATTTGGCTTGCAGGCCGAGGGGGAAGGGATGGGAACAGACCCATCTTTCATATTTTCCATAGCAACTAAGCAGCCGTAGGAATAGGAACTAAAATAAAATGATGCAGTTAGATAAAAGCTTCAATAACTGAATGGAACCACAGAAGTTGTTTTGGTTTTTTTTTTTTTTAAAAAAATCAATTTAAGTGGAACATTAAATAAAAACTATGCAATAAATGTATGAAGAAAATCAATAACTGTGAATGTGTTGTGTATCAATATTTGTCTAGCCCTAAAAGAAGAAACAGGATTAAGAAATAAAAAAGCCAACCTTAATTTTCAGTGTTTTAAATAACTATTCAACCTGAAAATTAAAACGCAGTATCTGACTTTCCAATATGCTGAGTCCTCTCTTGGAGTAACGTCTGAAATATATTGTGTCTATATGATGCGGTGTTCAAAGCGTACTGAAAATTTCTAAATCAAGCAATACACACTAAAACCTGTTTTGAAAAAAAAAAAAAAAAAGGGAACTGACAATACCTACATGTTTTATAACTACACTGTGCTAGAAGGTACACACAAGACAGAATTCACAGTTATTTTATTAAATAGTTTGAAGAGAGAAACGCGCCAACATATATCTGAGGGACAATTATTGGAGCCTTTAAAATACATATTATATACAGTAAGTTTATAAGTAGTGCATTACTCTGTGCAATAGGTAGCAGCAACTGTGAAGGCAAGGAGCACTTGGAACTGTGCACCGAGCAAGAGCAGTCTTAGAAGCAGCCAACAGCTTCTCAGCAAGTTGTGGAAATCGGTAGAGCCTAAAGCTCTAAATGAGTTCCTTAAACCAAACTCATACAGTAGGGGCATGTTATTTCACATCTGTAGTTATTTTCTCTATGGAAGAATCAATGTAAAGAATACAGCAGCTACCAGACTTACACCCATCAGGACTGGCTTTCAAAAAATTTTCCTCTGTACAGTTCCTGGGATTAAGCACACACCTGGTGGGGAAGTAATTAAAAGCCACTCTTTTCCCCCACCTTTTATTTCCAGCACCCTGGTTGCTAGAACACTATGAAACAAGGACAGTTATTGCCAATATTTAACAAAAGATATCCATGAGAGGGGCTCAGTCACTTGTCCAGCTCTAGTAGAATCTCACCGCTTGGAATTTCTCATGCTAAGATTCTGCTACTGGGGAAGCAGTTGAACATTAACTTGGATGGTAGTAACAGCAGAGGCATGGCAAAAGCCTCAGTATTTTTTCATATGTTTTTGAATTATTTGCTAATACGATTTTCAAATGCTGCCCTCCCCATACTTGCACAGTCAGACCTGGAGCCAAGTCAGATAACTTGGCACAGCACCATCACCTTGTGTAGACGAACTTTATGTGGATACGGTACCCAAATCTACGCCAGAGGGACTACAGTGGTTCAGACACATTTCAGGCAATGCATGCCACGCATGCTGAAGATGAAGTTCAAACCTGCAGTTGTAGCATGCTTGCTTTTTAGACCATTCAAAACTCTTCATTTAGGTGGTTAGCAAGGGAACAGAGCAGCATACAAGCTTAACAGCAAATCTGAGTGCTTCCGCAACCCCATTCGG
This sequence comes from Falco peregrinus, assembly GCF_023634155.1. NCBI lineage: Eukaryota > Metazoa > Chordata > Aves > Falconiformes > Falconidae > Falco > Falco peregrinus. The sequence continues at coordinate 89,012,689 of NC_073724.1, forward strand.
GAGTCAGGGAACACAGGCCTCAGCTCTCTAGAAAGAGACTACTCAGAGTCCGAGTCCATCATGAATATCTCAGTAAGATTACTTCTGCCTGAAAGAGAGGAAACTGGTTTCCTTAGCCTATGAAATCGGGTGCCATGGTCAGAAAATGCTCTGCACAATTATTCAAATGGAGAGGTGAACAGGAGCCAGTCATCCAGATGCAAATAACCTTGAACCCAGAAGGTAAGTAAGTCCCTGCCCACATTTTACAGCTTGGCTCATCTCTCCCACAATATTTGAATACAGTGACTGAATCACTTTTGCGAAAGAGAAACTCTGTGCGTAGGTTACAAGTAATCAATGTATTTAATTGGTTTCACAGCATGCAAAAATGCTACAATATGCAAACTGTTGATGTATAATTACCTTCCTCCGTTGTGCTTGCTTCATCTCCTCTAATCTTCTTTTTTCGTCCTCTCGAAGAGCTTGCTTATAAGTATGGCTTCTTACCTATTGTTCAGCAGAGAATATAAACATATTGGTGTGGGGAGAGGGGGGGGGCAAAGTCCCAAACCTTATTCCCAAATCATTATACAGGTAATTAACAAAACAGAAACAGATGAATAATTCCAGTTACTTATAAAACCAGATTGGCCTCAAGAACAGAATTTAAACAAGAAGTGGCCTAAAGCTTCTCAGTCTCAGTTTGGTTGAATGTCCACTGGCACGTCACAAGGCAGCCACAGCACGTGCTGTCCCATGTGCCGGTGTCACACATACATATGCTCAGGATACCCTGAGCAGTCAGAAAACACCGTCAGGATGTATGGTAGTGTGATAGGGTACTCTGGGAAGAAATAAAAGTACTGAAAATATTAGTGAGATAACAAAGCAGAACGGAGGTCTGGTAACAGAGAGGAACCCAGGATTATTTGTGGAAAGGCATTTGTGGAGGTAGGGCTACAGAAGCTGAGAGATCAAACCTGCTGTACTATTTGTGGGGCAGCCAAGAGAACTAAAAATCTGAACTATGCATCATGAATAATGTATTCAACTCTGGTTTTGTTACAATAACTAGCCCTGGTCTTTCACAAGTAGTAGTTGTTTAAAAAAGACAACCTACCGCTAGGATCTTACAGGATCCTTAGAATCTTATACACGGGAACTTAGACTGTAAAGCCTTTGAGCAGGGACATAGTGTAGCACACTAAAAAATGAGCCAGTGTAATTTAATACAAGTGTGCAGCTTTGACTTTAGTGAGGAATTTGTTGCAGGTCTACACAATGTTCTCAAAACTTGATATATGCATGCAGAACGACACCATTAAAACAACAGGCACATAATTTGCTAAAAAGACTGAATAGAGAAAGCAATTATTAATAGCTCAATTTTGAGCTGGGAGGAGTTGTTACATATGTCCAGGGAGACTCATTCTGGGTCCAATATTATTCATTACTCTCTGTAATGGCTTGGAGAATTGTGTGAAGTGTATGTTAATCAAGTTGGAAGACAATAAAAATCTACACAGGATTGGTAACACTTTGAAAGACAGGATTAAAATTAATTATGAGCTTGATTAAATAAGCAGGCTGAAAAAGTCACCAATGACAGAGTCACTCCAAAGACGTTAAATTTGTTCATGCACCTCAAGTAACGTTTGACACTGATATTTGAACCAGGTGTGCTAAATTAATATCATTATCAAGGAAATTATGTGAGGGAAAAAAATTTGATCAACATTACATCATTCCACACCTCTCTTAGAACACAAATCTTAAACTTAAAAAATCACAGACACACACACACATATATATATGCCTCCCTTTTAGCATGCATGTCAAGCACCTAAGTTTATCACATTTCACTATTCAAATACATTGTTCCTAAATCTTTTAATTACTCCAGACAAAGGGCAGGTCCAAGATAACATCAAAATTAGAGTTCAATTTTTTCCCACTGGTTTAGCATTTTGGTACTACACCAAGTTTATTTAGATAACAACTCATTGGTTATGTGTTTCAGATTCCTCACACAGAGTACAGAGGTTGTGCATATGCCTATAGACCATACCTTACACAAGTTGGTTGGGAAGACATTTTGCTAACTGCATAGTGCATTATAAGGAAGTTATTAATTGATTCATAAAGCTATAAAAATGCTGCCATGCAAAAGTCACGTATAGTATCAGCTAGTATTAAAGAACAGTATGGCTAAACGATGTATTTTATCTGCTTGGATACTAGTGAAGCCAAAGATGAACATGGTATATAATTTGGCATAACTGATTAAGAAACCCCGCAAAAACTGGAACAAGAAAGGCACACATAGGTAGGTGAGGTAGAAGGCAAAGGCTAAAAGTAGGACATGTTCCCCTGACGAAATTCAGTGTTCCTTTAGGCATCTACCCACTTCTGTATAGATATGAAGACACCACACCAAAATCCATGTCAGCCCTGGCGACATGAGCTCACTTGTCTTCGCAGTTCAATGCCCACACCATACAAAAGGCTGCAGAGCTGGGTTATCCCTATCAAAAAACAAGCTTCCCACTGTTTGGAGTATCAGGTGCTTCAAGAGGGAGGTAGAAGTGGTTTCAAGACATCTTTTCTCCCTTCCCGTAGCCTTTCATCTCTCTTGTCTGCTCAGGACTACAAGACAAGTCTGAAAGCCACCCTCCTGCAATGCTGGGCAGAAGTTGGCTCCTTCAAGCTATATATCCGCCTACATACGCTAGGATTTCTTTAGGGTTTTCAGAGACACAAAATGACCTGAGGAATCAAAGGGGAAAGGAACTGATTTTCAGTATCACCTTCCCTTTTCATGTAATGAAAACCAGGAAGAGATACTAGAGGCAAGACAGAGCTGTTGTATATTCTGTTTGCAGCAATTGCTATAATGCCAGGTCCTTGCACATTTCCAAGGCTTCTGAGGAAATATGGTGGTAAATCTTTTCCTCCCTTTACTCAGCTGTTGGTGTTCAAGGTTGTATACAAGAGGGCTGCCCAGATTGAATACTTCCAAGTTTCTGCTGACTAAGGACTATTGCCTGTAACGACAATTTCTGTCCACTTGGCTGCCTGCTCTCTCACTTCCCCCAATTACAAACCTCCCTCAAGGAGAAATACTTCTGTCTCAGGGTTAGTATTCCTCACTGCAAGCTTTTACATCAGCAGGAAAGCTTAGTTTAGACACAAAGAGACTAATCGTATGCGAAAAAGCCTTTTTGAGGCCATTAAAATAACGAAACTTATGCAATACTTTATCTGTTTCATAATTACATTGCTACTTACCAGGCTCATTTAAACTGGGACAAAGTCCCCAAGCAGTCTATGGAATCACTTTTAGGATGCAGTGAGAAATAAGCTTCTCTTCTGACTAGATTTCAATGTAGTAAAGCATCTGCTGACATGAACTAGTTGAGATTTCATAAAAGCTTGCCACCAGCGGATGGGTACAGAGCAAATTTAAGATTCTGCTCTGACCTTAGAATATAAATCTGGCTCTCATTTATCAGAGAGAGATCTGTGAATAATAAAGGCAGTCCCCAACTATGTAGGGTATTCTGCTGGTTTTTAAGAGACAATGTAGGCAATCTCACTCACTCACCCAGAAAGACTCCTTGATACTCACTCAGTTATGTCTAGGCAATTAAGCTCAATTAGAATATTCTGCTATTACACTATTGACAGCACCTGGAAAGCTGACAGAAAATATAGCACATGCCATGGTTTTGCTTACCCATGCTGTAGATTCTGGGCCACGATCAGCAATCTGACAGGAATCACTCTTTGGCAAACCCAAGTCCAATCTGTTCAATAATTCATTGGTTTTGCTATGAAGAAATCCAATCCAAATAGAATTGTTAGTGCTTCCATAAAAATAAATACAGCTTTTTATTCCACCCTTGGAACCTAGCCTAGACATTTTATCATGTGACTGCTGAAAACCATCACAGGTGGAACAAAAGGTTATAGACAGACAGAATGAAATGGGACAGAGGATACAGAACCTATATCATAGATAAGATATTTGCGGGGAGGAATTTTTAAGCAATTGCTGTCATTTGCATGTTTGGGGTCTACAGTGGCTATGCTTTCTTTCCTTACTGTAAAGCTCCTAAACCACCAAATTGCATACCACTGGATTTCATCAGGATGCAACTGCTTCACCGAATCGTTGGAAATCCTTCTACCAGATCTATAAATCTCAGATAAGTAATTTAAAATATTATTTTAAGGATTTTTCCTTCATGATTAATAAATGCAGCCTTACAACAGGTTACCTAATCAAGCAGAAAGATTTTGAAGCATTTTGTAGCATTGAAAAAAAAAAAAAAATGCCTGCCTTTAGTTGAAGCAGAATTGCACAACATTGTCACTTCTTATACTGGAAAGGGCAATTTCATTTTTCCAATCACATCTGTTACAAACCAGATTTTCAAAGTAGCGTCATTTTGCTCACAGTTTCAACCAACCACACTTAAACAAAGTCACAAGCAACAACCATAAACAAATGTTAAGTATAGGAGATTCAGTGCTGTGTTCAGAAACCAGTTCCTAACTTGCAGTCCCAGGCATATCTATTCAAGCCTTTGCTCACTCAAAGGAATAGAGTTAGAAGAAAGAGGCAATTTTATTTCTGTATACAGCTTTGGAAAGCATGAAAGTACTGAAGCGATAGCAGAAAGAGTGCTTCAAGAGGCATTCAACACAAAAATTTACTCTGCTAAGAGGGCAACCAGCTAGCTCTGTGGGGGAGAAGATGCTGTTACCAAAGACAGCTACTTAACCTTGGAGAAAAAGCCTTGGCTGCCAAAGAGTGATGATGACTAACTGCTGAAACAGACTAGCAAGTGTGTTTTTATCTTTCAGTCCATGATCTGAAATGGTGAATAGATGCATTTTTGGAACATGTCCTGCTGGTCAGTGGTTATATTGAGAAGTGGGGAAAAATAACAAGAACTCACAAGTTCTTCTCTGCTACTCTACACCACACAAAACCATGTTACCACTTTGGGTACAGAGTACTTGCTCAAGCTGTAGCAAGCCATGCTTTTTGAGTCTCGGCATTCTCAGTTCACTCCCTTTCCTCTATTACCCGGGTAGTTAACATGGACCTCAGCCAATGCACAATACAGAAAGAACCAAGTGAAACATAAGATTCCCTGCTCTACAAAGCACCTGTATATCAAGGTTAAATAAATTAATAGTCTTCTTACCCAAGTGCTAAGCACACACATTTTTTTCCATGAAAGATGAGTGGCTGAGTGGTGAGATTGCACAGAATAATTTGCGGAACTTGAAGTTTTAAATTGCAGATTTTGTGTTTCTCTACCCGTGCTAAAATTGCTAAAATAATTTATTTCTACACCAGAAAGACTAAGAACTCCTGCAGAAAGTCTAGAATATATTTGAGCAGGTTAAAGCTCTGCAAAGAAATATGGCAACTTGGGGGTATACCTGGATGTCCTAATTCCTTATGGATGGCAAAAAAATGACATGGAGTATGAGGAAGTTCTCATTATTTGCATAAAAATGGGGTGGAGGGTTAAGACACTGCATATCCCAGATCAGCACACTGACAGGTGAAAAGCTAACTCAGATTTGGTATTAGAAATGACAGTTACAAAAGTGGAAGCAAATAAAGTTTCTCAGCAAGACTGTGCACTACCTTTGAATACAGAAAAAACCTACTACACCAGATGAACTAATTAATACGTTAACAAAGTGTCTCTATCACAAGAAAGGGACTCAGATTTCTGAACCCAAGTAAAGACAAACTCAGTCAAGTCAGTCACATATGTTAATTCGTTGTGCATCATCTCTGTGGAAACCCAGCAATACATCTGGAGTTGCCAGACTGTCAAAGTATTGTCTGAATGGTATTTTTCATAATATTAAACCTATAGTCATAACAATGCAGAGCACAGCATAAGCCATGCTGCAGGGAAAGGGAGAGATGACAGTTCAATTAAAGTTCCAGAGAGGAAAGCATTATCTCCAGCAGGAAATCAGCATATCAAAGTGTCCATAGGTGTTCCACATTCAGACAGTTGGAGCAACATCTCACTCGCTTGCTAGAACTTCAAGGGCTAATCAAAGATGCTAATAAAATGTGTTCCTCTAAAACTAATTAATATTAAGGAATGAAGAACATGAGCTGAAGAAATTAATTTCAATACAGCAGCATCCTGATACCCTTCAAAAATAGCTAGGCAAAAGGAGATCCAATATTTAAACGAACCAAGCAGATGGCGCCCTCCTAACAGGCTGCTAACCTGAGCTCGGACTACCCCGAAGCATCAGGCGGAAGGGAAGACAACCACTCAGAAACACTAGTTAAACTGGAGTGATCTTATGATGGTATTTTGCCTTTCTCAGTAGCCCTGTTTCCCATTACACCATTGGCAATGAGCCTTTCGCTCTGCTAATTAAAACAGGCTACTCCCATACCAGAACGTTTAGTAGGACCAGGCAATACTCTCAGCAGAGGAACTCAGCCATCTATACTGTGGTAACAGTTCCTGCAATAGTCTTGACCTGTTCCAAATAGCTTCTGGCTGCTGTCTGGGAAAGAGTATCAACCACAGGTGACTCCCAACAGGCACAGTGGATGTAACAGCCCCATTTTTGGAGGTGAAAAAGTTTGCTAGCAATGGAAGCAGGCGGTCTCAGGTCTGTTGGCCTCAGAAGGGAAAGTAAGTGACAGTGTTTAATTTATTAGCACAGACGCAACTGTGGGGGAGTGAAGCACAATACTGGATTTGGGGGCTGAAAAACTCTTTAATGCTGTCATGGGAAAATACTGACTCTGCTGCCAGGAACATTGAGTAACGTGCTAGGAAGGGACAGTGCATGACTGTGGAAATCAGTCCACATTGCAGATGCTTTCTGTGAGGGTCCTCAGAGATACGGCTTTACATTTCACAACTGTTCTTCAGAGTGAGTCCTTTCTTCAAAGCTGTTACATAAAAGCATATACTTGAAGCTCAACAAGGACACGTAAAATGCAGAAACATGAATTTGCTACGTGTTCCACTGACAATGGTGCAATTTAGGGATTTAGAGTTGGCACCCTGCACTCACGAGTTACTTCTAGATCAGGGAATCCACACACATTTCTTATTGTTTGGGACGCTGTATTGTGTGTGCTGCCCAAATTCCCACTGGGGTGAGGCAAGGGGGTAGATATAAAAGCTGGAGTGAGCCTAGGTTCCTATGACCGAGGTAGGAGTTCCGAAGCTCCAACAGGGTCACCAGCCTTGACAGCCAAGAAGCAGAAAGCTCCACAGTTGACTCAAGCATGCAACTGTGGAAGATACGAAGACCCACAACTGATCTTGTTGCAGGACCCGAGATCTAAAATCCTGTGCAGAGGTCTTTAATTTTGTGTGTCATTTGGTCTTAACTCCTGTGACATCTATAAAGCCAACAGAAGAGCCAGTACTGAAAAGGACTCATCCTTAGGGACGTGAATAAGGATATGGGCTCTGGCCACAGCATCTTCCTCCACCCAAGTCACACAGCACTGCTTGCTAAGCTTTTAATTTGAGATTGTATTCCTCGGACCAAAGATGTAAAGAAAATAAATTTTTGGCCTATATATAAAGTTCTTGGCTTTAAGTCTGTTTTACAGACTAATATTAAAAATGCATAAATTAAAAAGGTTTTTTGTAATGTTCATTACTTCTTCCCAATGAAACCAGTGGCAGGTAATTCTTTTGCTCTAATTGATGGATATTGAAATGCCAGGACACAGAAAAATATACTGGCTTTTATGCCAGTGCTTTTGAAAAAAAAGGCAGCACAATACTTTTGCATATATCATAAATCTATTTATTTCTCTTGACATTTTTTAAAAGATAATGGCCACTCTTATTACTACTGAAAACAAGACAGCTCCTGAACGCCTTGTTTTCCCAAGCTGCATCAGCAGCATCTCCAGCATTACAATTCTGCTCTAATGAATGTTCGCAAGTATGCTAAGAGCCATTAAAAAACAGCAATATAAAATAAAAATAAAGAATCCCAAGCCAAGTAAATCATTACAGCCATTTCAGAGAGGAGACAACATGAGTAGTCATTAAGACAACAGTAGCACCCAGTGCTGAATGACATGGACACATCAGCTTCCAAAGTCATTGCCAGCAAGCAATGCTAAAGTTATATTTCAACATTCCTTCCAATTAAGCTAAAAAACTAAAACCCATGCATAATGCATACATAATGTTATTTTCACACATCTGCCCAGAAGTTTCACAATGGTTTTTAAACAATAGCAGGATTCCCCCTCTCAAAAACAAAACCAAAAACTAAAACTGAATTTCCTTCAAGACGCATCTTTTTGCGGCACCAGCAAGCATATCTACACTGCTCCCCACTTCAGCTTACTTAATTGGTGAAGCATAACAACTTCCCTGGCTTTTGCAGAAATTAAGATCAGTTGATTAACACTACCAAAGCCCACCCATAAGAAAAGCTGCCCTTTGTTTCAGTAAGGTCCATGGTGGGTGTGTTCTTACTGATGCCCTTGTTCCTTCCTCAGTGAGGGCTCTGCTTTATGCATTGCCATATGCATCCTGGTCAGGCACTTGCTATGACACACAAGCCAGGCTGGCTGGTACTAGGGCCGCTGTTGCTCCTCTATCATGTGGCCTAACAAACATCAAATGTTAAAATAGAAGAAATTACAGAAGCTGTCACAAAGGTTGATGAGACTGCTGTCCATTTATGGAGGTTTCCCATAGATTCCACCTTGGGAGATGGAGAAAGAGACTCAAAGGGAGGTATAGTTGGGATTTTCACTAATGAAAATCAGTTGCTAAAGTGGGAATGAAGCTGGGAGGCCAGTAATACCATTTGTGGAAATAATCCCACCAAAGGTACGTATTTCAAAACTAAGCCATTAAGAAAGTTGCAAGTAGCCCGAGTGGAGCCACCAATGGCTTTTGCTGGTATACATGCACCCTCTCACATCCCCTCTTCTTTGCAGAGATTTACCACAGCAATAAGTTTACAAGATTTAAAGAAGTTCAGAAGGCTACAAGTAACTGCCATGTTTCCTACAGCTGGGCCATGATAAGGGGCAAGGCAGTAAAAACATCTCCATTTGTCAGCAACAAACGTGCCCTCAACTCTACATGGGTTCTGGTTCTCCTATATTCAACTCTAACCCACACCAGCAGGACAGAGTTCACTTTTGTGTAAAAATAAAAACAAACACCAGCCATGTGCAAAGTTCTCAGCATGAACTAACATCCATTTTTTGGTGTGCATGTGGGTGTGGGATTTATCTTTTGCTGGAAGCTATAATGTGAAAAATTACAATGTGAAATGCCTGTATGATGTTGATGGCTCTTCTGCAATGCCCTTTACTGGGAAGAAAGGCCATCCTCTGGGTATTTAGCTCGCTTGCTTTCCAGCACAGATTGTTTTGGTAGCCACACACCAAGCTTAACGCAGCATTCACAGACTTCACTGGAAGTAATGTACAAGCATACTAAGGAGGACTTGGACAAATCTAATGATAGTGATCAAAACTGTACTATCTTTGGCTGATAGGCTTTCTTGCCTGACAAGTTCTTGTTCTTGAGGATAAGAACAAAAACCGCGGCAGTAGTTCATATTAGGTATAAAGCTTCAAGTATAGAAATATTTTTTTAAAAAAAAGGCAACTTTCTCAGCAGAATTATTTTCATCATTCCCTATCCACACCCAAAACTAATCTTTCTGTCAACCAACTACCAACTTGCTTTTTTTGTTTTCCTGACTAGATAAAATAATACAGCTAAGGTATTTTTTCCTCCCACCAACTCATCCAATATTCTTGGAATTTAGCTTAGATGTAAGTTTAATTTATTATCTAAAGTAATAAGCATAAATCCAGTTTTAAGGGAAGTGCAGTTTTGTATAAGTCTATTGCATAGATCTTCCATTCTGTGCGCTCCATCTGCATGTGCAATCTGCTTCTATATTTTCAGCCAGCTTGCATGGGCAGATTAATGCATACAATTAGAAAGCAACCTCACAGGCGTTCAATAAACTGCCTTCATTATTACACTCAAGAGAGTCCCTTTGGATGTCTATAAAAGCCTAGTTTTCTGCCTGTTAGCTAAATAATTGACAATGCTTAAAATAATCAGGAGCAAATGAACAAAATGAAGACCATTGTGGTGAAAAGAAGCAAACAAAAGATTCTCAAGGCTGCAAACCCTTTTTGTGTGAGTCCTCTTTCATTCTCTCTAGCAAGCTATGTTAAAAGTCTGGTCAGGTTTACATTTGCACTTCTGTGGGGAAAATTTGTTACCAGACTGCTGTTTGAACCACACATCATAGGGGACTGAAAACTGGCAAGGACACTAGCATTTATCCTGTAAAAATAGATAAATAAATAAAAATTCTGTTTTGATTCAGGTTTTATTTTCTTACATTTTATGACTTTTGAGAAAACTGAGTTGGCAGGCAAATGTACATCAGCTTGGTTTGGTGAACCTCCTGCATTGTGTTTGGAATATGCACTCAGAGACACTCTGGCAAATTCCGTTTCCAGTTCCAAATTCTGAACAGAATATATTGAGTGCACACATGTACCCTAGTGCAGAAGTGCCAGGAATTTTTACAGGAGTACAACCTTCACAAAAACAGAGGCACGAGTATGTAACAAGGGGAAGGATGAAGTGATACAACATCCATCATGTACTATTAAAAAGTAACCCTGTGTTCTAGACTGCTTTTCCCATTACATAAATAGGTAGATGACTATTAGAAAAGCAGTGGACCACATCCAACACTACAGTTTCTGGGAAGTCAAATCCAAATTAAATAAAAGCACCTTACTAGAGAGCTGGGCTAAAATCATATGGTGGGAAACACTACAGATCAGGTACAGAATCATACAGCCTGCACAGCAAGCCACAGAGAAAAGCAAGTCATGAGGTAGCCATCCCTCACAACTGTTTAAATAACAGGTTTTATGTCCTAAAGAGGGATGTCCTTAAGAGTCCTGGGCTACCCATCTAACCTCTTCTTCATTCCCATTTGGAAAGATGGACACTCAGTCTTTACCTTACAAGGATTAGCAATTGCAAAGTATGAACTACGCAAGCATTCATTCCCTTTTAATGCACTCTTGACAGAAACACAGCTTCTACCACAGGACACCAATGTAAAATGTATCCAAGACACCGTTACTCAGAAGGAAGGACTCCATTTCATGTGTAAGTAGTTTCTGGTAGAAACGTGCATATGTCATTATCTTCTAGATCTGACATCTTCAGAGGCAGAACCGTGGCAACACATCACCAATAAATCCTTCAATTGCATCTCCTCCGTTACTACAATCCATATCAATCCTGCCATGCAGCAACTCCCCCAGCCCAAAGTCTGCTCCTGTGTGCTCTTCAGGGTTTTTCTACTCAGCTACTTTAGGAGATGCCTTGCGAGTACTGTCCATTTTAGTCACCTAATAGAGCTTGAGTCCACCTGGTTCAGAGGAGCTGCTGATCCCAAAAAAAGAGAAGCTCGCAGACTTTTCCACAGCACCCTGCATGCATATCTAGACCCCATTCTCATAAGACACAAATGTATACTCAAGTAACTATAACAGATACAGTTGACTTTCAAGGGCCAGCTGTACGCACAGAAGATAACAAGGCTTTCAATAGATAGCAAATAACTGTATGCTGCAGGCAGCGGACAAGGTTGCAGACAACTTTTTCTTTTTGGCATTCACTTACTTCATGTTACACCCTATGAAAGGGGATTTCAGTCAGCGAGAAGTTCTTGGTTTTAATAGTGACAGGAATTTAATCAGAACAATGAACTTCTGGGTAGCATCATACTTTATTGTCAGAATATGTTAATGAGATGCAAATCTTCAGTGTCCTTACTTATCAAATAGAAGCGGCACTTCATACAAGAGAGGTACTGATTGGGCTGTACCTGTGGAGGCTGATACAACTAGAGGCGGTGATCAATTTTAAAAGGTTTCTCAGCTAATGAGACTGTTGGTACACATCGATCTCGGGAAAACTGTGATGTTGCAGCTACAGATGCTTACAGAGGACAGAATAACCAGGCAGCTTATCTTTTGAAATGGCTCCAAAGGCCATGACTTTGCAGAGGTCCTTGCTTTATATGCAGCGCATGACCTTCCTCCCCGCCTCTCCCAGCAAGCAGGGAAGGTCAAAATACTCTAGCAGAGACAGCGAGGAAAGGAGTACAACCTCATATTTGTTCTCTTCACCTCTAGACATAGGGTCTTAGATGATGGAAGCAGCGAGTCACTCGTTTTTGCATAATAGGCAAAAAAGCACATCTTTAAATACCAAGCACTTTTACACAAACATGTCTCTAATAACTGGCAGTACTTCAGTGGAGTTACTTTACGAGATCTGAGATGTCACCCACTATCTTTCCATTACTCCTGGATGTTGTGCTCCATAGTGTCAATGTATCTTAGCAATGCAACCTCAACAACATCCAGTGGTAAAGACTCGTCTTCCTCTGCCCACCAAGGGATTCCTTTGGACCAGGGAAGGCACTAGTGCTACTCTGTACAGCACAGGATGTTTTTGCTTAACCAAAATTCAATGTAGGTAGTTTTCTGGTCATTTCCTCCAAGCGCAGTATCTACAGGGCCCTCCTGGTGGTATGTTCAATACACAGTACATACAAATAATCTTCTGATAGTTGAACATGATCTTGAGCAATGGAGCTCGACAGTTCATCTTTACCCTCAGCTGCATCAGTCAGTTTGGTTACCTAAGACGACACTTGCTGAATGCTCACCAGGCTTTCCTAGATCAGTGGACAGAATGGCTGCAAGCCAGTCTCCTTCTCAGCCTCAGCTCCTGCACCCCATGGGAACCAAATTACTTGCCCACATGAAGGTGTTTCAGAGGGTTTGGGCCTGCTTTTGACAGAACCAAGCTTACTTTTAATGGAAAAAGTGCTGATTAGCAGAATTCATTTCACCCTAAGCCAAAAAAAAAAAAAGGTACAGACAGGGAAGGTGAGAGAAAGGAAGCAATATGTCTCTGTTCATAACTGAATAAGCCTTAAAACAAAAAACCCCAGATTAAATAGGAAGATAAGAACCCTGTCAATGCCCTTGGGGAAAAAAAAAAAAGTCCCATAACTGAGGACCCTGCACTGAAAAGGTTCTTGTTTAGTTAGGCTTGAAGAGCTTGAAGGTGTCTAGTCTGTCAGAAACAAGCAGAGATCTAAAGTTGCGCAGGGTCTTCAGAAATCCTGAGGAATCAGGGTGTGCGTGTGAGAAATCCACACCGGGACCAACAGAGGACAAACAGCAGGGAAAATACCAGTATCTAGAGACAAACATTGGCAATGTATTTAAAGCAAGAGGTGTATCTAAAGCTAAATGGGAAGAACTGAAAGGAAAAAGACACGGCTGAGATCAGTGAGAAAGCACTAAAATGTCTATACATTAGAGAACAGAGACTGGGCAAATGATGAAGGAACTGGAGCTACTAGCATGGGACAAAAGTGACCTCTTTAAAGGTCACAGAGGAGGAAGGAGCAATCAATCATGCTAAGAACACAGGTGAGTAATTTCAGGAGCCAAAGATAAAAAAAGGTAAAGGTGACTAAACAGCATTGTGTGTTAATTATGTGATAGAATTGGTTTGTATCAGTTAAAAATAAATAAATGGGGTAGAGTGAACTGGCAAGGCAGGAACTTCACTGCCAATGGAATTAATTATGTCGGGAGTTAAGCCATATCTAAATCTGACATTAAGGAGGGATTCTTGGGAAACAGGTCTTCACAGCAGATCTCTACATTTAAGCTGTAGGACTGTGCTAAATATAGGAAGCCCTCATTATTTCTGTGTGGGTTAGTTTCTTTACTAGTCACTAAAATAAATGGGTGGAGATGTAATTTAGATCCTGTTTCAATAAGTAGTCTTGGATTGAACGATCACATATTGATTTAGTTACAGAAAGAAAGCACAAAGTCATTCTATGATTCACAGTTTTCATTTTAAAATGTATGTTTTCAGAAGCTAAGAGAAATCTACTGAACCCAGTTTCTCACAGAATAAGGCATGGAGGAGGGTTCAAATATTTCACAGTATCACAGAGTGGTTGATGTTGGAAGGGACCTCTGGAGGTCATCTTGTCCAACCCCCTGCTCAGGCAGGGCCACCTAGAGCTAGTTACCCATAGTTTTTTAATATCTCCAAGGATGGAGACCTCACAGCCTCCCTGGGTGACCTGTGCCCATGCTCAGTCACCCTTAGATTAAGAAGAAAAAGAAGTGTTTCCTGATGTTCAGGAGGAATCTCCCATGTTTCAGTTTGTGCCCATTGCCTCTTGCCCTGAAGTCAAAAGTTTCATGTCAAAAAGTGAAAGAACAGCAACAGAAGCCAAAGCTTTTCTGAGCCCCAAACCAGACAAAAGCAAACAAATTAAAAAAAAAAAAAAAAAACCAAAGCAAAACAAAAACCAAAACCCAACAAAATCCCAAAGCAGAAGGACAAGCAGATGAGGAATTTTAGGTAATAAGTTTCAATTTTTACTTACTAATATTGATCTTCAAGGAACATCTCTCCTCTTTGTATTTCTTGTTGCCTTTTTTTAACTTCAAGTCTCTCTGCCTACAGCATTCAAAACAAGAAAACATACTTGAGATTTGCAGTATGCAAGAAACAAACATTGATTACTTCAATTCAGGTATTTCAGTAATCTGGTTTTTCAAACAACTATAGCAGCAGGTGAGTACAGAAGTGACCCAATCTCAAATTTGAAAGTCTTTAGCCATGACCAAATAGCTCCCAGTCAAGAGATATCTGAAATAGAAAATGCCACTGTGCTGCTGGCAGACCGGTCTATCCTCACACAGGGTCTCACGAGCCTTCACAGCTCCCATGTCATGGCACTGCTGGGACCAGCTCTTGGTACAACTACTGCAACACTGGTCCTAGCAGGAAGGCAGAGGGCGTGAATCACCGCACCGAAGCAGGGGATAGTCCTGTAGCATTGAAAGCACAGTGACAGGAGTACCTGTAGCTCTGCATGTAGATCTGTGGCCTTCAGGAGCATTAGGTACTGGCCAGCTGAACACGTCTTGAGATGGATGGAAGTGGGAAACATTTGTGCTCAATCAATGCTATTCTACCTCAGTTACCAAGCCCAGTGCAAGTCAACCAAACCCTCGACACACAAAACTCCTCTGGAAATCTGGATACCACACAAGTGATGAAGCCTTTTAACATAAAAATGCATATAGTTTCCAGTAGAAGGATCACCTATGCTGCCCCACCCCCAAAATTCAAGTAGAATAAAACATGAAACTAAATCAGAAACTAGAGAAGCAACAGCAATATGTACCTCAAGCTAAATTCCAGTCAAAGACTAGCCAAATGGGTTTTTTTGACACACAGGCTGTAGGCAGGTTCAGTGTGAAGAGCAGTCAAAAGGCAGTTCAGTGTATTAAAAGCACAGAAGTGCCAAACTGGGATTTCAGCCCTGCTATATTTTAAGCACAAGCTCCCACACTGCAGTTGGTGGGGGGATGCTCCAACAGCAGCTCCCACCCGAGGTTCACGACGACTAGCATGTTGAGCAAACTGCAACTTCAGACTGTCACTCTGCTCATCGCCCACCCTCAAAATGAAAAAAAGTAATATTTGGTAACCCAGCAACTAGACATTGCTCGAAACGAAGTGCCTGGGAAATTCCAGACAATACCTTGCAGAGGTGAGAAGGGAGCTGTGGGTGGGAATGGCCCGTTTGGTCAGAGCCCAGGTGAGGGATAGGACACTGCACCTGGGTGGAGGTATTGTGCAAGGCCAGGTAGAATAGGTGGGAGGTGGGGGTGTAAGAGGGAAAGCAGTGTTAAGAACAGGGTTGTAACCCCCACCCCAATAATTTTCTTCCTGCGCTGCAGTCAATAACGTTTCAGAAGAATTACAATTCTGCTGGCAGTTACTCAATTACTTTGCCTTCAGTGATTTCAGGGTGGGTATTTTTTAATTGGATAAAGAATGACTGCCTGGAAGAAATTTGCAAAACAAGTGCAAATTCGTCCACAGCATGTATTGAATTAAGAGAAAAAAAAAATCCTGTCAGATGTCTGCAGATAGGAAAAGAGCCACTGTGTAGTATAATGCTATAAACTGTTGGAAGGCAAATGACTTAGAAGTTATTTGGAGAAAGGCAATGGAAAAATAAACAAAAGGAGGAAGACAAATCTCTGAATAAGATGTCCCATTGCTCAGTCATCTGACATGCTGAGACAGTGGTAGAATGTATGAAGTACTGATGCAATTAAAAAAAAATAATCAAACTAAAGTAAGGAATATCACCCCACAGTACAGGTAAATTTTGATAGTGTTCAAGGGATATCTTGTTTGCTTCTAACACCTCCACCCAGAGACAGATGATTTTTCAGGGAGAAGACTCCCACTCACCTGTGCAATGTAACAATTTACAGGGAAAGAAAGGAAAGAGGAAGAAAGGAAATCTGATGGCATCTATTTTTGTCAAAGGTGACGCTGATACCCTCAAGACACCAGTAATAGCTCCCAGGCTTTTCACCTCCACTGCTCAGCACTACACGCTGATGCCTTTACCTCTCAAAAAGCATTTGACATGGGATCCACCATCATACTGCAAGGCTCCCAAAAGTTCAAATTCAAAGATCACCGGATTTGCTGTGGTCTAGCTCCTAGCTAGAACAACACACTGATACTAACTTTTATAAATACAGTCCTTCAATATCACCCCCATCTCCCAGCAGATAAAAAAGAAGAAAAAAATCCTACAGCTGTTCTACCACCAGAACAGTGCCTGAAAAGTATACCAGCATATTGAAATTATTTACTTGTGGCTGGTGTGACTATTTTCTGCTCTGGAGGTTTACCCTGGGACTCCTGCTTAGGACACATACAAATGACAGGCAACGGGACTGGGACATTCTCTAAGTAATGACAATCTATCAATAGACATTGCCAAAGCACTCCACATTTGGCATGGTCTTCATAAACAAAGCCAAGAGTGGAACAGCTGTGATACTGAAGGTAAACATGTTGAAAAGCATTAGCAGAAGGTCTGTAAAGTGCCTGGTTTTAACAAATTCCCAAAAAAGGCCATTCATGCTGATTAACACAGTCAAGTTAAAGAGCACATGATCTGATAAAGAATAAAACAAAATTACAGCTTATTGTAAATAGGAGAGTTTCTAAAGATGGCAGGACTGTTACCACATAATGCAAAAGAAAGTTGCATGCAATAGAATTACACTAAGCCTTTTCACTTCAAATCTTTCAAATCTTTTAATGTTTAGTCAAGATTTAGAATATACAAGGAAAGGCTAAAGGCAGGGCAACAGGAACAGAGACTGAATGACAGGAAACATAAATATCCAGTACGCTGAAGTTATGCTATTTTGTGTACAGCACAAATGCAGAAAGCTTAAAAAAAAAAAAGCCAAATATCAGCCACTTCTTTTTTTCTTGGGAACTTTGATGGTCCTTCCACCCCAAAGACACACAGGAAATTATGGTTTGGTCTGGTCAAAATCTTTCATGTGAAGGGCTGCAGAAAGGACACCAAACCACAGATGCCTGCTACTAATGAGCAAATAATAATGGTGCTACTCCCACACCTTCTGCAGATGAGACGTGCATCTCAGCACTAGGGACAAATGCAGAAATAGGGACTTCCTTGCTAATGTTACCAAGTCTCTCCAAAATTATTTCAGTGACCACTCAGAGATCACTAGCTTAGGAGAACAGCCAAACTCATGCAGCCCAGGGTTATCCCATGAACAAAGCAAAGCAGTCCCAGAACAAGCTGCCTCACACAAAGCACACAGGATCCCAACTCTCATTCACTGGTACCATGGAGACTTGCATACCAGTTCACACAAACTGGTCCTGTGGAACACAGAATGAGGGGGAGGGGTCCATCTTTCCTCTTTCTGGGAGCTGAAGAGAGACAAGGTAGATGCCAAGCACAAGGTATTCCAGCACCTAACCTCATGGTTAATTAAAGAATGACAGAGACAGTCAGGTGGACTCATACAAATGGTAAAGCAGATCTTCCACATTTGGGTACTGCCTTGGCAGACACCCAGTTTTCTCTTGGTCACAAAGGTAACAGGAGAGTGGATACTGCTTTTCTCTGCAAAACCAGCATTAAAGCACCAACATAAACAGATCCTATGCTCATAAGCACCACTGGCTTACAGTACACCAACCTTACAATCAAGAAAGAACTGAGCTGAGTACCAGCACCTGACCTAGTCACTGTGCATTAGTCTGCAGGGCTTCACCATTCATGTTTGTTGGCAAAGCAGCTCTCCAGCTGCAGAAGTTTCAGGGCCCCTGCTGATAAAGCTGGCTAGCCATTATTTCCTTTCAGCCTGTCACACAATTTGGTTTTTATTGAATGAATAATAACCTTGAGCAAAAGAAGGACTAGTGTGCAAGAACAGAAGGTTTGTGAATCTGCTGAAAGACATGCTCTCAGCTGATGCCCTGCAGGTGCAGTTGTCTACAAATCACTTTTTTAAAAAAGTTCCTCTCCTGCAGTAATCAGGCAGGGCCCAAGGTTGGTCATACAGTACCGGTTCTTTAGGATCCCTTTTCTGTCATTCTCAGATCTCAGAAACCTTTCATCTGCAGGCAGGGTGACATAGCCAAATTGACACCTTGTAGTAGCTTTCCAGCATGCTTTTCTTAAACACAGAGTTGAATTTTTAACATATAAACATCTTCCAAGCAGAAATCTTCATCAGCTCAATCACTATTGTGGAAGAGAATCCAAATAAACAAATTCAAATTAAGAGTTCTCTTTCATGCTCCTCTGTTTTGTTTATTTGCTTTGTGGGTCTATGTTTATTTATTCAAATTAAACAGTCTGTTTGGAAAAGATGTTTGCCACAATGTTGCATTCTCCTTTAGAAGAAACTGATAGTTACAGTTTTACTATGTACAACATCTATAAAGATTTTATAATCTGCGGGAGTGAAAGTAAGGAAAGTAAAGAGCATGAAAACAAAACTGATACATCAATATATTTTCTAGGTGTAACTATAAATGATAGCAACATTTTTCCTGTCCAATGCCCACGGGCAAACAACATATATTTAATAGGCAAATAAAATATAATTAATCCTCTTTTTACCATTGCTATCATCACTACTTCTGGAGCTATCCATGATCTGGTAACTGTTAATGACATTTCCACATGATAGTATTTATTGCCACTGTGAGCTATTGTGTATGGACTTATCCTGAAAGAGTAATGCTAACCACTGAAAGACTGGGAGCAGACTAACCCTTACCTAGAGGCAATTAAGGCTATTTTTGTTCATGCATGCCCTTGTACACCATCAAGTAGTGATGCTTTTTAAATTAACTCTCAGCATTCAGCTTCCGTGCAGAAGATAATTTTTACTGTTGTGGAGAAAAAAATTTCAAACTTGAAAT
Organism: Falco peregrinus; assembly: GCF_023634155.1. Lineage (NCBI taxonomy): Eukaryota > Metazoa > Chordata > Aves > Falconiformes > Falconidae > Falco > Falco peregrinus. The sequence goes on from NC_073724.1 coordinate 89,032,125, forward strand.
CTCCCTTTCTCTCACTATTACTGTACACATCGGTATCATTCTCCCCCTCTTTTCATTTCTCCTTTAAATTCCACATCACATTCTTAGGCAAGTGCTACTTGGTTACCACCAAGGAGACATGAATGAACTTTAACAAAGGTTTATGCAGCACCCAGGACAAGAAGATATTTTGTGAGAATAACTAGAAAAAACAAATGCACACAAAATAAACCCAATGATTTCAAAGTGAGCTATCATTGGCATCAATATATGGTGAATATTAGAAGGAAAAGTGATTTTTCATGCTAGCAATATACCTGGGTGTGCAAGCCCCAGAGGGACTGGAGGGACATCTGAATTTCAGGGTGCACTCAGCACAAGGAAGATAAGACTACACTGACCTGTTCATAATTTGGATGCCATTTCAACCATGACAGGCTGGATTTTCTTGTATTCTTCCCATGTATACAGCAAGCAATTATGGATTTCTATAAGGTCTTTGTGCCATCTGCCACAGTCCCATCTTACAGAAAAAGCTCATGCCGAAGTGAACTATATAGCCTGTATTTGTAACACTAATCATGACCCCAGCATTCTCCCTTTCTGCTAACTCTTCAGGATGGATGCAACTGAAAGGCTGGAGTTTCTGAAGAGCCAAAGGAATGCTCAAGCCCCAAAGAACACCAGGTCAGGCATCCTTCAGCCAGCTACCAACAGGAGGAGGGCTGGATTTCTTAACTCCCTGATCCAATCCAGGGCTACTGTTTGATATAACTAGCCTGTTCCACATAGTTCAGCAAAATCAAGCATCAAGACAATTTTTTTTTATGTGGCTCCAACTCTGCAGTAACCGTATTTACCTTTTCTCTCTGAATTGCTTTCTTTTTGAGGATTTCAGCTTCTTCAGCTGCCTTTTTTGCTTTTACATACTCTTCTCTCTTGTGCTGTATGATATAAACATAAAAAATTATTTTATATATGTATGCATACAAAGAACACACAAGGCAACTTAACTCCTGTACTGCCCATCTTTCAAATCTGAAGTGTGTTTGAGGAAAGTTTCCAGAATTTTTTTCTTAAAATGAGACACTGAATAAAGCAGGCTGTGCACCAGCTACTCCAATATTGGCTTTAAGGAGACTGAGAAATCTGGGACTGATAAATGGGCATCCATGCAAGCAATCACAGAGCTGATTCATAACTTACAAGCATTTATACCTTTTATAACACGAACAACATTTCTATATAAGCACTGGATGGGGTAGTACATTGATCAATTAGTCGAACTGTAGGCAGCATGCTGGAAGATACAGCGAGGCATGTAAGTGGCTTTACAACTGTACTGTTATCATTTTAGATATGATCTGTGATATGGGTTGCTACATATTTATAGCTAGATTTCTCATTTTCTTTGGTGCAATACATTTGTTTCTAGTTTTCTGCTGCTTCCTTCAGGTTTCATGACTTTCTTTTGTCAAGCAGCTGTGAGTTCATTTTATAGTCATATGAAACACTTCATGAAAAGCTTTTTTTAAATTCTTAAAATAAACAAACAAATTTATTTCTCCTGACCTTTTGCTGGTATTTAGATTGCATGAGCATCATTTGCTGTTTTTGCCTTGTTTGAGCCTCTGATTCTTTTCCACCTTGAAAAAAAACCAACATAGAAATGGCATTTTGCATGAGCATTTTAAGTTCAAATGCGAGTCATTTCAGAACAAAGCAATGTAACAGATTGGATGTATGCATATACAGGAAATTTTTCATAATTACAGTAGCTGTCTGACATTAAAGAGAACAGATAGGAGACCTTTTGAATCATTTCATCCATCCATCAAAAGCACTAGCTTGTTATGTACAGAGCATCCACTGTATCATCATCACTCTACCAGCAAATATGCCCTACAGTATATGATCAGTTTACTGAGACACCATTCCATTTTCAGAAAACCAGTCGTGCTTTGCAGGTGAGTCTCCTTTTTCAGATCCAGCTCTTCCCACCTTTGTTCAGTTTGTCACCAACACGCATACAAAGTCAGAAATTTTATTGCCAAAAAGTTTCACTTTAATCAAATTTAGGAGCTTGGAGTCTGCCAACTCTAATAGGATGCTATCTTTAGTATCTTTTAAAGTCATGTCTTAAGGCTCAAGCAAGAATTCCCTTTCTGAAATAGGCATCAAAGCCTTTTCCCACAGACCTCACATTCACATCCAGGTAGCAGAAGGTGCCCTTTCCAAAAGCACAGGCTCTCTTTTGAGAGCATCCAAAGCTCTGGACATAATGTTCATTCTTCAATTAAAACCAAACAACCAACCCACAAACAAAAAAACCAGCCACACAGAGAAAGTGGCAATAAAAGTCTTAAGGGATGAAGGGAATGGGCTTGATTCTATTATTCTTCTCTACTATTTTCCAAAGTATTTTCTTGCTTTGGGAAAGCCAATAATTCATTCCCTCAGTTGCTGCAAAAAGCCCACCACGACATTCTGATGATGAGATCTGCATTTTCACCTATGGTTTTCTGAGAGGTTCTCCACTATGTGGCTGTTAGCCCTACAGTGGCAGCTGGACCAACCTGTGCTACCCGAGGTGTCTGAAACATAAGACAACTATACTAGGTCTTCCAGGAGGGATCGCTCTTCACCAAAAGCGGCTTTCTCTGCTTACTAATGGAAGTTAACTAATCTTTAGGTGCTTTTGTGAGGTTCAGGGAATGGAAGATCAGTTCTCCAAGTGTGGCAATGTTGCAGCACTATCAAAACTAGCCAGCTGCAACAAGGCTTTTACCATCCTATACCAGGTTAACTTCAATAAGTAGTTAGCACACCACCAATCCCCCACAAGGTTTCAACAGTTCATCTACTGTTCATGCTCTTTCTTCATACTCTTCAGGCCAGTCCACCCTGCTTCTTGCCTCTGCTACATCCTTCTTGTCTCTCCTCCATCCAGGGAATTCTCTCCTCTCCTACACTCAAGGCACACTCTCTCACCTCCCTCTGCTTCCTCCAGGTCTCTCTTCATCCAGAGCTCCTCTTCCATACCCCTTAGAGCTATTTAACTACTTAGCAGGAACCAGCCACAGCTGCACCTTATCCACATCAGCCAACCCACCGCCCCTGAAGCCAGCTCACAGCTGTATATTATCAATGTTCATTAACCCAGCTTCATTCCTCTACATGGCAACATTTATATGCACACAAATAACTCCATAACATTACTCTCAAGAAAGATCAGCCATACAGTATACAAGCAACAAGTGTACAGCAGCAATAACCATACAGCTGGTGTTGTAGAGTGTCTCCTCCCAGGTCTGGGAAATAAAATTGCTACTAAACACATTTTGAAACCTTCTGGATGCTTGATTTTTCTTTCTTTCTAGCCTTTTATTGGCAACATTTAACATTTTTGTCTTCACTGTACTTTGCTGCATGTACTGTGGAGGAGGGCAGCACTTGAACCTTTCATTGTTCTCATCCTTCTGTGGTACCTGTAAGTTTGCCAGTCAACTATTACAGAGTTGAAATCCACAATATTAATTTCCCTATGGAAAGCATGAGAGTTAAGAAACTTCAACTTTAAGAATTCTCTGGTGATTTAGATTCGATGTGTAGTCTCTTAAAATCACTCTGAGAAAATAACATAGGATACCTTTTTATCTTAATGAGTAACTTATTTGTGAAATTAGAGAAGCCACTTATATTTTTTTTCTCCTTCCTTGGGCTCTCTTCTGTTCCAAATTTATTCCTGTGGGAATGATAAAATCTAATAATCTTTGCACCTTCCCTCTTTTCAGATGCACTGAACATAGTGCATGTGTCTCAGTCTCCAGAAGTCTTTCTAGGTGGCATCTAGACAGTGACTGAAGAGCTCATAAAACCTCCTTGAATTCTTTCAGCTTTTTCTTGCCCCTCCCCCCTTTTTTTTTTCTTAATTTGCTTCCTTCCCAAGAATTTTTTTAAATGCAATGGGACCAGAAGAAGTTAAGACTCCCCACACTCAGTCACTGCTGGTTTGCCACCACATCCCCAGTCATGTAGCCAACCTGAAGACGTTCTGCATGGACACCACACACCAAATTTCTGTTTTCAGATTTCACTTTCTTCAGCAAAAAACTTTGTGGTCCTCTTGGGAAAGAAGCATATCTTCTAGGAACTGCTCACAGGCAAGAATCAGCTAGCACATATGAACTCACAAAGAGCATGTCTGGCCACACAACTGATCATGATGGTGGGAATTCAGGGCATTACACCAACTTGCAAAGGTAGGTTCATCACTGCAAACAACTGGAACTCCAGCTGCAGGGCAAAACAAACATGTGGGACCAGTATCACCTTGACCACAAAAAAAAATCTGGGTTGGAGTCAGTTTAAGTTACTCCATCTCCCACCTGCTATCTATTTGTATACACAGGACACCAATTCAAACTTACCTTGTGTAGCACGGTAAAGAAAGAAATTAGTTCCCGGGTCAAGGCAGACAATAGCCTGCATTGTGCACCCCAAATTCTCCAATGACAGCCAAGGGAAGGAAAAGTAGCCTTAGATTTACAAAACTAATAAAGGCATCACTATATTCATACACTTTGTCAGAATGGATTTTGTCATTCAAAGTCATCCCATTTTTGCTGCACAGTACCCTTATCATGTTCTATATGGATGATGCTTTCAAGTGTTGTCTTGTCAGTAAGTTTCACCAGCTTTCTCCTACCTTTTGTGCCAAAGACTTTAAAGAAAGATACTAAAATGAGATAGGTCTAAGACTGGTACTTAAAAAGCACTTCTAATAATCTTCCTCATGCTTCAGCACAACCTGCAGTCCTATTTTCTGAGGGCGGGTTGGGAGTTTTTTGTCTTTTTTTTTTTTTTAACTAACACCCAAATAGCACTGAATTAAATGTTTTATAGTGGTTACAATTGAAGAGATCTCCTACGGATTTTCGCACCTGTCTAGAAAATAAGTTGGTTATCTTACCAAACACATTTGTTCAGGATGACTTCAGTTCCTGTAGCTTTTTATCCTGTTTTTCATTTACCTGTCTCGTGTTATTTTTATAAAATTGTTATACAGAGCCTCATGCACATTTAGCCTGCATGCCTGAAGCTGCAGGGATCACTTTTGCCCCTTCAAGTGGCAGCGTCAGGAAAGCCGTACTGGCCCATAACACAGAGGAGTTTTCTTATGGTTAACTGGAGGGTCTCCAACACATGCTGTCCATCTGCACACTAATGCCAAGTGTGCACCCCCTCAGAGGCAGCCACAGACAATGTCACCAGCAGGAGGGATAATCCACCTGTTCTGCCCAAATGTTAGTGTAGATTTTCTACACTGATCTCAACAGATTTCTTGAGCAAAAATGTTTTGTTTCTTCAGTGCCATCACCATCAAGAAGCACAGAGCACATACAGTAGGCTCATGTTAGCCCTTATTGATGCTGAATCTCTTTAAGTAGCATGTGAGAAAAAGTGAAAAATGTCTCACGTCCTGGAAAATAAAATTTTGCAATTAGTAACAGCTGATTTACATGTCTTACCCAGTCTCTGTGGAACCAACTTAATTGGCCCTGGCCTGTGCTCTTCCTTCCACCGCTCCAGGTCATCTAGCTCTTTCTTAGCAACTGAGCAGGTACAAAAAAGAAACAAATATATGGAAGTTAGAGGCAATACTAAAAAGCAGGCAGTATCGCTAATTGTATGTAACCCTGAAGACCATCCAGTAACAGACAAACTTGTTCTCAAGGGATGCAGACATCCCCCAGGATGTTACACAGCCACTGCAACGATCAACTAACAAGGCAAACGTTTTGCCTAACTAACTCGAGACTGTATGGTGAGCAAACCCTAGGATTCAACCCCAAAAGCAAAACTAAGAACAGCTAAGGGACTGCTAATAGACTGCTTTTTAATGCCTGGGAACCTGTAGGTAAATGCCACAGTGTTTACTCCTGCAGGTAAAGCAGAAGTTGTTACAATTGAGATGTTATTGCTGCATGGAGGGAAATGCTTGTGGTGTAACGCTCCCCAGCAGGGAAATGAAAAGTAAGTAATTTTCCCTCCCGACCACATGCTCCCTAAATAAAAACAGGAGGAATGCATGATTCAGCTTCAAATTAGGACACTTCAACATAGGTGTCCACATGTGAGATGGGTGGCAAGTTCCCAGTTTAGCTGGTGGAAGTCTAGTCAACATAGCCAGGGGCACTGGCCATATGCTCTAGGATGGCTGGTTGAGTAAAATGCTCTCTTGAGTCGACTGACAGAGGAAAAAAACCCAACAATTTCTTTCAATAGCCAGGCCAACAAAGCCTATGAAAAGAGGAGCTGTGTATTACAGTGGTGCTTCAGTTGCTCTAGGAGCTCGTTTCACTCTTACTAAAACCAACATGATCCATATTTTCTAAAGGCAGGCTACAGCTATCTGACACCACCAGCAGCTCTCCTCTAACAAGACAAAGCCAGTTCCTGTGCAAGGGGCCTAAGAGAGAGACCAGCTTGTTATTTCACCTTTAAAACAAACACTTAGGTAGAGACTGGATTCAGTGAGGCCCTGTTTCTGCCAGTATCCAAGGGAGAAATATTTAGCACGCTTCAGACCTTGCACACTGGTGGCACAAAGTGAAAACAGATCTTTATTAGAGTAGCAGCACCTTTGCTGTTAGTGTCAGAGTCAGCTTTAAGATGATCTGCTTTTATTCCTCCTTCTAGAATATTACGGTTTAGTTCAGGAGCAGTTCATTTTCTTTCTTGCAACCAAAGGAAACCCAGCCCCACACCATCCTGCTGGTGAAGCATTTCAACCAAACTCACGATGTTTGAGAAGAAAGGATTTAACTGCACTGTTTCCTTGAGGGCTCAAAACACGATGAGTGCTGACTGACACTCCTTCAGCTTTCATATCTTGCACAAATAAACACTCAGGAGTCTAGGACTGCGGTGCTTGGTCACCCCTGCATACGGGATTTCTTTCACAGCCAACTCTTGCTGTAACTTTGCTTTTTAACATATGCTTAATCTTTCTGGTAGAGGTTCAGGGTGTCCCTGTTTAGCTACTTTCACCAGCAAGACTCAAAGCCAAGCAAAAGTGAACTTATATCCACATGTATTTTCTGTCTAAAATTATCTTTACCAGCTTCATGAAAAGAGCCACCTACAATCCTTAAATAGAGATTCAACAGCCAACAGTGGTTCTAGTTGCTTTAGTCTCCACATGGGAGTATTTTAAAAAAATATTTTTTACTTGCCTTTTTTTTTTCTTTCCCCCCCTAACCTGGAGAACATTCAAAGCTGGATTCTCCAATCTGAATTTAACCCTGTAAAAGTGGGATAGAGCTAATTCCAGCCGAGTCTTGTAGAAACCAGTTTGAACAGCTCCAGCACCTTTTCCTGAACAAGACTTATTCTGCATGAAGTTTAGCCAGATGAGAAATTAATCTTAAGAAAAGCCTACATGATGATGGAGAATGCTCATAGCACTGACTTCACTGTCACAGCTACACATATAAAAGCACTGTAAAAATGAGGATAAAAGTTGCTAGGGCAATAAAGTGCACAAAATCCTAAACTTATTCAAGTAGAAATAATGTTACTATATTAAGCAACTCAACTTACTTTGCTGCAACTGGTTTCTTCTGGTTTCGTTTGGAGTTATCAAGACATAAGGGCGGACACTAAAAGGAAAGAAAAAGTCTTATTTTTCCTGTCTGCAGAAAACCAGGATTAGAATGGGGTGCCTTCATCAGTGAGGTCAGTTTTCTGCTGTTGTAGCAAATAGCTTCATATCAAACCCAGTATTTATTTTGATTCAGCTCTTCAGGAATTTTTGGCAAATGCTCTAGAAATACCTGTTGTATTTGGAGCTGGCTAGAAATACCAAAGGTAAAATTTTCAGAAAATTTTAGCATACGCCATCACTTTTCTTATTCAAGTCTCATTTTAGACCGCTGACCTCAAATCTCATGCATTTCAAATCAAATCACTTCCTTGAACCAAAATGTTCTGTACGGCAGACAACTACTTCTGCAGCTTGGGAAGAGCACTGGTGCTGGCAGTCCCACCCCATACCTTGAGGGCACCACACCTTGTGGATTTAGGCACCCTGTTCAAAAGTTGTCCAAGAAGTGTGCAAAATCATGCTGTTTGTGATGGACCTAGGCAACTTGCTTTCAGCCCGAGCCTCAGTTTCCTTGTCAGCCTTGCCTTTGTCAGGCACCAGGAATTCCTTGGGCATATTTATGTTGTTGTCATGCCTAAGATGCGACTCACTGAATCAGGACAAAAGCCCTGTTTTGTTAGACTTAATTCAAAACTCGGTTGCTGTCTCAAGGGGCTATCAATCTCACATGACGGCAAAGAGGCAGGACAGGGTTCAGAGTATGTAAGAGACTCGAGGTGATCAAAAGAGTGATGAAAACACATCAGTTCCACTTGCAGAAAACAAAGGGGGTTATCTACACGGTGTATTATGCGGGTAGGAGTTTACACTGCTCCCGCTCAGCAGAAGCTGAGCCATGGGGCTGCAGGTTTACCAGAAATGCAAGCTCCCACCTCTCTGCAGCATTCGGCAGGGGTTTATGTGCACGCATGGGCACAAATATTTCATCTGACTTCATAGTGGGGAAGGCCCAAGGAAAAGAGCAGACAACAAAGAATAATGAGGGGCGAAGGCTCAGCCTCTTAAAAGAAGAAAGGGCCACAGGGGGTGGCTAGAGGACAAGCTAGGAAGTAGAGAAAGCACAGTTTGGCTGTCGAAAAGTAATGAGAGAATGAGGCCTGAGACTAAGCTAAAAAGGGGAATGAAAATCATGCAAAGAGATCAAAGTGCAAAAAGCTGCCTTCTACCATATCACTGTAATTCAGGGTTTGGGAAGGAAAGTATTTATATCCAATTACCTCTTTCTTTTTGAAGACTTATTCTAGGAGGATATGGATTAATTTATGATATTAAACTAGTAAAGATAGAGCTGCGAGCTTTAATGGTGCCATTTAATATGATCCCTTCCCTTCCTGCCAGCATACCCTGGTGCCCGTGAGACTGTTCTTCACTTCTCCACCAAATCCCTGACTCTCAAAGGCAGGAGCTAAGACAGCAGCAATGCCCCTCTGACATTCATGGCTCAACTGCAACAGTTACTTAAAAGAAGTTTTGACAACCCACCTTGCTTATGGTGTAACATTCCCCATCATTTATGTTTTTTCAGGGTTTTGGGTTTTTTTTATTTGACCAAGTAGTAGCATTTATAATTTATCCCAAACTGCCTTTGACAAGCTGCTGTACAGTTTATTGGTTTCAAGACATTTTAAAGTAGTTTTTCTTGGCTGTTTCAGATATTAAGGTCATATTTCTCTCATACACAAAAATTAAGCACTTTTTATATTCCCCTCCCTTTGTCAGTGAAAAAAAAATGGCTGGAATAGTAGAGTTGCAAGGCTATGTATTTCCCCCCCCCAAGAAAACATCAGTGCATCTCCGACATCCCACTGCTTCACAGCACTAGAGGGCAGAAGAGTTTTTATATCATCAGATGTAGTTTTATGACTTCAAACAGTGTGTGTTTGGTTGATTTTTAAATTAGGAATCAAAAAGAAAGCAGGGACATCTGTGTGTCTGCACATGTATGAGAAATCACGGTATCAAATCCAGCCCTTTTTCCATGAATCATTTCCTTTATCTGCTTCTGCTTTTTGTCTGGAAAGCTGAGTCCAGGAGGCCATGTCAGGCCACTCTTGTGATATCTGACTGTGGTCATTACCCAGGAGCTCAGAAGGATGGCACATAAAATATAGCAAAGATCAATTGGTTTACAAAAGGGGTAGAGGTGACACTACACTTGGCGCCAGGGAAAGCTCTGCTCTGTTTTCCAGAGAGCAGTTTAAGAGTCATTGTGGTTAAAAGAATGCTTACTTAAAAGGCCAGTTTGGTTTCCATGTTACTGAAATAAAGGCAAAGTTAAAAGTCAAGTCTCCAGTGGGGGTGGGAAAGCAGGAAAAGGATACCAACTTTTGATTGTCTTTTACCTTGTTCTTATACTACATGCTTTGCTTTAGTCCAAGTTAACAGGGGAAGAAAAAAAAAAAAAAGCATTAGTGAGTTTATCTAACTATATAGTGTTCACCTTGGTCTCTAGAAAGACAGATATGTAAAAGTGTAGCTTTGGGTACTGGGTCAGGGGGAAGGATGAGCAAGCACACAGAAACTCCATGTGGGGTTGGTGAAAGTCAGGGTATGAACCGGTCCTTGCTTTTCGAGCCTACAGCAGGAGAGGAGCCAGATGAACTGTAGCCTGAGACACCCCACCTGCCCTACTAGTTCTAATGATAAATTTAAAATCTGCACCTAGTATCTCTTGTCTTGAGATATTTTTTTTGAAGGAGAGAAAGTTATTGCAAAAACTCACCACCAGCTTTCACCTTGTGTTTTTAGCCAGTTTGCAGGATATTGCATGTCATTTCTTTGTTCAGACAAAACCTCTGATCCAGTAAAGCCTATAAAACCCACTACATCCTGTCAATTTAATATTCCAGTCAGTTTCTGAGTTGCCACAGTAGCCATAAGTCTGGAGCAAATTATCCTACTTACCTGGGTAGCAATTAAGGAAATGTGAAGATTTGAAGCTATCAGTGCTGTGCAGACTTTTTGTACTTTATAACAATATACAAAGTGCTTCAAAATCCACAACCAGAAAATATGATAAAGAATTTAACTTTCCAGGTTCCCTAATAACGATTCTTATTGTTATATGACTTAAGTATATCTTTGAGGAAAGGTTTTTTCATAAATAAAAATACAGAAGTCACTGGAGGAAGCAGGGAGAACATCTTACACAACTTATAGCTCTTCAAAAAAGAGAAGCAAATAGTCTTTTACCTTCATAGATCATATTAAACTTGATGAGACTTTTTTTGGTTTATTTTCTCCACAGAAAATGCGAATGTGTTGACTAATTACACAGACTGAACAGATACTAACAAGAGTAAGAAGGTTATAATCCAATCAGAGAATGCATATATATTGAAATAAAACAAAAAGCAATTTCCAATGATTTTTCAGATAGCCATCAAATACCACAGTAGTGGGAAGATAAATACCTACATAATGATACATACAAATAAATAGACATAGAAACACTTCAGTCAGAAGAAACATGAATAGTCACCAGAAATCTGAAAAGAGAGTTTACAGTTTGAGTGATCAGCAACACAGAGAACACTATGTCTGCAATCTTTAAATTCTGAATCCTGCATGTATACTCTACTCACCTAACTAGCACCACTCAAGGACACCTTTTCAATGTTTTCAGAGTATAGACCATAGAAACTTTTGTTCTACTTTCTTTCACGTTTGTATAAAATATTTTATTTCTAAAATTGAAAAAAAACCACGAGAACTGCAATTCACCAATAATGATTTTTGCAGAGTTGTGCCCTTCAGTTTTTCCTCAAGCCCGCTCCAGCCATCTACCACTGGAGATCTTTCCAAATGAAGTGTGAAATAGTTTAAAGAGTTACAGAAGTAATGGCTGTTATAAACTATTTCCAGTTCCACTGTGTTTTATACTGTGAGTGCATTGGCACATGAATGCCACAAAGCTGAAATCTAAATATTTCGCTCTGCTGGGCAATACACTCTGTATAAGAGGCAGAAACCAAGGAGAATGTAGTTGGAGAGCAACACAAATGACTGAAGCTTGGGAAAGGACCTGGGCAGGTTCAGTCTGCAGAAAGGACTCAAGGGAAGATATAGGCGAAATACTGCATTAAATAATACGTTAAGACTGAATTTAAAAGAGAAAAGGGACCAAACTGCCAAAGATGATTGTCAAATCTCCTTGAAAGATACGCTAGCCTTAACTTTGAGATTATTTTAAGACCAATCACGTTCATGTCACCACAAAGTATTGTTTTCAGCAAGGCTCCCATGCTTGATGGAGCAGCCACAGGCTACTAAGCACCACGGAAAGTGCCAAATCAGAGGGCTACAAGATGCCAAATCCCAGTGAGCAGACAACTGTCCTGTAAGTATCCCTATTTCACAATGCACACATGGCCAGATGCTAACGACAACTGACAGCCACAGTCTGAGACCTCAGTCAAGCAATACGCTCTGTGCCCCAGCGGTGCCACAAGCAGAGCTCTGGGAGGGTCTACAAACCTTGCGTGCAGGCCTGGGGCTCTGGCTTTCCATCTTTATCAGCAGCAGTATCTTACCAATTTGCAGCTCAGAGACAAAAGTGAATTACCGGGGCTTAACATTATACACTGTCTGATTCATCCTAGCTGCATGTGTGCTCTTAACACGAGAGGCAGAAAATAAACTGCATTAGCAGAAAATGTTTATCATCGAAAGTCTACGTTCATGGATTTTGTCCTGTGCTTGCCACAGGCTAGGAGTGCACTTAATTACCACAGTTCAGCTGATGTCTGGAAGCTTATTAAGCCAGGGTAACTGACTTCTGTATCTGGTCCCTCTGCTTTCATTGAAATGGCCAACATTTTTGCCATGGTGATGCCTCAGGATAAGACAAAGAGTTAAATCCTGAAGAAGTGAACTTGCATGGGGAAAGAACAAGAAGGAAAACAGCAGAAGAGAGGCCCAGGAGAACGTATGAGTCAGAAACAAGCAGGAAAGCCACAGACCTGCAGTTCTGCTCTGCTGATGGCAGAAAAATCTTAATTCTCCAGTACCCACAAGCTTGCAGAGAAATTTCTGAAGTTAAAATTTGGTCCAAGGAGTAATACTGAAACTCAGAACTAAATTTCCAAGATGGGGCTCAGATTCAGCAGCTTGGTTTGAGCTCAGTGTGCAGCAGCACAGCAGAAAGAATGACAGCAGGTGCTTCAGCCAGCACCCTGTTCTGGACAACGTCAACCACCTTCTAAAGCCCCAAGGAAATTGCCACAGTGATGGAACAAATTAGGCAGCCAAGGGGTAGCTTTCAGCCCAGACGTGGCTCGCAGCACAGCTTTCTCTCTTCCCTGAAAACACCAACATGCCACTAGTCAGCATAAGCTCATGGGCAGACTATGCCAACGGGAGGCTGTGGCAGTGTAGTAGACTAAAATCAGGCCCAGCAAAGCCTGTGAAGTCAGATACAGCCATGTTTATGGTGTCCCCGGGTCTCAAAGCAGCTCAGTTACCTCAGTGCAGCACAGTGCCAGGGATGCAGCCAGTATGCCCAAGCCGTCTGGGGCACCTGGCAATCACCAGTGGTGCGGAGCATGTGGGCAGGGCACTGGGCTGGCCATCAACTGTGCCCATGGGCACCCGTGGACATGTCTGTGTGGCAAGACAGGCTGGCCAGCATCCCTGCAGAGCTGAGCAGGTCAGGCGCTGTATCACATGAAAATTAAGAGTTCAGCTAGTGACATGTTCACCTCTGCTTCCCTCGCTTTCTTTTCAACAATACATTTCCTTCTGCTCTGCCTCTGCACCATAGTATTTGTTGTCCTTGTATCGCCCCTGCCCAAACACAGTATCCTCCCATATATTCCTTGTTCATCATCTCACCACAGCTCCACATCAAGCTGTGCAAGGGAACACAGAATCATAGAATCAGAATCGTTTAGGTTGGAAAAGACCTTTAAGATCATCAAGTTCAACTGTTAACCTAACACTGCCAAGTCCATCACAATATAAGCCAATACATTAATTGCAAAAGGTATTAAAACAAAAATAATCAGCAAATTAGGATCGCATAAAATGGAACTGCTATGCAATGCTAGCAGTTTAGAGATAATGTATCTTATGACAGTCTAACATTTAATTATGGAAAATGAAATAAGAAGCATGAAAATGATAATTGAACAGCAGTCCCTCTGATACATTCACAGAACAGATTGGAACATGCCGGGGCTTGTGCAAATCGAACTCTTCCAAGAAAGCCTCCTAAAGGAGTTAGAAGGACTTCCCTCACTCAAGCATGATGAGGAACACACCAACCCCCACAATCCAGACTAATGGATATCTTAATGCATAGTTATCCTCTTACATAGACCCTGCCACCAAACACTTGGCTGGAGATAAGGCTGGCTACTGACCACAGTGAAGCCCGGCATCTCTGCCTCGCCCTGCTGGGCTCTAAGTACATCAGCCTGACAGACAGAGAGTTGGGAGACTTCTCCTGCACAGCAAAGGGAGAGCTCAACTCTAAAGAAATTCTCCATAATTGGACGGGGCTTTGAGCAACCTGGTCTAGTGGAAGGTGTCCCTGTCCATGGCAGAGGAGTTGGAACTGGATGGTCTTTAAGGTCCCTTCCAACCCAAACCATTCTGTGATTCTATGATAATTGAAATTACCCTTCTAGCACTCCCACTGGTGGCAGGGCAGTGAGCAAAACAAGCTTTTTGCTAAGCACCTGCCTCCAGTTTCATAGATCAATTTGGTGTTTTTAAAAAGAAATTTCAAATCATGAAAGAAAAAAAATTCAGAAGAACTGTGTGTATTCTATCAGCAAAAGATTGAGAGGTCTGTATCTACACTATATATATATTTAATTATATTTTTTTTTAATTCATGATGAAGATTGGAAAAGGAAGGAAAGAAAGCACTTATGGATTTGGCTCTGGCAGTCAAATAATACAATTTTGTGAGTCAAGCATTCTAGTAACTCTGCTCTCCTTTCACACAAAATGATGAGGGACTGTACCAGCTGCACGACAATGTATCTTCAGATTTTATTATTTTGAATTTCATTTTTTTAATGGATTTTACCAGAACCAATGTTATTCTTTCCAGCTTTAAAGGCACCAAGGACACACTGCTCAATGGAGGCAGCAATTTCTTTTTCAGGCACCAGCTATAGTTTTTTCCTAATTTTCCCACTTTCCTCCACCTTTCCTTCTATACAGACTTTTGTTTCTGAATAGACAAGGACTGGGACAATTTGGGATTTCACTTTCTACAAGTTAATTTCATGGCACTTAGCAGACAAAGTGAAGTAACTCAAATGCAAGCTTATTATTATAAGCAGTTTCAAGCGCTTGTCATCCTGGTGATTTTTTCTCCATGGCCTGAAACCACATCCTATATATAACTGGAGGAGGATGTGCAGAGTTTGATTTCAATTTTGCATTTGAACAAGTATTTTTCTTAATTAGGACCATTTTATTCTCACTTGTCAGCCTCAGCATATCATATAAGGGCTTTTCCAAAGCAAGAGAAAAATTACCCTGTAATACCAGTTGCTCGCCTTGTACTTTTTAACAGTCAAGTTTGAATATCAGCCAGTGGATGAGACTGCAACATGCCACATCCCAAACATATTTCCTGTGTCCAGTTTACATGTAAGGTCACCTGATCCCACCCTGAGATGCTGCTCAGGTGTTTTCCCACTCCCAGTTGCACTGGAGCACAGCCTGAGATTAAGAGTTTGCATGGAAACAACTCACACAGAGGCTTCAAAAGAGACTCCAACTCACACTTTGCTGGCAGCAAAACCATATGTTGGCTGTTTCCAAAAAACAGCAAGGAGCACACACACATGCTGGAATAGAGCCACTCCTTGGCACAGAGGTATCCTGCTTAGGCCCCTCATGTTCCCTCTGCTACACATATTCCAGGAAGCCTTCTAGGTTAATGCTAGTCTGTGCATTTTTTCTTATATTGACACCCTATGACTTCAGCTCTCCAACGATTCTGTTGGAGCAAACCTTTGGATATCTCACAGCCTGAAAACCTGGACAATTCTGAGGGTGTCCTGGTAGTTTAGTTTTAAAGATCATGTTCAAAAAGAGTGATGGATAAAAGTCTGAGTCAGCTTTATCATTGCTAAAATGACATTTTAATCTGGGACCTTTCTTGAAATGTAACTTGACATAACAGAATAAAGATAGTAACTATGAATGAAACCATTAATTTTTGTTTTAAGAATAAAGATCTCCCCTTGTCTGCTTCAGTATTTCACACAGTACCTACCACTTTAATCTGGATTAGTTAAGGAAATGGCAGTTTAAGAAGCTTCATCCCATTCAAACTGACTGCTAGCATCTCCCTTCTTGAGGAAAGGTAGAAAACCCATCTTGTTCACTTCTTTTTTTGAGTATTCATTTTCCACTCATATGACATGCTTTTCTTTCCTCCGTCCTCCTCATTAACTACATACTAATGCAGACTTTAATTTGTACACTCCAGGTTTAGGAATAATTCTTTGTTACTACCTTATGAAGACAGAGAGAATCTCATATCACATAGCAAAAATATTAAGCAGTCCTTGCAGTAGATGCACAACAGCTTTCTCTCTGCAAGCTTCATAAAAAGATGAAAAAGGAAAGAGGGCTTTTAATTATTCTCCCAAAAAAACTTACTTAGTTTCAGGGGGGATCCCATCATCCAGTCGGAATCTGTGTGAATATATTTGCTCTAGCCTTAAATTCAGTGGGGAGCTCAGGCTAACTGATTAAGTATTTACCTAACCTGTACTAGGGGGTTTGCATCCCTGGCAAAAGCTGGTCAAAGTTATACCAATGGGAAAATTCTCGCTATCCACCACCACCACCTCCACCCACCATCCCTAAAAAAAAGGCAAAAAAGCAAGACAAAAAAATGCTAGTAGCACAAATACATAAGCAAACTAGGGCTGCTCTCACTCTACTGTAAATATATGCCAGCATGATGGCAGGCAAGCCACAGGGTCTTTCATGTTTGGAAGTGGCAGAAAATAAACATGAACTGTAGCTCAGGAATGGTTGTTTGCTCTCCTGAAAGTTGGTCATTAAAGTGCTGACGGATTTCAAAGCTACCCAGCTCTTAATAGTCCCTGTATCATTACAACCTAGTAGGCAAGCATTCATAGGTTACAATGGAAAGCTGCTGATTGCTGCTTGCAACCAGCAGCCTGACAGGTCTTTCACAGCGTGCCTCCACCTTCTTCATCCAGAAAGAAGGGAAAGGAAACTGAAACAGCCTTCAGTTTCCAGCTGCACTTTGAAAGGTGGGGGAAAAAAGGCAAGCTAAGCAAACTCAACACATCATAATAGCATTACATGCACTGTTACAACAGGTCAGAAAAGGACATTTGGGGAAAAAAGACTGTAAATAATTATCTTTGGTCAGCTAAGCATATTTGTATTAAGCACGTGCATAAAATACACACACACTACTTTCAGGTTTTATTTTGTATTATATCTGCAAGCTAGAGCTTATACAAGCTATCTAAGAATTGTCACTGTAACCCCAGAGATGGACTGAGCATAGATCCCAATAAAGCCTAAAATGAAATTGAGGGCTAAAGCTTTGGGTTTACTTTTGTCAGCATGAAGTTATTGGAAACTGTTCTGTGTCCTAGATTGCATTCAGATTAGTGCTGGAATGCAGCCTATATCCATCTCTTAAGCCAAAGGAAGTATTTTTAGACTTCCCAGGATGAAGTATTAGGAGACAGAAAACATGGAACTAGAACCAGATTTGAAATTTCACTTTGAAAAAAGATGCCGAGAAACAGACACCATTTATGCCAATATCAAACGTATAGAACCACCCACTGCTATTACACAAGGTGTAAGCCATGCTATCAGGAAGCCTGCCAGAACAACTCAGGTCCCATGTAGGAAGCGTCATTTGTAGGTAGGCTTCAGGCTGATCACAGGTGGCTCTGAGAGAATGAGGACATGCTGCTTTTGTACCCATTGACAGGTTCTCTATAAAGTATTTCCACCTTTGAAGGTGCACACCTTGAGTAAGGTGGAGAATAGGCACCTGATACACATAATACCATCTTAGTCGGGCTCCTTGTTACTTACTATTCCTCTTGCTGTTGTTGGTAGACCAGCGCTCGGCTGCTTCCCTCCTCTTCAGATGTTGTCAGCTTCTGGGTTTTTTCAGCCTCCTCTGTTTTGTTGTTTCCTCTCAGGTAACCCTGAGAAAAAAATGGGGTACTGGAGGCAGAAGGTGTCCTGTACCTGCTGCCTCCCCTCTGTCCTCTAACCCCAAACATTGCTTTGGGAGTACCGTGCCTTGTCAGAAACAAGTGCTGCCACTAAGGCTAGGGAAAGACTCAAAATTTTTGAGTTCACACAAATTGGTTTCATTTCCCTGTAAGACCCGCCCCTGGCTGGACTCTCAGCTGTAAGACACATGCACTAGTTTCTGAGTCATCCTCCAGCTGAAGCACAGTCTGATCATCTCAACCACAGCACCCAGGCAGACTGGAGTCATGGGGTGACAGCAAAGCTGACCTGTACTAATAAAACAGTCAAAAACAGTTTGTGCAGTCTTGGAATGGACTGCTTCAGCATAAGTACAGTGAGATTTGGCTGAAAGCCATATTTCTGACAATTTTTTTTTACCCCAGAACTTCAAAATTGCCTATGACAGAGAGGAATAACTCCAGGGGGGTTGCTGGTTTCTATTTTGCAGGAGTGTACAAGGAAAGATGAAAGCGAAACTAAAAGCTCACCCTCAGATAAATCTTAAGACAATGGTCCTGCGCAACTCCCAATTCTGCCTTTCAATTGTGCTCAATCAGAAAACTTTTTTACTTTGACCTTCCTAATTCCACCTGATGAATAGAGGACACATACATCAACCTCTTAAGTGAAAACATTGATCCCTCCAGTGAATGCATCTGACCAGTGGTACTGTATCTATGGGATCTGCAGGGCTGGGGAAAACCAGCAACCTTCTTAATATCACTAGCAAAATAAAGATGTTTGGCAGCTCCTAACCCATGAAAAAAAGAACTAGCAATGCTGTTCAAGCTTTATGCAGCAGAGCTAGGTAAATCCAGCTCCACACATATAGATCATGTCTCTTTTTGCCCTCAGCTGCTCAAGCTGCACTAAAACCACATTGCTAAAGGGAAGCTTTTGTAGCCAGGTTTCTTGGCTGTCCAGATTATCTAGGTCTTACAGCGCACCCCACACACCCTGGGAAATTAGCAAAATAAAATGTTCACATGGAGAGCCTCAGGCTGCCTGGTGTTTGTGATGTTTGTGATGCTCCTTGGGGTGCTGTATGGGACCCTGTCACCAGTAGCACACCTCCCAGAGCTGCCACATCCAGCAGGATGTATCTCTGAGGGCTACCTGATGAAGACAGCATCAATGGTCTCTGCCTCCCACCGTACCCTCAACATGCTCTGCAGCAAGAACAATTTCCATTCGTGCATGAATCATTCTGCAGAGTCTCTGGAGCGCAATAGCAGTGTGTTGCAAGGGGATGAACTGGTGCATAGTCCCTTGCGCTGCTCCCCAGAACTGTCTCACTTCTGGGCTGTGATGGGTCTAGCCTGGTCTATGAACACACAGAAACATTGTGGAAGAGTCCAGTATGGTCACTTCTTGGAGACAGACAGCAGAAGTTACCCAAAGGCCCTCTGCCTACCTTCTGACAAGCCCTGATATCCCTAATCCCAATCTCTTTTAGCTGCCTGTGCCTTTAATCAGATTGCTTGCTCACACAGCTCGTTTTGGTTTGCAAACTGCTCAGGAGGCCAGAGCAGAAAATAAATGTAGACTACAACAGCCTCCTTTGCCTCATGTTGTTTAAAGCTATATGCTGTGGGTGAACGAGCGCATCTAGCCTGTAAGATATTGCTGGGTCACAGCTCCAAGGCAACTCTTGATATTGCAAACAGCCAACATAGGCAGGTTTCTTGTTTAAGGGTGTTTCAGGTTGGTCTGGGCAAAGGGTGTCTCCTCTGCCAGTTGTCTTCAGGAATTGCTGAAAGAGCAAAGGGCATTACAGCCTTGGACTGGATGTGGGCATTTATTCTTTACTTCTGCTCTGTGGGGAACACAGACATTTTGTCCTGGATAGTGATTGCACTCTTACCAGAAATCAAATGCATGGCACTTGACAATCTGAGTCATCCCCTAAGTTGTCCAAAAAGGTGTTCAAGTAGGCCAGAAGGCAAGAGGTTTGCTGTCCTCCTTCATGTGAGCTGCCAGGCACAGCTAAATGCAGGCCCTGAGGAACAGCTCTTAAGCCAGGTTCCCCCTCCCCTCCTCTTCGCAAATGTATGTGTGTGTATATATATATATATATATATATATAAATATATATAATGTACAAGGTGTTGGCAAATTAAGCATCAAGCTTAGTCCTTTATGTAGGACTGCAGGATAAATACATCAGGCGCAGAGAGACCAGAAGCAGTTCAAACTGATAGCAAAGTCATGTCTGAAGACTGCAAAGATTTGTGGGATAACAGATGTGCCTACAGACAACCTATTTGGTAAAAATCCAGCTTCAACATCTGGATTCTTCTTAACCCATGCAGATTTATGTATTAATAACACAAATTTAATGACAAAAAATTGATCATAATTAATGTGGCCGCTGCTGCTCTATCTTCAATCCCATATTGTTATGTCAAATTCAGATCTAGTATCCGTTGCCTCTTGAAATGTAGAAAGTTATGGCTGCAAATAGTAACTGTACAATCTAAATAGTTTACATCTATATTGCTCAAAAATAGGGATGTAAAATGAACCCAAGCACCAGAAGCTCAATCGCTTACATCACTTCAATGCTTTTTTATTTCTTAGCTCTGTTGTAGACAACCCAAACTACCCTTCTCCAGGAAAACATCCAGGCCTGGCTCTGAGGATGTTTCATGCCAGACATGACCCCCTAGAAAATCAGTATGAACGTGACTGCACCAGATTTAGCTTCCTCCACCTTAAACATCCCTCCAACACCGTCCCAGCAATCTCTGCATCTCAAATGCATCCAATGTACCTCTGTGCCATACTCTACAGTATGTCACTCATCAGCCCTTCAGTTTCATGCTACTAAAACACGACTTTTCATGGGCTGCCACCCATCCCTCATACTGCTTCAGACACATCGAGCTGAAATATCCCCCCAAATAATAATTTTCAGGATCACAGCAATACCACCTAGGTCTCTCAGGACACTTGGAGTTTAAGTGCTGTGTAGTAAGAACATGCATATTGCCTCTACTACACCTCTCCTAGCCAAGTGGAGGCTGGTCTTAAGCAACACATACATAAGCAATCTGTGCTAGCTGGATTTATGACAAAGGATCAGCCTCTGGCCCTGTTTTGTTTACTGTTGTAGATGCTAAATAGATGCTAAAGTATCTGTGCTTCCAAAGTATCAGAATGCCAATGTATTCAGCCTCCTGAAACATGTAAACTCCACCCAATCTCAACCCTTCCCAAATCCTCCATAAGAATTTTAATTCAGTACTTACATTTTTCTAGACCCACTAAATACTGACCCTCTATTGTGTCCAATGGTTTATCTTACATCCCTGACTGGGTCTGATGCCGTGGCATTGGCCCTTGGTAGCAGGCAAGTGCCCACACAGCTTCTGGGTCCCTCCCTCCCCAGCAGTGGAACAGGGAAGAGAACAGGAGGAGTGAGAAAATTCATCTGTCAAAATAAAGCTTTTTTGTCTGTAAAGCTCTGTTGATTCCAGCTGCTAACAACATTTTTTTATTATTATTTTGTGGGAAATAGATAGATAGAAAATTATCTTTCTTTTGCTTTGAGAAAATCCTTCAGTGGAGATGTGAAATACTAAGAGTCATCATATTCCCTCCCTCATCTACATTTTGCATGAAAACATGTGTTCTTCTGTAGAGGAACGTTCTATATTGAACCTTTATTTCCAACTCAGCAGCACCATGAACTATACCAAAATGAGAGATACCAGAGATCCTTTCTCACTATAGAGGATGCTGAGAATCCTGGTCAGCTACCTCATCCTTTGGGAATGTCCGATGGGATAAAACCTTGTTCTATGAAAGAAACAGTATTAAAAAAAAAAAGAAAAAGCAAAGTGTTTACAATGATGTAATGTACCCTACCTTTCCTTCCCAGAAAACACCTATTCCTTCTTCATTATTTCACTGTTTATGGTTTATGGATGTTAAAGTTTTGAATTTTAAAGTTTTTTTCTACAACCACAGACATTTTTCATTAAAAGCTAGGATTTTAATTTAATCCAAGGAGACTAGAAGTCTAAAGTCTGAAGAAAATCATCAAATTGCAGGAGACACTTGAGAAAGATAGCCAGGACACACTAGCTTTGCTACCGCCCACCTCTCTAGTTTTCCCAGGAGCCTGCAAATGGTATCAGAAGGCCTTGACTACTGGATAACTGCTTTTTCGTTCGCCGTCAGCTGAACTGCTTAGTCCTACAGCCGAGTGTGATGCTCAAGGGTTAACATACATAGCTTTTTCCCTGGATCTTTTGGCTAAGCAGGTAAGACACATAGCTGAATACACTGCACAGCATATACATGTCATTGATCATTGGGAATATCTCCCTACATTTTAGGGCAATGATAAGGGATGGCAAATATACCTAGAAGTGCATCTATAACTAGCACTGCATATGGTGTTTCTATAGCATAATGACACATTAAAAATTGAATTTTTGAAGACACATTTTATCAAGGTTTTTCTGGCTGAGTACTCTAGTTTCCTGTACAAGTAGTTGTGAACAGAAAACCTTAAACTGAACAAGTAATGTTCAGCTTGACTTTTAAAATACTTGATCTGAAATACGCTTATGACAAGCTAAATATCTGAGCTCACTGTAGACCCAAACCAGAAAACATTAATATGAATGAAAGCTGTAGTATTACCTTTAGGTTTGTGCTCTTCACAGATAATGTTGCATTAGGAGCAAGATTACTCTTTTGTGAGGACAGTCTGTTCTGCAGCATTGGTAACAATAGTTGTTACAGCTCAGGGTGCTGGAGAAGAGAAATTTCTCTGCTCCCTGGAGAGGTAGCCCCAGGAGGGTGAAATGTCAACATCTGGCCAAGATTTATTCTTGTTTAGATTTAAGAATGGAGTTTGTCAGGCTCAGCAGAAAGAATGCCATTAACTTTGACAAGTGTGTGTGTGTGTCTGTGTTGGGTAATCTATTTAGGAGATGTAAAATGCTGCACAGACTTCCCATTTTATTGCAGAAAGCTGAAATTGACGGTACCTGTCAAAAACTATAATCTACTCTCTAAAAGAAAATTGACCCTTGCTTTCTCTGCAGTATCCTTCAGCACTACAGCAGGTCCACCTCTGCTTTAGCTAATATTATGCAGTGAAAAGGAAGTGGAGGCTGAAAATATAATTGACTTGATGTCCAGAACTTGCTAACTTGAGATCCTGAAAATTATCACTACACTTTAAGAGTATTTTTATGCCTGGAGAGTGCTATGCATATCTTTATTGCTACACAAATAGTATTAAATACAGGGCTATTTTAAAGGCCTGATGTTACAAACACAATCAGAACTACAAATGAATGTTTCATACCATTAAAAATGCCTGCAAAAAAAATCTATTGGAAAAGGCAAAGTTAACTGTTAAACTACACAAATGCTATCAGAAACAAAGGACTCTTACACCTATTGCTCCAGCATTGTGACCAGAAGGAAAAAGTCCTTGAGAAGTCTGACAGTATTAAAATAGTATTTTGTAAAATTCCTGAATATGTATTTTTCTTAACAGTTTCTAAAGCAAAGGAGATTTACTTGTGAATAAATAATTTTAACCCTCTTATTCCTAAAGATACCTGAGCCTTTTGCCATATATACCACCTTCTCCAAGGAATAATTGTACACCTGTAATTCCTGAAGGCCATGGTTCATTTCAGTTTAGGATTTTGTATAATATACTATTCTGTGGTACCTAGTCAACCAATGGTGTCATGCAGACAATTATTATAGTATCTAGAAAGAACATTTTTTTTGTTTAACGTTTCAGATTATGCTACTTGAAATATGTAGAAGTCCACAGCTCCTGCCTCTTTTTGCTTTTATAGTATATTACAGCAATGAAAGAAATATACAGATGCTTTTAGGAGCAATGAACTCTTCCAAACCTCTAAGCCTGGTGCAGTGGCTGGGAAGATTTATTCTTTATTCATTTGTATGCACATGACAATTCAGCAAAGCTCAAGTACTCACTCTACCAGTTTTATATGATACGCCTTATGACTTCCTTGATAACTCTCAATTACACTCTCTTCTCTGCCTGACCTCAGAAACTTTAATCTTTGGCATGAAACTTTATTCCCTGCCATTCTAACACCACTGCTCAGGTGCTACACTTACAGATACTTTGGAAACTCTCAGTGGTAAAGAGTAAATCTAAAAGCACCCCTCACACTCCCACCCCCAGCCTTGTTATCCATTTCACAAGCTTTAATCTGGTATCTGTTTCACCCGTTTCTAGATTCTCCTTCATTCCTGACAGATTCTTGCCAGCAGTGATCCTGACTGCAACATGGAATACTGCAGCACAGACTGTTTAGGAAAGTCATTTACAGGAAAAGTATGCAGACAATTAACTTAAATGGCATAACAAATCTGGACAACATTGCTACACATTAATAGTGACAATATGCTGGAACATACCAGTGTTTAGGATTAAATTAAAATAGTAATGGCCAGATTGTCTCTACCAGCACCATCCTGTGCATAGTGTAGCACACAGCTGTGCCATGCTGAGAGGAGCTTTGGGAGAGAGCTGTAACCAAAGACCCAGCTGCTTTCACTCCTCCCCTCCTTGCTTCCAAGGGAAACAACCTACAGTCTTTCATCCCTAGCAAAAGATGTATTTTCCTTGTGTTGATTATCTGGTTTGCTCTGCTTAATCTATATGCCCTCTGAGTCTCACTGTCTCAGAAACAGTAGTAGTACCATTGCTGATGATATGAGGAAGACATTTGGAGGAGTTGTTTTCCAACTCAGAGCTTGCCTAGATGTATTTGGATGGACCATAATAGTATGACCCAGTGTCTTTAAAGGCCAAATTTTGCTACCCTTACAATGACATGTTTCCTGAGTGCATTGATGGTAACTTCCTCGCAAAGGTGATCAAGGAGCTGACAAGGGGAGATGCTCTTCTGGATCTGATACTTACAAATGGGGAAGAACTTGGCTGCAGTGACTGCGAGACACTGGAATTAGGCCAAAACAGCAGAATCACAACCTTTAATGAGTGCAGATTTCCACCTATTCAAGGGTGTCAGGGATTAGCTTGGAAGGATCCCATGAGATATAGGACTGAAGAGAAGTCCAGGGCAGTTGTCTAATTTTCAAGGATCCTTACCTAAAAGCTTACGAACATTGTGACAGCAGGAAGTCAAACAAGAGTGGCAGGAAGCCTACGTGGATGAACAAGCTGCTCTTGACCAAACTCAAATATAAAAAGGAAGTATCCAAGAGGTGGGAGCAGGGGCAGGTAGCCCAGGAAGAATACAGAGCCACTGTTTGAATGTACAAGAAAGAGGATCTGGGGAAAATCAGGTTGTTCAGCCTCACCTCGATTCCAGGGAACATCGTGAAGCAAGTAATTCCTGGTGGAAAAGTTGACCATAAGCCAGCAAAACGTTTGGGACTCCTCACACTCCTGTACTTCACATGGTTTTTATATGGTACCACTTAGGCAGATTTTAAATTATGGTTGTATACCTGGATATTATAGAAATTCTTGTAAACTGCTTTGCTTTTTGCTGGTCCAGAATTACAAAGCACTGTTAAAATTCATTACTCTTGATGCTCTGCTGATTTTTGTCCACTGAGTCTTTTGAAGTTTTCCAAAGTAATTCAGCTATTAGTTTAGAGCCAACCATGTGTATTTCCTACAGTTTCCTGTCCAAACACACATGGTGGCTAAAATGAGTAACTCTCATTCACTTTACTGTCCCATTGGACTCAAAGATGTTACTTTTATGAGTAGGTACTTTTCAATACAGGTAAATGTTGCAGAAGCTGGAAAAATGGGGTATTATTTTCTGCAGTCTTTCACTTCACAGATTTGCCCGTTACCTTCTCCTAGTTGTACTTGTTTTGCTTCTTTTTATTTCCTGCCATTTCAATTTTTCCCCCAAAGCAATGTTTCTTCTGTTATGGCTAATTATCTTTTAACAAAGAACATTGTGTCATCAGGAGAGGCAGATTTTTTTAACCAAGTCGCAATAAAATGCAGAATTGAAAAAAAAAATCCTTAAATACCAATACTTTCTGCTTACTATTTTTTAAACTGAGCCTGCTCATCAAAAAAAAGTAGTTACATGCCATTCTACATCATCTCTATGCAAATCAATGAACAAAAAATGATCAGTTGGAGGCATTTGTATTGTTATTAAAATAGGTTTACAAGAAGTTCAGTTCCACTGAAGGTTTAAAAAATAACCATATATGATTGTATGTTATGTGTTCAGTAAGGAAGAAAAAAAGTTTCTTCCCAAATGGATCACCATACAACTTCCAGTGACTTCTATGATGTAGAAAGTTAAATTTATACGTCTGTCTGAGATTAATGAAATGCTATATATGGCCAACTCACCTTCATGGTTAGTAGCAGCTGTACTTCGAAAAGATACTTAAGAGCTGAATTAAAGCAGTTGCTGTTTGGTATTATAGGATTGATGAATCTCAACCACATACACAAAACCATGATATGTGCTCAGAAAGATGCCTCAGAAGAGCAACTGTCATCTGAAATAGGAGGTAAGAAGTGTAATTCTCTTTGTTGAGTCACACCGTTTAGCAATCTGCAGACGATTCAATTCCATTGCCAGTACTACCAAGTAGGAGAGAAGGAAAACCGCCGTAAGGGCAAAAGAAGAGCTGCTACACTGCTGTACTGGAACAGGATTGAGCGCTTCACATTCTGCAGTACAGGGCTAATGGTGACTGACAGCTTCTGCACGTGACGTATCACTGGAAGATTTTCAGAAGAGTGAGCTATAAACCCAAGTGTCTGCATTTTAAGGAAATGAAAATTTAAATATACGGGAACATATACAGACATCAGCTAAGGTGGAAACATACAAATAGTAAAAAGCATTTTTTGTGGTTTTGTTCATGGGGTTCTTTCCCAAACTTTTATTTATCCTTTCCTTTCTGCCTTTTCCGCCTTCTAAAAATCCTATATTCTGAAGACGGCCATGAATAATTTGTGCGTGGCTTTCTCCAAAGTGTTTTCTCTCCTCCTTATCCTATTCTTTTAATGCACGCATTACCTCACACCCCTTCATCTCACTCACACACCCACCCCTGGTTGTCCTGGGATTTAGAACGAGCTGCCACCTCCGGTCTTCCAGCGCCTCAAGACAGTCAGGAGGACAACAAATGACGGGGACACCAGCCCCCGGCTTCGGCCCAGCGCCCCACCGGTGGCCGAGCGGGGCTCCCTCGGGGCCGCCTCCCGCCCCGCCGCGGCCGTGACGCGCGACCGGCGAGGGGAGGGGCTCCGCCGTCCGCCCCGGCTGGTTTGTCTCTCCGGCCGACCCGTAGCGCCCGCCCTGCTGCCCTCTCCAGCATGGAAGGAGCGGCGGCCTCCTCCGAGGGCCTGCGCTATGCCGAGTACGCCAGAGTCCCTACGGGCGCCGGCAAGGGCCATGCCGAGCTGGACCGAGGGCTGGTGAGCGCGCCGGGGGCTGGGTGGCAGCGCATCCCGCGAGTGGCGGCCGAGGGGAGGGCAGGACAGCAGCCGGCTGTGCCCCTCCGGCCCGCGGAGCCGGGGCGGGGACCGCTCCTCCGCCCGGGCCCGGTGCCGCCGCGGGGTGCCCGCCGCGGGTCCGGCTGGCGGTTGGGCCCTGCCGGGCCGTGAGGCCGCCACCTGCCCTGTTTGCCAGCCCGGGGCTTTCACCCCCCGGGTGCGAGCAGCGGGACAGCGGTCGGGGGACGGGGCTGTGGGGGCGGGGGTGCCCGGGGCGGGAAGGCGGGCGCCTCTCGCCTCAGGCGCGGCAGGGCCTTCACTGGCGGGGGCGAGCGGGCCCGAGCTTTGGTTCCCCTGCCGTACAGACACGATACACTTGTGATGTTTCCACGTGCTGTGCAAGCTTTGTTACGGCGGGTTTGGGCGTTAATGGTTTTGTAGAGCGCTGTTTCAGGGAAGTGGCTCTCACCTGGTGCTTTGCAATGGGAGAGAGGCCGGGTGGCTCTGGAGTGGAGCCAAGGTGCCGCCGAAGTGTCCTGGTGCTGTGCTGTGGTCTGGAGGGAAGGGCACTGGAACTTCATCCCTCTCCTTGGTTCTGGTCACTGTGACTAGTTCGTGGGACAGCGAGTTCCCTTTAGAAAAGGAGAAGTGCGACAAATAACATGGATCGCTGCTTAAAGCACTGGATGGTGAAGTTTCCATGTTTTGAGAATGGCTTTAAAGATGTATTTGCTTTACTTCATTGTGTGCGTGTTGTTATATCTACTTTTTAAAAAAAAACATTTTTTATATCATAGTTCTTTATAAGTTATTTATTCATTGTTACTACTGTCTTGGTCTAGGACTTCCCCCCCGACCCCCAAGAGAGTTTTTCTGTGTATTTAACAGCAAGCTGTGTAATCTTTAGACACTGAGTCTTAAACTTACTATTGTCAAGTCCATGTACTCTCCCCATGGAATGCTAGCAGGGAAATTCCTAGTGAATTGTGTGGACTCTTTGGGTCATCTTACTTGTTTGGGCTAAAAATTGCACCTGGGGTTACCACGGCTTGCTCTGTTGGTAGGAGTTATTTTGTCAGATCCAGAGATTGAGGTAGGTCTTTAGAAGAGTAGAATCTGGATTGCTGCAATTGTCTGTTGAAATTTATTCTTTAGCCAGGCCTTTCAGTGGAGAATGCAGTATTTTTCAGGCATATATACATTGTAAACTGTTAGCGTACAGTTGGCAGTAGAAGCTCTTTTCACAGTTTCTCTGGATGGTGTCGTGTAGATGGATAGTGGAAGAAAGGACAGTTATTACTTCATTCCTGGCTAAGGAATTCAGAAGGAGGTTGAGCTATGTATAAGCAAATTCTAAAATTTGCCAGAGAGAAATAGCAAGATCAACCGTAGTGTTTTGCATCTGTTCCTCTGACGTCCTACAGAGCCCTTCTTGCCACAGTGGAAGGAAATAGTAGCAGAAGAAAAGTCAAACAGCAGCATCCGCCTCTGGGGGCTGAAAGAGCTACCCTGAATCTACCTACCCTATCTTACCCTGAATCGTGGTTGTGAGCTGTCCAGGATGTTAGCTGAAGTCACTTGATCGTGATCACTGTTACTCTGGTAGCTGGTTTACAAAAGCGTTCGCAGTTTGAAGTGATGAAAGAGCAAAAGTAGAAGTATAAAGAGTCTGTTCTCACAGATAACAGCAACAGGCCATTGTTAACACACAAGAGGGTTGATTTGAATACTTTATGGTAATGCTTCTGTTAGTGAATCTGTTGCTCAGGTACCATTTCCTATGAAAAAATAGCAGAAACTGTAGGCATAGCTTTATATACAAACCAAAAAAGTTGCTCTGAAATAAATGACACAAGAGAATTGGGTGAGTACAGAGAACAGCATCTAGCTGAAATTACTTTTAATTTGCTGTTGGAAAAAAAATTCAGTCTCATAGGAAGGTAAGATTGGAAGGAAGGTAAGATTGGAAGGAAGGTAAGATTGGAAGGAAGGTAAGATTGGAAGGAAGGTAAGATTGGAAGGAAGGTAAGATTGGAAGGAAGGTAAGATTGGAAGGAAGGTAAGATTGGAAGGAAGGTATTAGATTATGAAATCAAATCTGTTGCAGATACTTCATAATATAATCCCACTTCAGAATGTATTCAGCTCCATATAATTAGGTGGTTTGCTCTGAAACAGTCTTCCAATAAGTTGTAGCTACTTCTCTGATGAATACAAGCATTATTCTAGCTTCTATGCCAAACAATCATTTATTTCAAATCAAGAATTTTTATTTAAGGAAAAATTTAGATTCAGAAATATTTTTGTACACTTGGTTAATATACTTGTGCATCCTATTTCTTAGAGTCATACAACACTTAATTAAAAAAAAGAAACAACAAAAAACAACAAACCACCAAACAAAAAACCCCCACCACCCAACAAACCAAACCTCCTTAAAATGAAATCTTTGGTCAAGCAATTTACTCTTCTGTACTTAGTTGAATGTAAGAACACACTTCCTATTTTGCTGATCTGTGATTAAGTATGGACTAACTACAAAATGCCATCAAACCCATCAGAACAAATTACTATTTTCTCAGCTTTTTATTCTATTACACTGTAGGTTTCTGAGGCAAAAGACTCTGGAGCTCTTGCTGTGTGTCTGAAAGCTAGTTGTGAGAAGATCAAAGTATTTTTCATTTGACCGAGAAGGGAGTTTTCACTAATTGTGGTAGAAGAAGCAGTGTGTAAAATCCAAATCCTATACAAGCAGATAGGTTTTGACATTCATAATGGTGATTCCTGTAGCCTGTAGTCAGCTGTAATAGCGTTGTGCTGAAATTTTAAAATTGAAAAAATTTAAAAATTGAAATTCTACTTCTGTTTATAAGTTTAACTTTTTTGTACTTCATAGAGAGGCTGCAATGCTAAGAATTACAGAAGTAGTTATATTTTTTTGACTATGGTTAAGTTAGCAGAGCACTGTGGATTAGAAATTTGCAAAAAGAATATCTCATTCTTCCCTGTTTCTTCTGCTAAAAAAATAAGGCTACTGGCAGATCAGATATTAAAAGATTAAGCCACAGATCTCTGTATGCTAACAGTATATGAAGTAAACCTCGGAACATACTCTATGTTAATTAATATGTTTTAACCTCTTGTTTGCCAAACACTTTGGGAAGTCAGGTCTTGCAGTTGCCTTTCTAAAGTTTGTGTTTTCTTACACATGTTTCTGAAAATAATATTTTAAGAAAAATACCAGGTTTTGCAGTTTTAGCAAAAATTCGTTTTATTTGTTTTCTGTATCTAAGAGGGTTTGTTACTGAAAACTGAACTATATAGTAAAAGTAAAATACTGAGATCAGCAGAATAACATTGGGTTAATGACTAACCTTTGGGAGCTGATTCACTGAATAAATAAAGGGAAAGGTGTTGCTTTTTAATCTTGTATTTCTTTATTTTTCCCTCTTGGAACTTAACAGAATGCTTTCATTTAAAAAATAGTCTTAGAAATTTCTTGATGGCATTTTTCTGAGGGAGGGGGAGGTCAATTCTGTCCTAATTGAAAGTCAGTAAGTATTTAAATTTTTTAGCCTTTATGAGTCTGAAATAAAATGCATTTTCAAGCAATGGGAGCTAAAAAATGGTTGTGGTGGTAGCTGGATTAGCATGCCATAAATTAACTGATCCCTTTCACAGTGATGGTGAGTTGCTGTCATTTAATATTGATACGAAAAGAGTGCATTTAATTAAAGCTTTGAACATTATACTTTACACTTCAAAGCACCAGAATAAACCTGGATTTACTGTTCTAAATAATCAACTGAATTTAGTGAGCATGGCAAAGGACGCGGAGTCAGGCTGGACTTAAAGGGCTCATTGGTTAGTACTTGAAGCTGCCACTTATTTTATAACAGTGGCTGCGTTGGTAAAAGAACCATGCAATCGTTCTTACATTGGTTCAAATTCAGTTTTTATCATGTGTGTAGCTGGATATTTTCACACACAACAAACATTCAGGGTGGTTTGGCATGACTATCAGTTCCTTGCTACTATGTGAAAATTGACTCTAATCTGCTCATCATGCAAATAAGGTGAGTTACCATAAACCAGTATTTCTCAGTTTTTCTGGTGGTTGTACCTCACTTCAAAACACAGACAGCCTTTCATGCTTCTCTGGCTTGAACTTTCCATCACTTTTACCTTTTTTCTGACTTGTGTTCATATTCCTGTTGATGCTGTGTACTGCTCGTATTCTAGAGCTGCTGCCATGCTGCTTTTTTACCTGCCGTTTTCCAGGCAGCACTAGCTTTCTACTAACTGCTGGTGCTTTCCACTGAGAATGAAATAATGCATCCCAGTGGACATGGCTGACTCTATCAGAGGCCCGAAGGGGTCCCAGACATTCTGTTCCTAGACTACTGTGCGCACCAACACTTAAGCTATTTCTAAACTGAACTGACAGAGTCCAGGTATTATTTATTAGCCTGGTCTCAGTGCTTGGCCTTACCCGTGATGAGGTGTCTGCTGCTTAATGCCTTGTTGCAACCTGGATAACTTGTTGTAAACTGCTGACTTAAACCACCTTTTTGGTGGCAAAGCAAGTATAACTTAATTTGGACAAGTACAAGCTAATAAATATTATTTCTTTTGCCAGTGTGATCTATTTCACACATTGTTGAGCTCTTAATTGACTGTAATCACTTAGTAAAAGATTCTTGCTGTCACTCTGAACAAGTCAAGGAAAGAGGCATGGTTTAACACCAGCTGGCAACTAAGTACTATGCAGCTGCTCACTTGCTTGCCCCCCTGCCCCAGGATGGGGACAAGAATTGGAAAAAGGTAAAACCTGTGGGTTGAGATAGAAAAAAAATCAATAATTGAAATAAATAATAGTAATAATTATAATGAAAAGGGAGATAACAAAAAGAGGAATAAAACCTAAGAAAAAACAAGTGATTCACAATGCAATTGCTCACCACATGCTGACTGATGCCCAGCCAGTCCCCGAGCAGTGATTGGCACCTCTTGGCCGGCCCCTGCCAGTTTATGTACTGAGCATGACATTCTGTGGTATGGGATACCCCTTTGGCTGGTTCGGGTCACCTGTCCTGGCCCTGCTCCCTCCTGGCTCCTTGTGACCCTGCTCACTGGCAGAGCACGGGAACTGAAGAGCCCTTGCCTTAGGGTAAGCACTGCTCAGCAACAGCTGAAACATCCCTGTGTTATCAACATTATTCCCATTCTAAGTCCAAAACACAGCACTGTACCAGCTACTAGGAAGAACAATTAACTCTATCCCAGCCAAAATCAGGACAAAAAGTCTCTTGAATATAAATCCATGGTCACAAACCACAGAACAGAGTAATAGAGAATTGCTATAGGATTATGATATTTTCAGAAATGTGTTTGTTTCTGGTTATTGTCTAAGCAAAAGAATTGGAGGAAATTTTTAGAAGATTCGAATACTGAGAACCTAGGGAAACAGATTTGTGAGAAGAAGTCAGAAGAGTTTTAGTTTTGTGAGGAGATGAACTGTATGCTTTGCTATTTTACATCTTCTACCATTTAAGGTAATGTACTTAGATTTTTTTTCATGGTCCTGCTCCTGTACTTAGATTTAAGGTAATGTACTTAGATTTTTTTTCATGGTCTAAAGATGAGGGGAAATTTTGTGGAACTGAAAGAAACAACAGACATAAACCTACTACATTATTTTTACATTCAGAAATGAATGCTAATATTGAGACTGAAGACTACGCCGAAATGAGAGTTAGGTTACTAAAATGGGATAGACAGGCAGACTTTTTAAGGCCGGAACACCCCTAGTCTTAACTTTGCAGTGCCACTTTCACTATGTTTAGTCATTTTTTTTTCTACTAGAAACCCCTAGGCAATTGCAGTATTATGTTATGCAAATAGCTAGAATAGCCCCATCACAGGTAGTTGCGAGGTAGGTACTTAAAACCATAGGATCCAGAAGCTAGGTACAGAGGAATACAGCTTTTTTCTAAATGAAGTCAGAGCATGTGCCCGGGTTCTGGCTGGGACAGAGTTAATTTTCTTCCTAGTAGCTGGTACAGTGCTGTGTTTTGGACTTAGAATGGGAATAATGTTGATAACACAGGGATGTTTCAGCTGTTGCTGAGCAGTGCTTACCCTAAGGCAAGGGCTTTTCACTTTCCTGTGCTTTGCCCATGGGCAGGGGCACAATAAGCCGGGAGGGAGCAGGGCCAGGACAGCTGACCTGAAATAGCTAAAAAGATATCCCACATCATAGAATGCCATGCTCAGTTTATAAACTGAAGAGACTGGCCAAGAGGTGCCAATCGCCACTCAGGAACTGGCTGGGCACGGTGAGCAATTGCATTGTGAATCACTTGTTTTTTCTTCAGTTTTATCTCCACCCACCCTTTCATTACAATTGTTAATAAATGTTTTGTTTTATTTCAATGATTAAACTTTTCTTAACTCATTGTTTTTACCTTTTTCCAATAATTCTCCCCATCCCATTGCAGGGGGATGGAGGGAGAGTCAGTGAACAGCTGCGTGGCACTTAATTGCCAGCTGGGGTTAAACCAGCACAGTAGGCTACCACTTTTTTCCATACTGACAGTGATCACAGCCGATTGCCTTCAAAGCTGAAGCCATAGGAGCCACTGGGCATGATGGCAGTGCCTACACCTTGTACAGCAGTGCATTTCCTGGGAAAGTTGTCAACCTGTGTTCTAAACCCTATTAGCCAGCTCTAGAAGGCTTTAAAACCAGTGTTTCCCAACTCTTCCCCTACTCGCTCTGTTTAGAAGTGAGATTGGGTACAATCAAAGACAGAAGATTTTAGCCCCAGGAATCTCAGTAGCAAAGGCAACTTGGCTCCAAATCTCCAAACCCAGTTATTAGGACACTCACATTGAAATTTGGGCTTTAAGTCTTGCTGTCAGGCTTGTTGGTAGAAGACTTATAAACCAGTTATTGGATAAATGCAGAAGTCAGTCATATATAGAAGTCACAGTCTGGTGATAAAAATCACTTTCACTATCATTATGTTTTGAATTCAAGCTAAACGGGCCTAATCTGACTTCTTATGTTTCCTGGGGGAAAATTCAAGGCATTATTGAACTATCATTATTGTGCTATCGCATGATAAGACAGATAGTACCACGTATGACTATTTCATTTGTTTCCAAGATTGCATGTAGGCTTTTTTGAAGTGGAACTGAAGCCCCAACACTTGCAATGATCACTACCCTTCTTGAATTCTGCAAACGTGTGAGGTCAATCTCTCCTTCAAGATCCAATATGTATCTTTCAGCAGCTTTTTGCTCAACACAGAGATACCTCTTATTGTCCTTCTTGAGGTGCCTGACTTTCTTCAGGCACTGTGTACACCTAATCTGAGGGTTCCAGTCTTTTTGGTGGGATTGCTTCCAATAAGCGCAGTTAGACTTAAAGCAGATTTTGGCTGCTGATAAACATTGTCTGAAATCTGTCAGAAATCAGCCTATTCACGAATATTTGTACTATATGATAGAGTGTAGCCAGTGATTGACACTAATGAAAAGAGGTTACTGGGCTTCATGTATTTATTGGGGCTTCCATGAGTCAATACATGAAAGATGGAGAACACTAATGTACATTTGTGGTTGTAGCATTTAAGTTAATATTCCAATACAATTTTGAAGTAATTTTATTATGAGATTTCCAGTGAAGGACTTAGCAAAATAATATTGTTTGTTTTAGTTCTTTATGTTTTTCTAATGAACTGATACTTTCTGTTATGTAATGTGTTGACTTAGTCTGCACAAATAATTTCAAGTAATCACAAATAGTTGTCTGCCTTGTATTTTTATCATGACATACTGTGAGCTGCTTTGTCAGTGTTCACTGATTTGCTAATGGGTGGTTCCAGGTTACACCTGATGCATTGGCATGGGTTAATGGGACTGAACTATAAAATCTAACATAGCCTGTGGAATACAGAACTCACTTTTATCTGTCTGGTAAATTATATATGAAATGTCTATGTCAGACATCAGAAATACTCACTGTTAAAGTAAAAGGTGCATGTATTTTAAATTAGAATTTGCATGTTATTCTGATTCCTGTTTTTCTGCTTTTAGGCCAGGACTATGATAGCAGTTGGGCTTGGTGTTGCAACTGTTGCATTTGCAGGTAAGCTAAATTACCAGCTTAGTGTGGAATTACTGCTTGTGAGCTGCAGTTTCCAAAAGGGTTAATGAAGTTTTTATGAATATAAATAGTGAAAAGTGGAAGGTCACTTGAGAGTTCTCTGGAGAATTGTGTTCAGTTACAGTTCCTGTCCCTTCAAAATCCTTGACATATTTTCCAAAATTTTTTGGGAAAAATCACAGCTACTTTTGTCGGCATCAGCTAAAAGGTTCCATCTGCTTTTTGTCTTCAAAATGTAATGTGAAAAGTTTACTTTGTTTATTTAATAACATGGAATCATAGAGTCATTTAGCTTGGAAAAGACCTTTAAGATCATCAAATCCAACCATAAACCTGTATGCTGCCAAGTCCACCACTAAACCACGTCCCTAAACACAACATTTACATGTTTTCTAAATACCTCTAGGGATGGTGGCTCAACCACTTCCCTGGGCAGCCTGCTCCAGTGCTTGATAACGCTTTCAGTGAAGACATTTTTCCTAATATCCAGTCTAAATATCTTTTAGATAGTGAAATTTTGAGACTGTTTCCCCCAGTTTTATCACTTGTTACCTGGGAAAAGAGACCAGCAGTTTTATAGATTACTGTTCCCTAGCTACTTGTTACTACCCTGAAGCGCTGAAGAAACTGGTCTTGCACTGAAGTAGGTGGAGTACTCACAAGTTAGAAATAGTAACTTTAGAGTCCATAAGCACCTGTTCAGACTAACCTGAGTGGTTTGACAGTGATGCAGACTGAAGAATCATCAGTTGAGTCATTTGCCTATTTTTGGGAACAAGAGCAAATCTATTGCAAGGTGAGGGCTCTGTAGTACAGAAGAGTGCAACAGGATCTTGTGATGTGAAGGTGATGCTCAACAAATTCAAATACAGAAAAATGGAAGGCTGTAGTGGCTGTGGTGGTTTTATCATACTAAAGTGTTTCCACAGTACGTTGTTTGTTACCTGAACTCTTTGCCTCTGGACTGTATGTTCTTCTGAAAAATAGGTTCTAGTCTGAACATCAGGGCATGGGCTTAAAATAATCTGTACTCTGGGGTACTCAGACCAGGTAACTGTGGTCTGTTCTGGTTTCGAAGTACACAAATCTATTTCCATTTTTTTCAGCATATATGTGGAAATGCATACACCAAGAATAGATGCAATAGATGAACAAGTTGCAGCAAACATTAGCAGGTGTTTAGTGGGTACAATTCTGGGGGGGGGGGTTGGTTAGGGGAAGGGAAGACAAGATCTTTGGTGATGTACACCCATTAAGAAGTTGGTTTATCTATGTGTTTGTATAGAAGCAGAAGAGGAGTGCTGTTAAAATTTCTGCTGGTTGAGCTGAAATATTAATGGCAGCTAGCAAAGGAGTAGTAACAGCAAGCATTAAAAAGAAGGTGAGGTAATACATTAGTACATCACAGCATGGCAACAGTGATACTCTAACTGATTTTAACGTCCATGTTAATGTAGGCACAGGTTTACATGACTAAACATATGGACGCATTGCATATTTTAAGAATGAAAGCAAGATGGTGTTTGAATGAAGCAGAGCCACATTTAATAACAAGTTTTTGCATTGTGTATAATAGTACATTACATTGCTAATGAATAGTTAATCAAGCACAGTAATTGGGGAGAGGGGACTCACAGGGAAATCCTGCAGTAACATGGTGCAAATCTTGGTTCTGAAGTTGATAGACCTGCTTTGTACTTCTGAGAACACAGTCAGTAGTGTTCCTTCTAGTCTTTACTAGCTATAGATGTTCACTGCCGGTGGGGAGTTGAATGGTTCTGAATCCCAGAGGATCGTCTCTTTGTAACAAAAAATACCAGTACTTACAAAATGTGTGATTAAGCATACAACATCACAGCAAGAAATGTGTAGTACATAGATTTCTTTTTTGAAGTTGCAACCTTTGAACAGTATTTAATAAATAATGTATATGTAAAGCTAATGTTTTATACTACGCTTTTTTCTTAAAGTTCACAAGGCAGATATCTTCATTTATCATATTGAAATGCATTTGAATCTATTTCTTTTGTCAGCAAACACAGTGGATCGTTGTAGTCCATGACTAGGTTTTTAGATAAGGTATACTAAACCTCTTCCCCTCCCTTCCCCAGTAGTGCAAAGATTGAAAAATGTAAACCATAGCAAGTTTACTGTGGAACTTTGGCTGGGCAAGATCCAAAAATGGCTGTTGAGGGAACATCTTGAAAAGCAGTAAAGTGCAATGTTGCTGTACAGAATATAAATGAGACAAAAAGATTAACAAGGAAGGATTTTTATTTTTTCTTTTTTTTTACCCCAAAAAATCATGTGTAAGCTAATGAACATAAGTTGGAGACTTTTTTCTTTTTTTTTTTTTTTTTTTTTTACTTTTAGTGAATGTTGGCTATCATTTCCATTAACTTCAATCTGTTTCAGGTCGTTTTGCTTTCCACCTTTGGAAGCCATTGGAGCAGGCAATTACAGAAACAGCAAAGAGGATTTCAACTTCTGTAAGTTTAGAGGTTACTTTCTACTATGTGTTTTTAGATTTCAAGTATTTAGAAAGGAGAAGTTTTATATTAAACATGGTAAGTGCCACTTAAGTTATTTTTTTTTTTCTCTAGGATAGGGGTGCTCCTTACTTGTGTATGTTCTGGCGTATTATCTGGTATATTTTAAACCCCTGTGGATGAAGCTATATCAGAAGATGTTTATGAGTTTGATAAACAGTTCTGATTTTTGTGGTGGTGTTCCATGTTTCAGAACTCTTTGCTAGTAAATGTATGATAAATTGTTGAAGTGTGCTGTAAGAAAATAGCTAATTTCTAGAGATTACAAAGGAGTGACATGCAGTTTCATTTCAGGAAGCTAAAACTGAAAGAATTTAAAGTCATTTTTCTTTCAGATACAGTGTTAAAAATAAAGAAGACAAATTGATAGACTGCTAGGAAAGGTTGCCATAGAGATGGGGGAGCTTATTTTCTTGTGCATGCGAGAGTTGCCTTTTTTTTTCTTCCCCATCTAATCTGAACTTTTAACCAAGTTTTTGTTCTTTGTTTTGCCCTACATATTTTACAAATATATTAATGAGGTAATAAATCAAGAGGTAGAGTGTTGTGAGAGGAGCATATGCGGGGAATATTCGAGAGCATTTACTTTCTGCTTCAGTGGCTACACTGTCCTCTGGTAAATAAATAAGTACGTTCCATTCCTGTTTGATTAAAGTAATTCCCAGAGAGGTATATGTCTGCTTGTGGCAGTGTATTCTTTCAGGGTTCATAGTCAGTGAATGCTTCACCACAGTGGAAGGAGCACAATTTCCCTCTTATGCCGATGGGTGAGGGTGTTGAGGGATTAGTTGTTGCAGATTATTATTTCCTGAAAAATATATTTAAAGTAGTTGGTTTTTTTTTTTAAAAAGTGATCATTAATATTGTTCCTGTTAATGTGAGGCTGGTTGCAGCACAGAGCCTGTCTGCAGTGTATAGACAGATCCTAGGGTCCAAATTCATTTGCCATCAGTACTTCATGTTCATGTGCTGAAACTCCAGTTTTCATCAGTGCAAGCTTCCTGGGGAGGAAAGGACTCGAAACATGGGCTGTCCTCTTGGGGATGGTCCACACTTGTTCTTAATTGTGATGTGTATCAGCCAGAAACAGGCTTCCTGGATCAGTTTTTGCTTTCTGTCACTCTATTGCATTGCTGTTGTGAGACCAACACCATTTTATTTTCCCTTTTCAAAGTAAATTTTTGAGAGATTCCCAAGCTGCCTGCCAAAACAGCAGAGGAGACTTTAGGTACTGTGAATTAAATTGCTTTCACATGATACAGATCCAGTCTGACTTCAGGCTTGCTAGAAGTAGCTAGCGATAAGGACATGTGGCTTCAGAGTAGGGAGAGCTTCAGTCTTCACCTTCCCTCCCCAGCAGTTTTACGCTAGCATTTCTCCTTCTATCCATTTGTAGACATAGGCTAGAGAATCTAAATTCAGACGTGTTCACTTAAGAAAGCAGACGGTGACTCTTTTTATCACATTGAAATACGACATGTTGCTGCACAGAGAGGTGTC
Source organism: Falco peregrinus (assembly GCF_023634155.1). Lineage (NCBI taxonomy): Eukaryota > Metazoa > Chordata > Aves > Falconiformes > Falconidae > Falco > Falco peregrinus. Next base: position 89,071,687 of record NC_073724.1, read on the forward strand.
TGTTCCTAGGAAACCGTACCCTTCAATACTGGTATACTGGCTGAGCCAGGGTCATTACAGGCCTATCGCATTTTTACCACAGTGACTTTCAGAGTCCTGCAGAATTCATGAACAACATAAAGAGCAACCAGGAGCTTCTGCACTTCTCGGTGTTCCTAGTCCCTGGAGCTGCATCCTCTGTTTGCCTTTGCATCCTGCCTCATAGCCCAGAATTATATGTTGATTTCTAGTAGAGTACATGTCTTCTATTATTCTATTTCTGAACTTGAAACTATGAGTTTTCAGTGTAAGACGAGTTCTGCTGAATACAATAAAAATTCTCTCTTATTTGCCATTAACTGTATGTATTTGTCAGCTTTACATTTGTGAGGGTAATGATAATGCTTTTCTTCCACGGTCATAGTCCATTTTAGGATACTTGTGTAATTCTTAGCCAAAATCAGTTGTTCTTTACTAGTCTACAGCTACTACTTTCTTGGACTGTATTTTTTTCCAAGTATTTTTCTTCTCCCCTTAACAATCAGTTATTACCTATTTATAATTTTTCATTAAACAATACAGAAAATACAGGTCAAAAGATCCTCTGTAAGGGCTTATTGTCCAGACTTCTTATTTCAGTGGCTTTACATGATTTTGTTTGGAGAATTTGAAGCTGCTGAGTATTATCTGTGGATTAGCACTTTCATCACGTTTTACAGCATACCCTCCTCTAAACTTTACTGACAATTGAAATCAAGCAGTTAATACTTCTATCTTTGCTTACTGGAGGAAGAATCTCACATTAAAAGTTAGTGCCTAGGCTTACTGTTACTTTGCTGGTTTCCTATGGTATTTAGAGGTACCTAACTTTCAGAAGTTACTCTAGCTTTCTAGAATCAAACCCTGTCCCTCATCACCTCCCTTTTTGTTTTTTGGTAGGTTTTTTTTTTGTTTGTTTGTTTTTGTTTGAGAGAGACTGTGAAGCAGCTGTCTGTTTCAAAGCTAGCTTGTTCTCTCTGTAAGCCCCCATTCTTCCTCCCCTCATTTGCAACTGATGTTGTGTGTCCTGTCCCCGTCATCCCCCTGTCCCCCAACCCCCCCTCCCCGTTTGAAGTAGAAATCGCAGTTTGTGTTGGTTGTAGTCACACAATGTAATCCAGATGCCATTTATGCTTTCTTCCTGCTCACTAATAAATGATTTGGGTAAGGTCAAGTTGAGCAATTCTGAAGGGATGATTTAAAATGCTTGCTTGCTCTGTCTCGGGTATTTGACACTTCGTTTTTACTTACCTAAATAAATAACATGTACGGTCAACAGCTGCACTCATCTTTTAGTCACAAATAGTAAGGAAAGCAAGTAAAAGTGGTACGTTTATTCTGAATTTCTACCTCTCATTTAACTTTAACTTACGGCAGTTAAACAGGTATTCTTAAATATGACATGTAAATGCTGCTGTAATTTAGCTCTGAAATTCTGTACCATCTTTTTTCAATGGAGAAAGACATGAGAGGAAACATTGTCATTTCCCCTCTATGACAAGTTGTAATGCTAGTTTCCAGAGAAACGCTTCTTTAGTTTGAGCCTAGTTTTGTTACAGGTGACACAAATGCCAGTGACACTGTTTTGTTTCTGTGTGTAGTGACAGGAGTCTGTTGCCAGTAGAAGGTGCGTAGCACCAAGTAGTCATTTGGCTTTTCTTCCTTAGGCAGACCTTAATGCTGTTAATTATAATAATATTTCCTGAAATGTGGAATTTAAAAAAAAAAAAAAGGAAGAATTTCAATAGCGTTCATTACTTTTCTTTGTTGAATCACTGATATTGAAGGTTGGAAGTCAGAAGATACTGAAGATAGAAACAGAAAATCTAGGCAAAATGAACTGTCAAAATACTTAAATACCACAATCCTGAAAATTCTGCGTTCCAGAAGAAAATGGTGTTTTCTATAGCACTTAATTAGAGATTTTTGCACTGCATTTCCCTTATTGGATCTGATTCTGCTCAGACTCACAGTGTTCTGAATTGAGAGGTAAGGGTAGCAACCATCTCTCTTGTCCTTCATTGAAAATAGTTTCCAGAGAATAATGCAATTTGCAATCCTTTTTATTTATTTTTTTTTAATAACTGAAGTTAAGGAAGTTGAAGTCGATCTTGGCAAATTCTAGGTTATACTATAATACAGCTTCTAAATAGTTTGTTATTATAGTTTGGGGGTTTTTTTCCTTCCAGTGTTTGTTACCATTTCAGTGGAGAAGTATACTGGTGGTAGAACAACACATACAGTTTTCAGAAAAACTCACTACTTCATGTTACATGATGGATGAAAAAGTCTCAGTTACGGAGTTTTGAATCTCTTACCTGGCATTGAAACAGTGATTATGCTTTCCCTGTGCTATGCCAGGAAAAGTATCTTGAAAACGTCACGATCCAAATGGGTTGGATTTTCTTAGCTGACTGCTTTTGTGAAAATTTGCAAGAGTGAATAGACATTTGCAGAGCAAGTCTAGCCATTTTCTGTTTCCCCACACCCACGCTCCCAAATCTATGAATAGTATTTGTTCAGGAAGCAGAATTTGCTTCCGTAAGTTGCTGAACATAATAATATATAAGAATAGCATGCAAGGAAACAAAGTAAATGAAATGATAGGCTGTCCCCTCATCCCAAATAGTATAAAGAAATGGAGAGGTTATGTCAGTGTCTTTTCCAGTACAGACTTCGTTTGCAATAGCCAAAGTTAATAAATAAACCAGTGTCTTTGTCTGGAACTGCTTGCTCATCGAGAAGTTTTCATAACAGAAAATATCTTGAGTATTGTTTCATTTTATTACGGCCATTGCTTAGAATTTACAACTGGGGGTGGGGAGGGGCGGGCGGGCAGGGGGAAGCTTTGATTTTGATAGCGTACAAAAGTTGTTTCATTAGGGAACTAGAAATTTGCGAAGACGTTTCATAAAACAAAGACTCAACGAATCTTCACCCTTATTCTAACCAATGGGAAAAATAGCTTTTATGTCTAATTTCCTTTAAATTCTGGTTAGGATCAAAATCTTAATTTAAGAATTGATTATTCTTGTTACATGCTTCACTACTGAGAAGAAAATGTTTTTTCTTAATGACCAGTTCAACAAACTGCTTTTGTTTGTGTGCCAAAGGGCACATACAGAAATTTTTTTCATTCCTCTTGGAAGTGAACTGAATCAAGGCTTCCCAAGGTTAGAACAGTGTCAAGGAAGTGGGCTTTAAAAACATGAAAACGTATTTCTGAATGGAAGCCTGTAGCCATCCCTCTCTATTCTCTTATTTTAAATAGTAGATTTTATCTAAAATACCAAGAACAGAGATGAGCCATGTTAGAGATAATTCAAATATTGCTCTTCTCGACATGAACAGTGGACCAGTGTCCTCTCCTCCTGTATGAGGGTTGTATGCTAGAGTTGAAGGGCAGAGAAGAATTAACCTTTTCAGAACTCCATCTGTACCTAAGCTGCTTTGGGAGAAATTCTGGAAGACCTTTTAGAGGACATTAAAGCATACTTTTCTCTCCTGGCTGTAGTTATTGTACAGCATCGTTGCAAATTTTTGTGCAGTTTTGCCTCCTCAAGGGTGTTATCTGGTGGTCATTAAATTATTGGCATTGTTTCATTGTAGAGGACTGGAGGAGCCCTTGTGTTACATACTATTAACCCGTAATGTCAATGTGCGCTGTTACAGACCTGTTTTGTGTTACCCTGCGGCTATAGAAGGGGTTCCTCAACAGATTTTTCTTGCAGGTAATGGCACGTGCACAGTTGCTTCAGCTTTGATACCTGTAGTATGATTTTGTGTATGGTTTAGGGTGGGAAGAAGGAAGATAAAATCAGTTTCAGATCACAGCAGCACACTAGAAAACCTTTGCTGTGGCTGTGTGTGACTTAAGGGTAGCAATAGGTGAGGTATTTCTGACCCATACTTTTGGGTGAATGTCACTCCTAAGCTTAATTAAAGGCTTTGCTTAGATATCATAGGCAGAGCCCTTTAAATGCTTTAATGCTTTTGAAGTTACATAAGAGAGAGTTTGTGTAAACATAAGTCAGAATTCTCACTGAATGTAAATAGATTCGTTTAGTGAGAAAAGTATTTTATTAAGGGCTAAACACATCTTTACTTGAGGGTAAAAGGAACACTTCTAAATAATCTCAGCTCTCAGGCCAGACTTCCCTTTGATAGCAGCAAAAGCAGCTTATTTTTTCCCCAGGTGATAGGTTTTGCATTGAGGAAAAAACTTCAGTCTTGTTGAGTGATTTCTGTGTGGCGCTCCCCAAAGGCAGGCTGTCTTGGAGCTACATCTGCTGCCTCTGGGACTTGTGCAGCTTAGACTATTATTTGTGTAGCAATGGGCTAGTCTCTAATCCTTCTCATAGAAGCATTTACATTGAGGTCATCACTGCTAACCGTGAGTGGTGGTTCAGTAACTTTTGTTCATTTGGGTTTCTTTTAAATTTAAAATACATTTATGGTTGACAAATACACGTGCAACCCATTACCTATGAAATTAATTGTAATGATTTACTCTCATATCCACCTCCTTCTTTTTAATGTTCTTTTCCCACTTGTGTTTTTTCTCCCCTTCCTAAAACAGTGGCTAAAGTCCTTCATGCCAATGAGTTTTAAAAAACTCACTCCAGATCCTTTGTCTTCTACTTGTCATCAGTGTCTGGGAAAGGATGTAAAGGCAGAAGCTGGTTAGGATTTCCCCATATAGTCTGTTACTTTCCAGTGTTCTGCTGAGTGATTTCCTGAAAGAGAGGTTGTGGCTTGATGCTAAGCCTTTTTTTGGTGTTGTGGGGTTTGGTTTTTCTTTTTGTTTTTTTTTTTTGTTTGTTTCTTTTTGCTTATTTTTCAGGGTTCCTTCAAAGAACTGTTGATATAATTTTTGAAGTAACATTCCTTCATGTGAAAACACATACTGACTCAGTGTATTACACTTATCTGTTCTTATGCTTTTATAGTTGTTTCTACCTACTTTCTTTGTAGAAATATCTGGACTTCAGAGTGATTATAATTCCTTGGATGCCAGAGTATTGTGACTTTTGTTGTTTTCCATTGCGGTGGGACCAAAGCTGTTCTAAACAAGTTTCCTGCTTTCTCTTCCCTGCCCTCCCCAGCACACACACTGTACCACTCTATGCTAGTGTGTACTTCCATTGTGGACTTTTTTGCCCAAAAGCAGGATTTTAATGGTTGTAGCTATTAATATCTCTTACTAGCAATAGAAGATGGAAAAAACTACTGATAGTTATTTTTAAGTTGGTTTTTATATGTGTTAACACTCAGGATAAGTCCTTTCATATTATCTGGTTTGTAATCATTCCATACCTTCAAAATAAATTATAGATAAATGTAATGCTCTGAATGAGGTCATATAAATACGATTTAGGTCCTGGGACCTTGTAGATTAAACTAATTATTGCTTGTTTTCCCTTTCTTCTTTTTAGAGTCTTTCATTGTACTACAAAGGAGGATTTGAACAGAAAATGAGTAGGCGAGAAGCTAGTCTTATTTTAGGTGTAAGGTAGGTGTGTTGTATTAATATATTTTTGTTTGCCAAGTATTGAATGAAGATGCATGTTGTGAGAATGTGGAATATTCTTGCCAAAATAATAACTTTTAAAAAAGGACTTCTGATGACTTGTAAACCATGCTAATGTTCTGCTTAAGCTAAAAAGCAAACAAAATGCTAATAAAACATGCAACTTCTGTTTGGCTTGAAGGCATAGTAACATATTGCAGTGGAGAATTGGTGCTCTAGAAATAATCAGAATAGCACATACTGTGCTAATTAGTGTGATCACATGGCCTGGTCTCCAAAAATACCCCTTGAGATAAGTAATATTGTAGATTATATTAATAAACGAGGAAAACAAATCAATTTTGCTCATTTTTTTCATGAGTCAGTAATACTATTTTTTTCTTTCTCCCCTCTGATTTGTATGGATTTAAAAAGTTGCAGCATATTCCAAACAAAAATACTTGGAGAGACTTGTCATTTAGAGGAGGTATGGGAAATAATTTCCAAGCTGAGTATTCAATGGATTTTTTTAATAAACATTTGGATGGCCAATGGTACCACACACCTGTTTTCTGTAAAGCAGGTGGTGAGTCTGATGGCTTTCCAGACGAGAGGAGCAGATCTGACCCTAGTAGATTTCTTAGTTAAGGTTTAGATTAATTTTTAATTTTAAGGTTTAAGAGAGAGAAAAAAAAAAACCAACCATAAGGAGAATGGTTTTAATTATCCCCAGAAGAAAATATTTCAGATGGTGAAAACTGGGACTCAAAATGCTGTTCAGGGTGCTATTTGTGTTTATTTTTAACATAATGGAAATTATGCAGTTTTAGTATTCATTTTAAGAAGTTGTATAATAAAACCATTACATTTATTTGAAATGCTCCATGCTTGCACACTGAAGAAGAGATTTATAGGAATGCTCTTCAGAAATACTTCCTTTGGCCTTTGAGTTTGATAATGTATTAACACTTTCACTTTATAAGAGCAAATTCAGTGATATTCCAGAGTATCATATGGCAGCTTACAAAAGCACGTATACAGTGGCGATGCCTAGCTTGGACACTGCTAATGTAAATGTCTGAAGTTTCATCACATCGTTAATCAATACACTTGTAATTTTTAATTTTAATAGCTTGAGTCTGCACTGGAACAGTGACACTGCCTGTTGTGTTTAGACTGAGTCTTGCAAGCATCAAGGCTTAATCAGACTTAAGAAATGTTCTTCTTTAGGCTCAATCCTTTATAACATTTAATTGTGTAGAAGCATGGCTGATATCTTTATAGGAAATAGATTGTTTAAACACGCTTTTCTAGACCAGTTTTAACTCACTGCTTGCTGCATGACATATATATAAAAATGCCACCAAGAAGAAAAAAAGAAAGAAAGATAGGTTGTGTTGTTTTTTGGGGTTTTTTTGAGTTATGGAAAATGCCAGAGTATGCACAAACTAGATCTGTCTAGGCCCTGATCTTATTATTGTAACACTTGTCCTCTGTGTCATCACTTCCAAGTCATATTAAATTCTGAGGCAAAGACTTTCTTCAGTACTTCAAATGCTGAGTATGCATGGGTAGTATACATAATAAATACAAGCCATGATAAAGGTGACCATTTAATGGTAGCTTTTACATTTCAAATATTATTCTCTAACAACCATCTTGTGAGATTGCAGGGGTTTCGGTAGAAACATGCACGTGAATTACTTGTATTTAAATGATATAAAAGGTATCCAAATCTACCAAATACTGTATTGGAAATATTGACTTATCTTAAGTTCTTGCATTAGTTCTTATGAAGCAGCACTGATTACTGAAATTCAGTGTAAACACAGCAATAATATTAATTATGTACTCTGTACAAGAAACTGTTGATGGGAGAGATGGCAGAATGAGATTACATGGGAGGTGAAAATGTTAGGAGTGTTTTACAAACATTAGACAAAATAATGTTAGCAAAATATGGCTGTCCTAAGTATAATGGTTTACAACTATCAAATTCCTACACTGAACTTCTGAGCTTAGAAAATATGTCTGAAAAGTGTGAGATAAAATTTTCTGTATTACATGATTTACTCTTTGTAACAAGATGCATACTTTTTCTTTCCACAGGAAATAGTTAATTGTTAATGTATGAAAATATATATGTGCATTAGTTAAAAAAGTTTAAATAATAATTCTTAAATGACATAAAAAAAATTAGGCTATCACATTAAAAAAATAGTACACTGTGTAAGTGTACAAACATAAACATACTTAATGTTTAATCCTAGTGGCTTTGAGTTTCTTTGTTTTTTAAAAAACTTATTTCTAAACACAGCTTATTGCACAGGTAGTCATGTGATTATAGTGTTTACATGATTTCTAGGACTATAATTACATGATCATAAGACCTTTCAAGTTGGTGCAGACCTCAGAAGGTCTTTGGTCCTACCTGCTGCTCTAAGCAGGGCCACCAGTGGGGTCAGAGCAGGTTGCTCAGGACTGTCCAGCAGGTCTTGAAAGATGCCCAAGGATGGAGAGTGCACATCCTTGCTGGGCAACCCGTATCCCTGCTGGACTCTCTTTGGAGTTGTGCAAGTATAACACCCAGTTCACACCCCCCCTTTTCAATTTGTACCTGTTTTCACTCAGCCTCCCACCGTGCATGACTCTGGAGAGCCTGGACCCATGTTCTTCACGGCCTCGCTGTAGGTGCTGAGGAGGCTGCTGTGAGGTCCCCAGGCAGCCCTTTGTTCTTTGGGGTGCATGAGCCCCGCTGGCTCAGCCTCCCCTCGGAGGGCGAGTGCTCCAGCCCCCCGCCACTGTGGTTGGACCTGTATTGCTGGACCTGCTGGGCTGGCCAATGTCTTTCCTGTACAGAGGTCCCACAAGGGGAGGCAGCAGCTGGATGTGGATGCTCAAGCAGAGAAGAATAGCTGCTTCCGTCGACCCGGTGACTGTGCTCCCACTCACGCAGCCCAGGAGGCTGCTGCCCTTCTCTGCAGCCAGGGCACCGCTGGCTCTTGTTCTTGCTGCGCCCTGGGCCCCGTTCAGCAGAGCCATTCCGCAGCCTGTAGCGCCGCGAGGAGCTCTTCCTCCCCAGGTGCCGGGCTCTGCGCCTGTCCTTGTTGAAGTCTGTGAAGGGTGCCTGTCACCCCATTGCTGCAGCCCCTCCAGGTCCCCCTGAACGTCAGCCCTGTCCTCCACTGTATTGACTCTTCCCACCAAGGTGATAGACTTCTCAGCCAGTTGGTAGTGTTGGAAGGCAGCACAACGTTGGCGTGACTCAAGTTGTGAGGCTGTACCATTCAACGTAACTGTGATTTTGACATTAAAGGTTTTTTGGTAGTGATTTAAGAATCTTTAGGGACCACTTTGTGCAATAAGCAATACCTTACAAACTAAGGAAATTTGATGTAAAACACCATTGTCGCCATTGCTTCTTGGAGCAGCACAGCATGATTTTCCATGATATGGAACTGCAACTTTTCCACAGTTAACGCTCTAGCCATCTGAGTTTCTAAATGTGGTATATCAACTTTCCTTTTTTTATTATTAAACAACTTTACAAATCAAAATATAGATGATTGATATTTTTAGCTGTCTGATGATAAGAAATACTTCATTTTTGTATTTGTGTAGTTCAAGGCCTTTCACCCTCAGTTTAATTCATACTTTCTGGGTTCCTTTCTGTTCCATTGAAATAGTCTTTTCGTATGCAGTTCTATGAACTATTTTTGCAACATACCCTAATTTCCCTGTGACAGAATAATAATTAGAGGTTGTTTACTTCGGGAATTTAGTTAGGCTGATACCTTGAATTCAAACTGTATCTACAAAAAGATTAATTAATTGAATCATCACTGATTAAGAAGTCACCTGGAGTGGAAAGCACGGCTTCATTTCTGCATGCTAACAAATCACGAGAAACTGAACCATTCAGACTGTCCTTTTGCATATGATAGCCGTACTGTTTTGGCATACTGCATCCATAAGTGGTTATTTGTCTGTTAAGGTGCGTATTTAATTTAGGCCAAGTACATATTTTATGTATCTGTCATTGAATGAAAAAACATTATGTAGCACTCATAAATCAGCGTGTCCCTGAATGTAATAGATTGAAGAGCTTTGCAAAAATAACAAATACAGGTTTTTTTCAGGCCCCAGCAGAAAGAAGAATTATTTATAGCAGCTATAAAAATATTTACAGTAGAACAAAATGCGATAGTATTAAATACTTGTTGTTTTGTCACTGGTCATATAAACACTTATTTTCTAGGAGGAAAAAATGTGTTTTCTGCATTTAATGGTAAGAATAACCAGCTAGAAACACCCTAGAGCTGCCGGGTTTTTTTTTCTTTTTTCTTTTTTTTTCCTAAATTGTTTTAAATGAATGGATGTATTGTGTTTAAAAAGCAATAAAAAAATCAAACCCTGAAAGATATTTGTATGTTTCAAATACACAGGCCTTTTAAAAATCTCCTTCTCAGTGTGGTTCACATGCCTTTGTTATTGTTACTTCCTCAGAAATGCAGTTTATGTTTTGTCCACAAGATGGTGAAAATCTCAAGATTTAATTATTTTTGAAGCGCGTATAAACTATAATTTATAGCCTGAACACTGTGGCATTTATGGTAAACACTTTGATTTATTTTTGCAGTCCATCTGCTGACAAGGCCAAAATCAGAACAGCCCATAGAAGAATCATGATTTTGAATCATCCTGATAAAGGTAAATAATTACTATTTTTCTTAACCAGGGCTGGAAAGGAAGTGGCTTAAATGAGATCTTTTAAGTTTACTGTTTGTGTAAATAACCACACTGCGTGCAAATGTATGTTATTTATAGACCTGAGCTTCTGTGTGTCTTCTCTCAGATAAACCAGGCTTTATGAACCACAGTGCTACCCATCTTCCTTTAATATTGTTTTCTATACTTGTGCTGCTTCAGTTAAAACTATGAGCTCAGGGACCAGTCTTCCACACTTTAAAAACTCTACTACAAAATATGAAAATATTAGCTGTAACATTTTTACATTAAACTCAAATTCCTGTTTTGAACTGAGATGGACCAGTCACATGTGTGAAAGTAACTTTCTGTGGGGAAATGTTCTGTAGTCACTACATCATTGATGAATTTCAGACTTCCTGGAATTCGCTTGGAAAAAATGTAAAGCTAGGCACTGTTGCTTTACTGGCCAGGTTTTTAATGTAAATTTATCTTACAGAAAAGCTATTATTATAACTTTAACTACACTACAGCTGGTTGAAAAAGAAAGCCCATATGTTCATTGCTGTTTCTACTTTCAAATAACAGATGGTGAAGAGTTGCACTGTATTTCGGAAGTCAAAAGGGGAAATCGGAGGGTTTTTATATCTTTTTGACAGAATTACAGGGCTCCCTGCCAGCACCCCATTTTAAGAAAATGAAAAAATAACTGTGACCACTAGCCATGGGAAGTATTTGGTCGATTCTTTTCTTTGCTGTCTTAACCCTCAGTTTAATTAAAAAATTGTCCTGCTTATTCGATTGCACACTTTGTTTTTACACTTTCTATAATGTATAAGCTGCACAGACATAGAAGAGAAATTCTCTTCTGTATTTCTAATGTGTTAGGATGGTCAAAGGCCTCTTAACCGCTAGAGTACCTATTAGGTCAACATTTTTTTTATAATTAATTTCAGAGTTTGTTGTAGCAGTACTTGGAGACTTGAGCCAGAACCATGAATCTCTGTGTGGATTTTGAGTAGACCTAGAGAGGCAGCTCCCGTTGCAAAGATCATACATTTTAACGACCTGCTCTTACAGCTGTAATGCACCTGCAGCTGGGCACAGTGTATGTTTGGATGGATGTAGTGAGCCCTCCTGTGTGCTATTAAGATGGAGCATTTTCTCAGTAGGAACACCAGTTGAAGGGATTTGTGCCTCTGTGCTGCCCCTGCAGCTCTTCTGGCATGGCTATAGAAAAAAAGCTTGTGTAATGTCTTCAGCTACAGAGCAAGAGCCTGGAGTAATCTTGAACATGTGGCATCACAGAGAGACTTGTTTGCTTATGTATGTATCTTGATTTCTTCTGGCTGTGTGTAGCACAGATGTGCTTTTAAAAATAATATTCAACATTAAAATGTTATTTTAAAATAATAATTTACCAGCTAGATTTGGTAGAAGAAAGTGCAATAATTACAGATGTTAAAAGTTACAAATTATCTGAGATCCAAAATGTTGAAAAGAAAATTATTAGAAATAAAGAAGAAATATACAGGAGTTTGCATAATAACATCCCCAGTGAGCACTACTAAAATGGTTGCTTATTAACCTTTACAGTTCAGTTTTAAAGTGTTTTTATATTGATACATTGTATGTTAATTTATCATTTACTAGTTTTATGAAAGAATATTTGCTCACAGAAAAAAGAGGCAGAAATGCCTTTTTGGACTTGCCCTAATTACAAACACTTAGGCAATCATGAGATTGAATTCTCTCTCATTGGAGGGCTCCAAAATTAATATGGCACTTAAGGATGTAAATGTAGTGAAAACACTTCCAGCACATTTGAATTTACTTTAAGATCCTCCACTCTAGACATGCAGAAAATCAACACACGTTTTAAAATTACTTGGGATACATTGTTTATTGCAGTTTTTAGTCTTTACTGTCTGTTTGATCTTCTCGTCTACTCTTTGAAGGAAGCATTACTTAATGTAGTAAATCCTATTCCTGACTAAAAAGCCAGTTGGTTTAAAAACAAAGAAGAAAAACATTTTTGTTTTCCAGTAGTCAATTCTCTATCTTTCCCCTGCCCTGCCTCGCTTTCCTCCAGTGTGTCTTAGTTATCAGGGCTACATTTAAACAAAACCAAAACTTGAACAAAAGAACTCCATTACTTTTTGCAGTTGTTTTATTACACCATGAAATTACTTCATAATTTGGATTCCTACAGGTATGTTCTAAAGAAGTCTTTAAGAAAGCCTTGCCTTTTTGTTTTTATTTACATGTGTCTACAACTAGTTCTGTGTGCTTCTTCTATCATAATCCTTTCTGATGAATAGAATAGAATGAATGAAGTGATGAATGGAAAAATGATTGAACAGATGCCTTGGAAAAGGCTATTCTGTGCGCAGTACTGCTGGAAACACATTTTCCTGTAAAAAAAATATAGGTGTATTATTGTGAGTGGTAAGTTACTGATACAGACCTTGTAATGTTGGTTTTGGTGACTGTAGGCAGATGGTTGACACTCAGGGGGAGAGTAAAAAAAAAAAAAAACCAAACACAAAAAGACCGCTGAACTGTAATCAGATTGTTAGATGGAGCGTAAAGCAATGACAGTATTCAGGACTAGAAGTTAGAAGGCGTACCATGTTTAAATAGCTTTAATGTGATGGTTTCTGGCTGGTGATTCTGGCATCTAGCATAGGAGAGGCTTGTTGTGTGTGAGTGTGCATGTGCACACACTTCCTGATTTATTTTTTTTATGTTAAATTTATATATAAAATTTTACCTCTTAGTTTTTGGGGTCAGTGGAGATAATAGATGTTAGCTTTGGATGAGTGTTCGAGAGAGCTGACCTTGCATACATTTGCAGCAGCATTTTACTGCAAGTCTGAATCACACTGATGTAAAGTGATTTCAGATTTCAGTCTTCTCTGAGACAAATTGTTCAGCATTATTCTTCAGTGACTTCAGTTTTGGTTGCATGTCTCGTGTTTCCTTATCAATTAGTTTATATCAATGCCATTTTTTAAGCAGTTGTATGGAAAGGATGTATTTAGGAAGGAAAAGCTAATAAAAGTGAGTAATAAGGGGATGCTGCAAGTTATTTGGTACTTAATAGTGATGTGTAAATGGTATTCCTTTCCTCTTCTTCTCAGGTGGATCACCTTACTTAGCAACAAAAATAAATGAAGCAAAAGACTTGTTGGAATCCAGTGCCAAAAACTGAAATCCGAAGCCTTGGGTCATAGGAGATTCAGCAGATACATCGTGCAACAGCTTTCCTATCTACTTGCTCTGCACAGTTCCTAACACCGCATTGATTGTTCCTATTTATTTTCATAATTAAAAATTTAATATTATTTAAAACCAAAACTGAATCTTTTATAGTTATGTACAGTTATGCTTCTGTGAGGAGCAGGGAGTTGGACTTGATGATCCTTATGGGTCCCTTCAAGCTTGAGATACTCTATGATTCTATGTCTCAATTTTAGTGTATTTTTACTGAATTATGATCCATTACAAGTTTTAAAATGTTTTCTTACTGTCTGTGTTCTTCCTCATAAGTAGTTGCCTCTTTCATTAAACTTTTGAAGCTTTTTCAAATTAAAAAAAATAGTCCTAAATATAGGGTTTTTTTCTTCAATGATGAAGACTTCACAGAATCATAGAATGGTTTGGGTTGGAAGGGACCTTAAAGATCACTTAGTTACCAGCCCCTCTTGCCATGGACAGGGACACCTTTTCAGTAGAGTGTGTTGCTCAAAGCCCTGTCCAAAACTAGTCTTGAACCCTTCCAGCAGGGATGGGGCATCCACAATTTCTATGGGCAACCTGTGCCAGTGTCTCGCCATCCTCATAGTGAAGAATTTCTTCCTTATTTCTAATCTAAATCTACTAGAAAATATGTGACAATGTATTGTGTCACAGGAAATAGTCAGATCCCTTACAGCAGGTTTTCAGCATCACCTTGCACTTAAATCTGCTAGTGAAACAGTAGGGTTTATTCATGAGTGCAGTTTCAGAGCTGCAACTCAGAACAAAATGACTAACGGCACTACAGACTGCAGTTTCCATTAGCTGTATATATGGCGTTTGGAGATACAAAGGAAGAGGCTTGGGTTTGGTTAGTTCTTTTGCATATTAAAAGATGTCTGAAATTGTCAAGTAATTATTTTGACGTGGTTTTACTTCAAGTCACAGTGTATGTTTGTTCTGTAGCAGCTGGGGTGTTGCAGGGGTTTTTAATGGCAGTGGAACTGAATGGAGTTCAGGTGGATTTTATAGGCTGCAGTTGTCTAGGTCAGTCCGGTCATGTCAGGCTGGTGTAAAACTGTTGTAGCAGGGAACAGACAGGACTATACCCCTGATGACAGTTCCTTTGGTTATGGCTCTGGGTGGACTTACTTGGTTAGTTCTCAGGTAATTCTGACAGCTCTGCATTATGCTTCATATCCCAAAGTATCACGCATACCTCCTTATGTGGCACCCTAGCAACCTAGTGCTGACTTTGGGGAATACTGGAGCTATGAATGTCTGATTTAAAAAAGCTATAATTGACAGTTAAGGGCAGGTGCCATTTGGGGTACTTGGCTGCTGCAAATTTCTACTTGTAACTTGGCTGCAGGTGAATTAACTCTCCTAAGAAGATGATGATGAGATGAGACAGTCTAGTAAGTTCAGTGCAAGACTGAAAAACCTTCTAGTATCACTGCAGGCTCGTATCATTTGAAGTGCAGCAAACAACTTGCTGAAGTGCTACCAATGTAAAATTTAGATATTCTGTTCCCGAGGTTATTTAGCCAGAGAAAAGTAGCTAAGAGCGGTTAAATAATTAAAGCATCCAACCTCATATTATCCACTAGAACATGTGTTTATCTTTACGCAGTGGTGGGTGTCCAGTTTATATGGATTTTTCCTTGAAAGGAAGAAAATACAATTATTTTTTTTTTGTCAGGTTCCTCCCACTTTGTCACAATTTCCTTTCATTAAAGAGAGAAGAAAAAAGGTTTAAGATGACCCTGGAAGAAAACACTAACTTTAGGTGACTTAGAGACTTTTCTACAGTTAGGGTGATAAGGCATCCGACACAACTTGACGGGAAGTCAAGAAAAAAGGCTGCAGGGAAGAACCTGCGTGGGAATGGGCATACACTATGTGAGTACTACACTTGTGTCATTTAACTAATGCTTTAATGCAGGCAACTTTCATTAGAAGATAATGGACTTTATTCCTATGCAGTAGCCTTAATTGTGGCGTTCTTTTTAAAGGAGTAGCCACCAATTAATGCACATTTAAGGTTAGTTATTCCTTTCACTGGTATATCAGAATGTATTAGAAAAAAAAATCATAAAGGTTTTCATTTCGGGAGGAGAGAAGTGAGGTGGTAGGGTTGTTTCTAATTTTCTTAAGTGGAATCTGTAAGTGATCTGAGTCATTGTTCAAAAGCAAAATGGATGTGTATGGTAGGTAGCAAAACCCATTAATTTTGAACTGACTAGCTGTTGTTTTCATACGATGCCTTTTTTCCCCCTGAGTAAAATGAGGTATAAAGAGCTATTCTAAAGTATCAGTTGAAACAAATGCATTAAAAATATCATCTTGTTTTGTTCTTAAAAATTAACTTTCCAAGTCTTTGTAGAAGTATGGCGTTTATTGTTGTGAGATTGTGCTGTTGATAATTTTCTTCCTGATCTAATTATTTATATTTGATTATTTTTGCCAAAACACTTTTTTTCTGGCTTTCAGTTATGAGAGAGATTGTCCTTCTTAATAAAAAGAAATAAACCCAAGTTCTAGTTCTGCTTTCTCCCTCCTTTCAGAGCAGACTACTGATCGATTAACAAATTTGACAAATTAACAAATTAAAAAAATCAGGAGATTAACTGACCAGGCATATCTGGAAAATGCTGTAAAATGAGTGAAACTAATGAGCAGTGGTCGTGAAAGTATCATTATTGTATGTCTGGTGCCACAGCATCACACGTACAATAGCATTAGTATGTATCCGTGGAAACAACTGATTTTTTTCATCTGTTTACTGGCAAGGCATTGCTTTACCTACTAAATGATGTTTGGAAGGATGAAGATAGGACAGTGAAAGGAAAGACGTAGTCAAACAAATCCTGTAAATACTGCTTAATTTGTTGTCACTGATAATCAACATTGCAGGCTAAGGGAGTATCTTTGGAGACTGCCTTGCAGAACAATACATGGTTTGGTGCTCAACTGGGCTAGGAAGAATAGGATAACTACTGGTTTTTAACAGCATATCCTGTTAATTTAATCTTAAATACATATTTAGCCTCTTGGGACTATTTTCTTCTCAGATGCAGAAGTCTTTTGTGTAAGAAAATTGCATAGTGGTTGATATATTCTGGTGCAATTTCTGGTCGTCCATAACACCAGCAACAAGCAAACTCATTTTTTTGTGTGTGTGCACTTTAATGTTCAGAAAGTGTTCTGTAACTTCTTATCTCAGGAATTCCCAGGTAGTTTTCTACTTGTATGGTACCAAGCCTGGGCATCCTCTGTGGGTTCAGAAGGCAGGCAGGACAGGGTGCATTCATTTGGCATTGCTGTAGGTGATTCCCGGTTTATTTAATGAGGCACAGCTTGCTCGTCTGCCTGGTTTTTGCTCTTAGTCTGTGAGAGTTTTCTTTGAAATTTCATTCTTTACCCTTGCCACAACAGATTTAAGCATAGGTCTGCAAAAAGACCCAATGGAATCTGGTTATCTGCCTGCACGAGTGCAACTTGCCAAACCTTTGCTGGCCTAGAATGGGGCTTGGGTAGAAGTGAGTCATAAATGCAAAGGTACAATTCACAAAACTTTTGCCTCATCTCCTAGGTATTTTTAAAGGTAAAAATCCCCTATGTGCTTAGATGTAAAACTATTCTTGCCAGGTCTTTGCTGGGTTTCACACCTTTCTCATCCTTAAGGCAACAGATTAGGTGCCCGATGACTTTCAGTTCCCTAAAAAGCCTGATCCAGTAGCTGTGGTTGTAGGGTGCCCCATCAGCCTTGGTGTGCAAATCCTGCTGTCTGACCTGGTACTCAAAGGAGCCTGGTGATTAAGCTGGGCTGAGGGGGTGGTGCTTCACTTCTTGCTGGAGTTGTGCCTTGCTGCGGAATGGAAGGTTTGTAAACCCTGCCAGATCCCAGGGTCAGGGTGCTGGGCTCCGGTCAGTTTAAAACTTCTGAATGGTGTCAAAACAACTTAAAGCTGTTCACCAGCAAAGGTACTGCTAACTTCCTTAGGAGCCTCACTTTCTACATTTTGGGCTTTAGGATTTTTCTTTTAATTCACACTCTTCTGTGAGCTTCTGTCTGTCCTGCCTCTTTGTTCTTGACAAGCAGCATGATAGACCAGCATTAAATTGCCAGCTACAGCTTCCAGAACTTTTCAGTTGAATGGTGATAAAATTAACGTTTTCTTTGGGTCATAAAGAGCAGGTTTTGGAATGTAGGTTGAAAAGACGTATTTGTGAATGGGCATAGTCAGTGATGCCAGCACAGTCTTGGGGCTTTTGAGCGTTGTCATTTCAGCGATTGCTCTCAAACAACAGAATGTGTGTCTATGTACATGCATGTGTAGGCCTGTGTGTTTATACACATACATACTTCTTTTTAGGATCCTGTGAGGAATTTTGCAACTGTACTGGGGCTCATTTTTAAAAGAAAAGTTTTCTTGAGTTCTTTTTACTTGGTTTTCCAAATCAGGTTATTGAAAATTTTTGTCACTCTCAAATTTTCTCTTCATGGGTGTATGCAATTTCTGACATAGTCTCATTCTTTTAAAGACAAAAAAAAATATGCCAAAGCAAATTGCAGGTTTTTATTTAAATTATTGTTGCATAAATAGGGAGCCAATTTAAAAAAAAAATCAAACACCACACCCCACCCAAACATCTCCAATGTATGTTCCTTATTGACTTTCTTTCTACCCAATTTCACTCTGGAATGAAAACATACAAGGTAGTTATGAGTCTTTACAAGATATAATGGCACTGTACTTCTGCCATCATCATTCTGTATTTATACAAGTTATATTTTTACAGATCCATGTTCCCAATTTTATTTTATTTTTTAGATGAGAATATAAAACTTTCTGGGAAAAAAAAAATGCTAGAGCCTTTTGGGATGTTGCCCAAATAAAATTTTCTATTTGCAAATGATTAAAATTTTAGCTACATGTGAAATATGCTTTTATATTTCATTTTCTCCTGTCTTGTAAGTTTATTCGCTTGCTTGGGACATTGAGTAGGAGGGAAGGTATTGTGATCTGATGTCTTACTGGCTGTTTGTGATCCATGAACCATGGGATGAGAAACTGTTCTCATGAATAGCTTGAATTGTCAGCCTAGATAGCAATACACCTACTTCCTTTAATACTAGGAAATCACAAAAATATACTTAGAATGAGAAGTACCATTTTGACAGTGGTAGCATCATCTGATTAAATATTCTTGAGAGATTTCAAGAGTTAGTCATGGTACACGGAATAACTGCTGTACAGCTTCATGTGACAGTAATAGACCCCTACTGTGCTATTACAGTTTCCTTATTTTTATGCTAACTTATACACAGAGAGGTTAATTAGGGTGTTGGGTTTTTTAACATAGCAGATACTGCATCTAATAAACTCTGGTTTTAAGTAGTGGCAAAATTCTTCTCCAGAATGGTTCCTCTCCAAAGTGGTTGTATGATTTGAGCATTGCATAAAGCCTGCTTCTGGATGTAGTGATTTCTCATGACTGCTGTAACTGATGTGGGGAACTTCTTACATCTGGCAGGTGAGTGAACAGTTCATGCTGCAAAGATAGTAGAGATGCTAAACATGGTGTGAATACAATTTAAGTAATATAACTTAAGGAAAAAAAACAAATCAAAATTCTAGTGGACAACTCAATGCATAAAAAGTTGTCTGGATGGCTGGGATCAGAAGGTAGTGGTTGAGGGGTTATACTCTACACAAAGCTTGGTTTGTCTTGGGCCCTCTCCTGTTTGACAGTTTTGTCAGTGACCTGGAGAAAGGAGACTGAGTGCTCTCTCATCAAGTTTACAGATTAAGCAAAACTGCATGAACCAGCCACTACACTGGAGGACAGGGCTGACGTTCAGGGGGACCTGGAGGGGCTGCAGCAATGGGGTGACAGGCACCCTTCACAGACTTCAACAAGGACAGGCGCAGAGCCCGGCACCTGGGGAGGAAGAGCTCCTCGCGGCGCTACAGGCTGTGGAATGGCTCTGCTGAACGGGGCCCAGGGCGCAGCAAGAACAAGAGCCAGCGGTGCCCTGGCTGCAGAGAAGGGCAGCAGCCTCCTGGGCTGCGTGAGTGGGAGCACAGTCACCGGGTCGACGGAAGCAGCTATTCTTCTCTGCTTGAGCATCCACATCCAGCTGCTGCCTCCCCTTGTGGGACCTCTGTACAGGAAAGACATTGGCCAGCCCAGCAGGTCCAGCAATACAGGTCCAACCACAGTGGCGGGGGGCTGGAGCACTCGCCCTCCGAGGGGAGGCTGAGCCAGCGGGGCTCATGCACCCCAAAGAACAAAGGGCTGCCTGGGGACCTCACAGCAGCCTCCTCAGCACCTACAGCGAGGCCGTGAAGAACATGGGTCCAGGCTCTCCAGAGTCATGCACGGTGGGAGGCTGAGTGAAAACAGGTACAAATTGAAAAGGGGGGGGTGTGAACTGGGTGTTATACTTGCACAACTCCAAAGAGAGTCCAGCAGGGATACGGGTTGCCCAGCAAAGATGTGCACTCTCCATCCTTGGGCATCTTTCAAGACCTGCTGGACAGTCCTGAGCAACCTGCTCTGACCCCACTGGTGGCCCTGCTTAGAGCAGCAGGTAGGACCAAAGACCTTCTGAGGTCCGCACCAACTTTAGTTGTCCTATGCTATGAGATGCAGTGGGGAAGACAGGTGACAGGTATAATAGCAAAATAGTCATATCTGAGAACTATCCTGCAGTAGTTCGTACGTGTGGTTTTTGTTTGCTTGCGTTTTATAATGTCTGAGGTACAGCTGAACTTGGAATCTTGGTTAAAATAGCCTTGAATGTTTGGAGAGCTACACAATACTTGGTATTTTAATTCCACTCGGAGGTGGTGTCCTGGAGCCAATGCTCCAGAGGACTCACGAGTCCAGTCTTGGTGTCACCAGTCAGGTCAGCCCTTTGTTCTTAATACCAGGTGGTGGGAAACTTTGTCTCCACTGGGCTGAGAGCAAAGACATTCTGCCTTGTGAAACTGCCAGTGACCTAAACAGGCAGAAATATTTCTTCAAATCATGAGCACCTAGTTACCAGGTTCAGCAGCCAGCCAGCCCATAATTGTGTAGTGCTTCCCTCGCTGGCATCAGTGGGAATTACTGCAGTAGGAACTGCTGTAGGGGACAAATTGATCAGCTAAGAGAGGCTTAAAGATCTGAGCACTGAGGTTACTGACAGCAGTTTGGGTTGCCCGAATTAAGTAAAGGGTACCACATTCCCAGTTAGGTTTTCTTTACTTGCAGCTAGTGAAGAAGCAGTGGGATTCCCCTTTGAGAAAAAAGCCCTTTGCAAGCTCCTATTTGTTGTTTCTCCTGATCTCTGCATTATTTAACCACCAGCCCACATCGCTCTTAACAGCACATAGGTACCATTTCAACAGGGGCCTTAAGTACCTGGGAGAGCAAGCTGGAAGCCAAGTGCTGTGCCACAAAGCAACACCTGCGACTTGCTCACATGCTCAGTTGGCATCTCCGTATGCTGATGTTACACAAATATTTCAGTCTTTGCTGAGTCAGCCTTGGTCTCTTCCACTACCCTCTTCATTAGGAATACAACCCTGCAGATGTTTCCGGGGCTCCTGCCTTCCCTTCAAGCCATCTTCGCAGTGACAGTGAAAATGGCCTCGCTAGTTCATCTTTTTCCTGGTACAGCCACTCTACCTCCAGTCTTCAATAATTCATAATCTTACTGGAGGTGCACCAAAATGATTTTAGCTAACTCAAACTTTTTTGGACTGAAGGATAATAAAAATGATTTCACACTAACTAAAGTAAGTCAGTTCATTGGTGAAAGCACTTAAATATAACTTATTAGCTATTCAGGAGGAAGGTTTCATAAAGGTACAATGCATTTATGTATTGAAGTGCAGCTCAGCTCTGGAAAAATGACTACGTAAATAAGCACTTGTCACATCATTTTTTTTTTTTTTCTCCTTCTAAATTTGTTTTCTGCTGCTAACTGGATTGCTGTCATGATTTTAACCATGAAGTAGCTGAATCCTGGTCCTAGTGGAGTTAATAGCTAGTGACTTACACTTGTGTGTTGCCACTGATGAGGCAGTGGTGACAGGTATTTGTTCAAGACAGAAGGCACAAGTCAGTGTCACCCAGTGCACAGTCTGACCTCAGAAACTTTTTAAGTGTGGTGTTTGAGATTAAAAGATCAGGCTGGGGCCCAGTTCTGTAAGCCTAGGAAAAAACTGTTCGCTGAGAATACTGAACTGTAAAATGTCTTAAACTCTTCTGCTGGACTTAACAATGTAGGAGCCAGCATGTCCAGTGGGGGGTCCAGAATCTCTTTGGCTCCAACAGCATCTGTAGCTCATCTAATTTCCTAGTTTCTTGATGGCTGTTCAGCATAGGGGCAGTTAACACTAATAGACTTAATTCTACTGTTGTGCAGAAGCAAAACATAGTTTTGGGGAACCAGAGGTTAAGTCAAGCAAAATTACAGCTGCAGTGCTTTTCACAACTTAGATAAAGAAGCAGGTGTGGATGGGTCTTTAGACTACAAATCTGACTGCAGACATCAGAATTCAAGTTACTCAAATGTTTGGCTCCTTTTATCTATTCTGGATCTGGCTGTTATCACCTTGGTGCTTGTATACAAAGAATACTTGATAGCACAATCACAAAAGCAATAAACAGCCTTACAAAGGCATAGATCTAAGGTGACTCCTTCAAGTGGAATCTTTCTTTAAGCATGATTTCAATGTCACATATCATAATTGCATCTAATAATATTAGAGACTGACTTAACGCAACGCAATGTCAATGACAGTATAAAGGCAATCATGAACAGAGAACATAGCTTAAAAATGTTTGGGGGGATGGAATGAAGGTTTGCACTACAATGAAAACTTCTGTAGACTTTTCAAACCTTTTTCAGCAACACTCAGAGGGATTATTTTTTTCTCTTAAGCTTCTGGACATTTTGTCCCCGTTTCCATTTTGATACTGGAATCTGCCTGGAATCTCTAAATGTGATTTATTTTAGGGTTTTTTGTTGGGTTTTTTTTTTCCACTTCCTAGCACTTGTGAATCTGTCTACTGCTAAGCACTGAAGTGGCAAACATAAAGCTGGTTAGCATGTTGATTAGATTACCAGATTACCACCTGCTGAGAATCACATAGGAAAGGGGTTTCTTCTTCTCAGCAACACACGCACACCCAGGTCCTGTCATGTGTGGTTCTCGTTCCTTCCCCTTGGCCAAAAAAAATAAAAGAAAAAAAGGATATGTCTTACAAAATGTGACACTAGACTCTTTTGGCTATATCACAGTTGGAAGGCAGAATGAAAATGTCAGACCTTCCTAAACAACTAGGTGTCTGTATCAGATTTTCTGTGGTTGCAGCTTGCAGCAGCATGACCTGCTTATATCAGCTTAAAAGCAGGTAGCTACTGAAGCCCGCCCCCCCCTCCCCCAGCTTGCATGTGGTTCCCCCTTGCATTAGTGCTTGTGATGGGGCTGTAATTTCAATGAACCAAGTAACCACATGCACGGGGCACACACAGGTGCTGGAGAGGAGCTGCCTTTGAAAGTGGCACATCTTAGATCTGCTTATGCCAATCACAAACTAGCATCTACCATATTCTTAGGTCTGGCTGGTATGTAATCTCTCCCCTGCTTTGAGTCCTCCACCAGGGTGAAGGATGCTTGCCTATTTATGCTCAGCTGAAGTGACAAAACTTGAGATAGCACCTTACAAAAGCCATGCAACCAAAGCAAATGAAGAACCTTTGCAGAGGTTAATGTTTTAATTTAATTGCAGCACAGGTGAGAACAGCATGAGGTGCGAGGCTCTGAAACACAGGAGCTTGCCTGGGCTTTTTCTACTCATTTAAACAGCTCTCCCTGCCACCTCAAAACCAAATCAAACCAAAACCAAACCCCCCAAAAAACAACCAACCCGGAGATCCAGACAGCATCAGTCAGATACCAGTCTCACTGGTTTGTAGTGAAAGCCAGGTTGCTGGAGCTGAAGCTGAGGAAAGCTTTAAAGGTGACCCTACTGGAGCCTAACAATGCCTGAATTGTCAGGATCTCCATAGATACAAATTCTCTTTTTGTTTCAGTGGGCTTTAATTCTAATAATGCTTTGAATGTCAGCAGTGATAACTATTCCTAATTAGTCCTTCCACTTCTGGGAGGAAGGAAGGAAGGAACCTGTAACATGAAATGAATTCTAAAGAGGGATGACACTCTCCTCCTAAGAAAAAGTTCTCCAAGAGCTGCAGAGGCTCGCCCCACTGGGACCTGGCTGACACTTTAGCTTAAGACTTGAGAGTTCAAGTGACCCTACAGAATACGAATTAGCTTATGCTACTTCAGCATTAGCTGCTGAGCAGCCAGTGCCTGCGGAAAGTTGACCTATTTACTCAGGTTGACTTGAGGCTTAGCTGGGAAAACACCCTGGTTTTGTTGGGTTGAGAAGGGAGACGGAGAGAGGACATTATTTGGTTCTGTATTGTAAAAGTCTTATTTCAAAAGCCTGTCCATGGATGACAAGGAAACAGAAAAAGCAGAGTGCTGAGGTGCCCTTGCTGCCTGGGTAAGCTCATGGTTTGGGATGTCCTCAGGTGAGGATGCTGAACTCATAAGCAAATGACTTTACAGCCCTGAAAATGAGTCTACTAATACAAGCTGATGTTACCAATAGCCCTTAATCAATATGCAAACATAGTCTTTTAAAGCCCAATTTAAAAGTTGAAACAAAAGAACTGCAAAGCTATTATTGATGCCAGTGGCTAGCCCATTTGATTCCAGACCAAAGAAGAAAAAAAAACCCATTGTGAGTGCTTACAGAAGGGTGAGTGCGTGGGGAAGTCAACACCATTAGTTTACAGTATTTTCTAAAATTCAGCAAAAAGTGTAAACATAAATGCTTTCAAATTTTTGAATGGCTCTTTCATAAAAGTACAGAGTAGAAAATGATTTCACAAAAGACACAGACACCCTTCCAATTAAATAACTCATCCATGCCTGGAAAAGTCACCCTCTGACCATATTTTCCTCTACTGTACCCCTGCAGCAGAGGCTGGTAATGATTCTGGTTGCAAGTATCTAGTTCTACTTTAGCCAATAAAGGTAAACCGAAGAACACAAGGTTTTTTCCATCAACCTTTGTACCTACTTTTGTATCCCTGCTTGCACTTGTGAAAAAGCATTGAACAGGCCTAAACGCTCTTCATCCCCGATACCTGGTAACCTACAGTTATAGCGGTGCAGCCTGGTTGCAAGAAGGCTGCTTTGCTTTTGTTGCTTTATGAAATGCTCTCCTTTCATTTTTAGTTTTTCTGCAAGCAGCAAATTACTAATGCCTCTGATTGGCAGGCGGGATTGCCTGATCCTCATAGCTGCAGTTCTGCTACCAGTGCCCAGGGCTGGAGAGAATTTTAACAGCATGAAAGACAGGCTGAATATGACCAGGCAGTAGATTTAGGTTTGGATTTTTTTTTTCCTGAGGACTTTGTTTCCACTTCTTTCATATCATATGTTATTTCTAGGCTTGTGAAAGAGGCAAAAATAAGTGTTTGTTGTTACTTTGTTGGTTTTTTGTTTTGTTGGTTTTTTGGGTTTTTTTTGTTTTTTTTTAAGAGAAATTCTCTTCTCCCTTCAAAAGGGATTGACATGGTAGAACACACTTCCAAGGGGGATGTCTCTTCAGTTTTGTTCATCAACCTGCTGGGCACCTTTGTGGAGGTTCAGAAAACTTCTTTTTCCAGTTAAGCAGCGTGGGAACAGCTGCCTACATCTGGCAATCCTAATAACCCACTACAAGTTACAGAAGCTGAAAACGACAAAAATCATCTGAGAATTAAAGCCATGTCATCTCCCATATTTCAGATCATTTGAAAGTGAATAATTAAATCCAGCAACCGTCACTCCTGACTGTATAAAAAGTGTGCATGAGCAGGTAAGCACTTTAAACAAGAAATACACTGCTGAAGTAATCCCTGCTGTAATGTCCTCAAATTCACTGGAGTTATAATAGGGAATAATTTGCTTCAAAACATTTGAAGAGTGGAGGAAAAAATGAGTTAAAGCTTTCTGACAGAAATTCCAATCGGTGTTGAAGAGGTGAATAAATACTACTAAACATTTTTTTTATTAAAAAACCCCAACCTCCTACTACGTACTCAAAGGTTTAAATGGATGTTTTAAATCCATTTTTCTTCTCTGTGCAGTGACTTTCCTTAGTGAAAGTTTTACTAGCACAAACAGTTTGGAAAAATGAACTTTACAGTCTGGCCACAAGTGTTAAGATGAAACAAGATTTTTTATTCATAAGTGAACATTTGCATGAACTGTGCAAATGTATATATGCACTGAGACACTGGCAATAGAAGAGCTATTGTGATTAAAGTCAGCTCAAATATTCTGCAGTAACTACTTGTAGAACTATGGAGTGAAAAGAAATATTAGTGAAATAAGTAGGAGAAAGGAAATTGCAGTCTGTTTATAGATACATTTTTGAGAGCAAAAATAGAAACTAATTTGTACACTTGAATTATTCACTGCAAATCACTCACTCAATTCATAACAGTGGGCCAAATCTAAGATGAAGAACTGATATACTGTCATAAAACGTGTGCTCTTATTTGAAATGTATTCCAATCAAAATGGAAGTATTTTGAATTTTTCTAAGCATGTCAGTTATGAAGTCTGTGGCCAGTTGCCTGATGCCAAGAGAGAAACAGGAAACCTTGATGATTAAGCTATTTGTGAGTACAGTACCATAAATTATTCAGCAAAAAAGTTGCAACATCTATAAAGGCAACAAGCCTTAGTTTCTGGCCTGATGCTATGATAAAGAAAGCACAATCTTCTGCATTGTCCATCTCCTATAGTTTTCTTTTTCATGACCATAACTGAAAAAACTACTGGAAATTTCTGGGATTGGGTTTTACACCAGTCTGCTGAACAATTTACACTGAAGTGAGTAGTTTCTCTAAATTCTTTTGACCTTTAAGGTGAAATAACCCTATACATAATCTTCAATGCAAATTTCTATAGCCGCTAAACAATTTTCCAATGCAGCTGGCCATTTTTGTGTCTTGAAAAACTAGTAATGATACAAACGGTTGATTATGGTTTACAATGACAATAAACCTCTCAGTATTGGCTGTTACCAAAATAAACTGCCATTCTGTTAAATGTTAAATAACAAGCCATAAACTGCTGAAAACAACCAATTTCTTGTGGATTATTGCCTGAATAAATTTTGCTAGGAAGTGCAGACCATGAAGTTGTGAGCCGCGGATCAGGCCTAATGAAATTTTACATATTTTAAAAAGCTGAAGGATCTCCAGAATATGATGCAAATGGTAACATACATTAAACAACAAAAAATTAAATTGCCCGATACTTCATTTTTTTGCAAGACTATTGTCATATTCAGACACAAGCTATTGCTGTTTTCCATTGTTTCTTCAGGCGTTGAAAAATCCTGTCAATACCAGCCCCCTGAGCCTGCCAAGAAGGCAGAGAGGAGCCTGTTTAGGTACAAAGCATCTATATGAGAATCTGCACAGAAACAGACCGGTTAGTGTCTGCATTGGAATAATTACTATTGCTAGTCTTGAAAGCAAAAATACCGTCAAGCATTCATAGCACAGGCGCCATCTTCCCAACAGTGAGTGACACAAGACGTCTTCACCATAGCAACGAGTGTTATCTCCTAAGAATAACATTAACCTCCCTTGTTGCTAGTTTTACATCCTCGAGTATAAACAGCAGCAGTTGCAAAGCGTGTGTGCCTTGATTGTGCATTTTCATTACTTAATACGTACAGAGTGCATATTAGCTGCAGCAAGACTAAAAAAGACATCACCAAAAGAGGAAGCAATTAAAGGGCTGAAATACAACCGTTAATAATCCAGGCCTGGAAACATGATGAGGGAGAGGTGTCCTGTTCATACTCATGAAAATCAGACCTCTCCGCAGAGGAGCCTGGTGCGGAGTGCTCTTCAACAGCAGTATCCTCCCCCTGGATCCTCAGGTTGATTTTGAACATCGGAGCATGGTGGAAAAAGAGAACCAAAGGAGAAAGGGAGAGACGGTTCTTTCTGATTCTCTCCTTTCCCTGCTGCTTCCCTCCACACACACTCTTCTCAGGCGGGGCTGAAATCCAGGAAACTTGAACCAAATATTTTAGCTATTTTAAATTGCTGCATTATGCACCAAAGCTTTTTCGAGTAAAGCAGATGAAATTCCCCTCATAACAGCCCTGTAGGATGTGGTGATATCCTGGGAGTGCCATAAAAATGCCATTAAGAAACATTTCATTTTGGCCTCCAGTAGCTCTACACTTATCTATTTTGACTTAAACTCTTTCTTCCATCTCTGTAAGAAAGGAACATGACACAGGAGTTGCACAAAATGAACTCAGATGAGGGAAGACAGATTGTAAATCGAGACTTGCTGGAGCTAAATCATGTTCTCTCTCTCAATCTCTTATCTGATAACTTTTATCCAAAAGGGTATTGAGGAAGTTAATTGCAACTGCTAAGATGAATCTTTAGGAAATATTCTCCAAAGCCTTCTCGCCCCTGCTCCCCAAACCCAATGCTGCACTTTTTTCAAGGCTTCAGGTATGAAGTCTTGTGAATTTTAACCTCCTTATCCTTTCCTACAGAACTGTTCAAATGAAGAAGAAAACTGTAGCTTTTCATTTGCAAGATTTAGGAATCCAGAGAAACAGAGCATAAGGGGGAAAAGAGGTGACTTTCTGAATTCAAACACTCACTGTACTTGGCAAGCTGAAGGCAAAGGTAAAAAAGGATGTTTCATGTTCAGAGACTGAAGTACTATAGACAGTCTTGGATTAGAAGCAGGCTGAAATGCCTATTGTAAACTTCTAATTACCTTGCATGGCATGGCTTCTAGATACACTGTCTTCCAAAGATAGTGTAGTTGTGAGTACATGTTAAGACAGCTTTAGCCACATAAAGAACAGGTATCCAGAAAGACTGTGGGAGACCTAGTTACCCTCTGGAAATAGATACCATAAAACTCTTGGTGGCAAAATATTGCCACTTACCCTTTGCCAGTAAGTATTTTAATGTTCTCAGGTCATCAAACTAACAACAGAGCCTGTTGTTACTTAAATGAAAGAGCACAGGCATCAGCTGACATGCAAATATTTGAAGGAAGACAAAAATGTAATCAATTGTTGGGAAAGATCAGGTTATATCATGCTCAAAGGAGGGCTTTTCCCTCCCAGATAAGACAGATGGGTAGGAAGGACATTATAGTCCATGCAATGTATTGAAAATTCCATGAGGCTACTGCTGGTTTAAATGTGAGCAAATGACCGTACCTACAATGTAGACACGTTGAACAACATTGAGACAATCCAAGCTTGGATCCTAGAATAAATAGAATCATAAAATGGTTTGGGTTGGAAAGGAACTTAAAGATCATCTAGTTCCAACCTCCCCACCATGGGCAGGGACACCTTCCACTACACCAGAATCCTCTGCTCCACTACTGCTCTGCAGCAGGTGCAAGAAAGCCAGCACGTGGTGGGTTTCCAGCACTAAAGGTCTCTAGTGCTGGAGATGCTGTGTCCAGGTGTGACCAGAATCACACATGCTCTGGCAGAGCTTCGCAGGCTAGCACCAGCTGCTCAGTGGGAAGAGCAGTAGATAGCCTCTACCTTCCCCTTTAACCCCCCATGACTGACCTTGTACCTGCTGTTATGCTGCCCCCTCTGCAAGTGATTTGAGACAGCCTCTCTGCTCTTTCCTCTGCGAGGGAAGTGAAAATCCTCCAGAAAATCCAGCTACAGGGCTGTAAGCTCCTGGCCAGGCTCTGAGTCAGGTGTTTTGCAATACCAAGGGTCTTCACAATGCCTAGTGGATTGGGTGCTGCACAAAACATTTTGGCAGGTGTGGGTGTCTTCCAAAACAAAATGGGAAGTGTCCCCTTGGTCTTTTTATGTTTAGCTCATGGGGACTCAATCCCAGCTTTTGCATGTCTTTGAGGTGTCCTCTAGATTATGTCCCATGTCAAGGAAAGAGGAAATTTTGAGTTTTGTTGTCTCTTCCATAGACTATTTGCTTTAAACACAGCAATGATCCTTGAAACAAGAACAGGAAGTTCATCTTTCACCACCTGAGGAAAGAGCTACCTCCCTTGTTTGCATTTATTATCTGCACAACACACTGGTATCTCTCTGCTTTGCACGGACCTGCTGGGAAGCCCTGTTTGACCCAGCATGTGTGATAGGGGTTCTCCATGGAGGTTGCAGTTCTGCTACACATAGTGCACATCTATGAAGTGTTTGATTGTGGTGATGCACAGAGAATTTTGTGAAATTAGTTTTGGATAACGAGCAACAGCAAACCCTAACAATATGCACTGGAGTGGCTGGTGTGCATGCAATGAGGCAGGCTAAATGTAGTTCATTGAAAGCAAGGGGTCCCATCTGCTACGACACCAATGCAAGCACAAACACTTCTAACATCTTGCACACTTAAAATCAAGTAAATAACCATCTTGCTGACAGCTTCAGCAGGCTGATCAAAACTGATTGAATACATGATCTGAATTTATGTGTTATCTGCTTCAATATCCAAGTGATTATATATTTTAATGCATCAGATAAATTGATGAGAGTCTGGATACTGAGCCAGCGGGTGCATAAGGATCTTGATTGCTCAGGAATACCTTACAGTTATGGACATATGGGGAAAGACAGACATTCCTAAAATGTTTCTGTTATGTGACACAAAGAGAGTAGAAAAAAATATTCAAAAGTACTACTGGGTTCAGTGATCTAGTTTTCCCCACCATCTTGACACTGTGCAGTCAGGGACAGCAGTTGCACAGGCAAGCATCTGAACTGGCATGAAGCATGAGGGCTGTGTGTCTGTTCAAACACATCACACCTATGGAGAGATGTGTTAATTGTTTACATGAGGAAGCACATCCATGGCATCCACTGATACCAAGTGGAGCTCTGTAAAAGTCATAATTTCTTCCTAGGTGCCACTGTAGTTTGTATATTCACCTCTGGTGGCCAACTCTAGTTGTATCTGGCATAGCTGCTGATGAGGCATTAAGCAAAGTATTATTTTCACAGCACTGCTGGCATTCACAGTACTTTTGGGCAAGAGCATGTAACTGTTTATAAGCCAAGATGGCTAGTCCACAAAACCAGCAACAAGTTGGGAGGGTGTGTAAAAAGTAAGCAGTGTAAAGAGGAAAAAAAATATTATTTTTTTTTTGAAGACTTTTTCTAAAGGAGGAAGAAGATTATCTTGCCTTTATTACAAAGGATTTTCCTTTTGGTGTTTTCCTTTTTGCTGAGCATGGCAGAGTAGCGATTCATCATGAAATCTAGCAAAAGCAGCGTGCTGTGATGAGAGATACATGTCATACTTTGTTTGCTCAGTGTCTCAAGAGCTGTTCTAAGACCAAGTTTACAAGTCCTTAAACAAATGGAGACTCCTTTTGTTTTGAAAACTCTTGTTGGCACATTTTAATGTGCCAACAAAAAGCATAGGCCAGGGTGTGTGTGCTTCTACCGCACATTAGCATTTTTACTGGCCAGGCGATGTTTTTTCCTTTAGGGCTCACCACTTTATATCGATATACAAGGATGCTCTGTTCTGTCCCAGTGCCATGCCCTGCAGCTTGTCCAGTTCTAACTTCATCTTCTTATGCCCTGTCTGAGGTAGGTGGGATCCCTTGGAAACTTGCACATCCACCTAAGACTTCTGAATGCATAAACACAGAGGCTGGCAGGGCAGTTGTCCCACCAAACTGAGCCAGGGGTCCTGCCTACCCAGTCCCCAGTAATGGTACAGGTGTATCCCACAGCCACATGCCAGACAAGTGGCCTTCCAGCAGGGTCCCAGTAAGCAAAGGGAAGCCAAACTATATCCTTTTTCTTTTCCCATCCATTTGCTCTGTCTACAGCTGTTCTCATTACCTTTATAAACACCCTGTTCCAGTGCTCTGCTGGGTTTCAGAGTGTGGCTACGAAAGAGGTCTGACACATCCTGTGGCACCCAGGAGAGGAGCATAAATGTATCCTCAGGACCATTCCCAAATTATCCTCATTTTGTGAAGCTGTCAGAAACCACAGTAACGGCCTTGATGTGGAAAGGGAGTTTTGAATGGCAGTTGCTGATGCTTAATTTATTTCTCCTCCACTTGGTCTCATGACTGGCTCCTCCTTCCCTCTCCCACTCACTCTGTGCACTGTCGTTCTGCAACAGCTTTCCTTACATTTCACTGTACGCAGCCTCATAATTTTTACCACTGTGAAATGCTTTGGCATATAGGCAGTGAGGAAAAATCTGTGTAACAAGCCTCATGCCTTAGAAATATTTTGTGTGTTCCTCTACAGAGGATAGAAAGTGTAAAAACACAGGGGAAAGTACTCTGTGAAAAAGATGTATTGCTATATGTCACATGAACACTGTTTGAGAGTTACAGATTCCTGCACAAAACATAAGACATCATAAACAAATCTCCTGCTATCAACCTATATCAGAAACCAGAGCTCAGCTGCCATGAGGGTTGAGGCTTGGTAGAAAAGGGACAGGGAGGAGAGAGAGAGAGAGAGAAAGAGAGGAGCCCTCAGACACTTCCAAGCAGATTGCATCCTGCCTTTCTCATTCACACGCTCAGAGAGCGTGAGACCCAGGTATCCCTGCAGCCCCTGAACCCACACTTGAATGAAGCAGCAAGCTGTGATGGAGATGCTCCTGCTTGGCCCTTTCCCAGGTTTTGCTTGGAAAAAGCAGACAAAGCTGGTGCTGAAGCAAGGTGAGATGGTACTTTTGCTGTGTTCCCTCCACCAACTACATGGCCTCCCTGATGGGGATGCCACCGTGGCCACCCTGAGGTGGGGAAGGAGGACCATCTCCTACCTCCCCTCCTGCTGTGACAAGATACCCACCTTTCTCTGCACCATACCTGCCCAAATAGCACTTTCCTCAGAAAAAAGGTGCTGTGGGCAATGGAAGTAGCTGTGGGTTGCCTTTGAAGTGTCCTGAAGCTTAGCTGGTGCATGTGCATGTCTTGCTCACCCATCAAATGATGGGAAGGGAAGTCAAAATAGCTCAGTTGGAAACAACTGCCAAGGATAGAAAATTCTTACAATTGAACATGCCTTTCGGGAAGCAGGAGGGCAGTGCAATTTTGATGAGAAAGGCCGCTTTCATTTTGGGGTTAATCATGCAGGGTTCTGAACTCCTTCAGTCCTCATTCATGTTGATGGGAACTGACTGTCCTCAGGCTACCTGGCAGGCATGGTCGCTAGGTCAGTTCTCATTCCCCTCTTCCCCACAGTCTGTCACTTCACTTCCTAAAGATTGTCTTATTTGATGTCATCCATAGCACAGGGAATTAATGAGGTTTTCTTTCAGAGTCTTCCCATTTATCCCCAGAAAATCAGAGGAACCGATATTTCCCTCTGCTAGAAAATAAACCTCTAGGTAGATGAAGGAAAAGAGCACATTGGATGCTTGTACTGTCCCTTTCCCAGAGTGGGGAGGGGTTTGTTCCTGCTCTAGGTCTCTGGAAGTTATGCTGAAAAGAAAGAGCAACTGTTTGGTGTCTGGCTGCCCTTGTGGGCTTGGGTTCTTTCTTGTTTCAAAGCATTGCCAGCCCTCAGGGAGCACCTCTGAGCAGCAACCATGCTGTTCCTCAAGAAATGGATGCAAGGCACACTTAATGCCAATGACATCTTAATCACATAGTCTTTGAAAAGGGAAAAGGCCAAGACAAGTACTTCTATTAGCTTGAGAGTGATAGTATTTGATAAATAGGGCCTGCATGCATCTAGTTAAGATGCTCATATGCTGAGCTGTGCAATTCACAAAATGTAAATGGAGTGCTTATCAGATGGATTATTTTCCAAAAGCACAGGCAAAATTACAGTAATTACTTTTCCACCTGCTACATTATCTGTATTCCCAAGAAACTTTATAACTTCATACAGAAAATAAATAAATATTTACTTAAAAGATTGGAACAGCTGAGTAAAGGTTCCCTTCACTTCCCACAAAATCAGCGTTTTTCATGAACAAAGAGCTGTTCTTGGCAGCACAAGCTTTTCACCGGGGGTGGGGGGTGGGAAAACAGGTACTGTTGGTAGAAACTTTTTTCCAAGAGGATCACTTAATCACTTCTTTTCAGGATGCTATAGTTTCCCTAAATACCCACTTCTTTGACATGCCTTTAGGTAAGACATGCCCTACTATTCTTCCTTCAGCAACTGAGTGCTTAGACACAGGTTCTTAGATAAAACAGCCAAGGTTATTGCCTGGGAATAATCAATATGAAGAACATGCCATTTTAATGCAACATAAAGATTCATCTGCTTTGTCAAACCACAGCACTTTTTCTCCCAATCACGTACAATGCCTTTGTTTATTCTTTCTGAATCACAAAATATAAATCTGAAGTACAGGCTTTAAAGCTAAAAAAAAAAAATCATCTGCCAGGGCTTGTTCAGCTCATCAAACTGTAGATCATGGTGTAATTCTAACACCAACTGGTTCTACAGCATCTCAGAGCTCCACAGACAAGTAGTAAGCCAGCCTTGTAACACTCCCCCATCCATCCCAAATGTAAGCATTTTAATCTGTTTTAGTTGCTGTTTTATCATCACATATGAAAACCAAAAAGTGTCTCTGTCAATTGTGTTCTTCATTACTCTAGCATTATAGTGCCCACAGTCTTTAATGTGTTTATCCTCAAAATTCCCCCATGTGGTAGGAAGTGCTGTTCTATTGTAACTGAGAAACTGAAGTGCAGAAAAGTTAGAAGACTTTGCACATTGCCACCTGGGAATGTCATAAGGGGTCAAGAGCTCAAGCCGTGAATTCACTCAGGACCTTCTCACTTCCTTTCAAGCTTGCATTTAAGGAAAATTGTTCACAGCACCTCTCTTCTCTGACCTGGAAATAATGCAGTGTCCTCACGGGGCATATCTGGATCTAAGGCAACCTGGCTGGCTGTGCACTGAAACAGCCTCAGAGCAATCACACTGTTCACCATGAGCTGTGAGGATGGGAACGAGCAGCTGGGTGGTGCTACACACTTTAGCAAAAAGCCCAGAAGGACATCCATTCCCTTAGTGCTAGCACCAGGATCTGAGGCTACATCTTCTGATCTCAGCTTCTTCCCGCAAAATGCAAGCGCGCAGTACACAAGTTAACGTGTGCATGCTTGGTAGCTGGGCAGAGACCTTATAATGGGAGGGGCTATGTCACCCCCCAGACATCCATTTGAGCTTAAGCAAGCAACACAAGTTCAACCTCATCCAGTTCAGTCCATGCCCTAAGTCCACGGAGGTATCAAGAAAAACATTGCTGTCCAGTAATGACATGCACTAGGTGCAAATAGTTGAAGACAGCTCAAAAGATATCAAGTAGCTAATTGAACATCGTAACTGCACCAC
Organism: Falco peregrinus; assembly: GCF_023634155.1. Lineage (NCBI taxonomy): Eukaryota > Metazoa > Chordata > Aves > Falconiformes > Falconidae > Falco > Falco peregrinus. The sequence continues at coordinate 89,106,608 of NC_073724.1, forward strand.
TACACAAACTCCTTGAAAGAGCAGCAAAGGGTGAAAATTGCTGATGGCAATTTCCACAGTGGAGTAATTTTGCTCCAAGGCAAAGAGAGTGGTGAAGGAGAGAGAGAATATATATGTATGTCAGTGTAGGAGAGGGTGAATTCGTACAAGAGGGAGTGCATTAGAGTATGAGTGAGTGTGGAGGAGGGTTAGAAGCGAGTTTCTCAGAATTAGGGCAAATTCTGCATTTATAGTAGATCTTGCAGAGAAGCTACATGTGTGCATATGCATACACATGGTCATCGCGGGGTCCTTTGTGTTTAAGACTCTTGTTTGGATATATATTTCCAGTTCTTGCAAGTGTAGGAAAAAAAAGCCTTGAAGGTAGGATTGAAGGCCAGCTGTAGATGCAAAACCCAGAGGGTGTAGCAGAATTCAATATATATGTCACAAGATTCATTCTTTTTTCAGAGTGGAAAGATGGAGAGGGGAGATGGCAAGGGGGGACTGTTGCTATAATTGCCTGCTGGTAAAAGGCTGGCGCATAGGCAATATTTTTCAAGAGGAAGCGTAGTGTGGATGGACAACCCACCTCCATCACTGGGCAGAGGAAGACACGTAGAGGGTCCTGTGTCACTAAAACTAAGAAGTAGGAATTAAATTGGCACAGATTCCTCATTCCTCCCTCTTTCACCATACCAGTGCATTCAGATAAGCGAAAAAAAAAAAAAAAGATGCTGTTTGCTATAACTCAGGGTCATGGGGTGTACACAGGAGCACACTACTTCTACGAAATCAAAGGTTGAACCAGTGAGAAACTATGTTCCATGGCAATTTAGTAGAAAATATCTCTTTGAGATGCGCAGTGCAGTAAATCCAAGGCCTTTGTGCACACTGCATCTCTCCAAAATATATGCCAGGCAAACAGAGTCAGATGTTTAGGCTTTGGTTCCTACTCATTGCTGGTTTCCCTGGTAATCCACTCTAGCAGTATTCCATCTTTGAGACTCCTAAACACAATTTTTTGGGCTCATTTCCAGTCACTTATGTTTCCAGCGGGAACAGTCTATTTCTTACTTCTCCCACTTAGGCACAGCAATTTATACTTCTGATTCACGCTGTGGAGGACAGAGAGGAAGATTTTATAGTGGTAATGCCAATTGTCCCCTATCCCACAGTAACTTTAAAGTGCTTGGCAAAACCTCAGGAGGGGTGGAAATGTGTGACAGGAAAATAAAGTGTTCATGTAAGTATCAGAATTGCACTTTACATTTCCCATAACCCCCAAAAAATCATGTTTACAAAGCCAAAGTCTCTTCTAATTAAGAAAACACCTCACAAGGCAAGGATTTCACCTTTAAAGATGTTTCCTTTACCCCTGTTTCTGAAAGTATCAAAGAGCGAAGCAAATATATTCCCAGCGGTCATTGATTGTAAGACATCATTGATCTCTTGGTCAGTAGCTAAAACACTTTACCATGACTGTATTAACCTATGGATGAATCTAACTGTACATTAAGTTGCCTGTCTTTCCTTTACCCTTGCAGTGGTTCAGTGCAGCATTGGCTAAGGATGAAAAACATTTATTAGGGCAGTTTGTGTGGAACAGATTTATTCCTCAAATTGTCCACAGTTTGAAACTCCTAGCACCAGTAGTCCCTACAGCCAGTGTTATGATCATGTAAAGGATTAAGGAAACCCATCTTTCCCTGAGTCTGTCCTTTTCTATTACTTCTATAAGGGAAATGGAATACAATCCTGAGATTTGGGCTGGCTGCTTGCTGACCTTACAGGGCACAGCCAAATTATTGGAGATGAATGTTTCTCTCAAGATGCTGTTTTCTATTATGGTCTTCTTTAGGAGTGGAAGCCATCTGGGATTGACTGTTCAAATGGAACTCGATTTCTAAAAGCTTTACAGCTTTACTATGTGCATGTGGCAATAATTACTTGAAATGTAAAGGCTGTATGGATTGTGTTTTACCAAATGATTTAGATATTTGTGATGGGTTTCCACCTGTTCAAGTTTTGATTGCCAATTCACTCTATGCAGAAAAAAGTAGAGAAGGATCAACATTGTGTAACTGAGGTAAACACCTCTTGAGCTCTCAAAAGCTGCTTAACTGGTTCCCATTATTGAAATGTCCTCTTGACTGTGGACTATCACAAACTCCACATATGAATTTTTAAATTGGTTCAAAGCATTAGGCCACAAGCTGTCAGCATCTTTGGAATAATTTAATGGTAATGAAGTTAAAGATAGCATTCAAAATAACCCCTCTAAAATGCCAAATCATTAACACACTCTTGCATAAATCCCACTTCCAAATGAAAGCTTTTACAAGATTCCAAGAAGTTTTGCATGTTAGAGCCCAAGTATGTTCATGCACAACTGTGAGTGATACTGCATAAGACAGAGAAGCAATTGAGAAGTCATCAAGGCCCATAGGCCAGAAACTATAAAGTTCCAATTTGAGTTAAGATGGATAACAAATATCATAATACACCCATATGAATTCATCATCAACAGCTTACCTCTTATGGTGCCTGGTTATGGGTTGCAGGTTCTCCCACTTGTCTCAGCTATGCTAGACACCAGCTGTAGTCAGAGTCCAACTCAGTTGTCCTCACACAGGGCACCAATTGTCACAGCACAAACAAACCAGTAGGCTGCAACAAGGCTTTTACCATCAGTCAGATTCTGTTGTCCATCCTAGTTCTCCTTCCCCCAAAGACCAAACCACACTAAACCCCCACCCCCTCCTATAATCATCAGGGCTTTTTAACTACTTAGTGGAACGAGCTACAGCTGCACATCACCCATGTCAATCCACCCACTGCCTTCGAGGCAAGACCACAGCTGCATGTTATCAATGCTAATCAACCCACTGCCTTCATTCCTCTACACTACAAGAACCTCAAAACGCTTTTTGCATATGGATGATATTGGTATTTTTATAGACTGGAGAATTAAATGGGAATTCTAGGTCTCAATTTTCATGTTGGGTCTAGTGGGCAGATACAATCCACATTAGCCTAAGCTAAATCCCACACCAATGGACTTGTAGGTGTCTGCAATGATAATGACTAAGCTACTATCGTGTTCCTGGTGAGTGGGGTCAGGTGAGCTACTCATCTGGCTGCATACAGGAGTGTGTACCTCTCCCTAAAGCAGACATCTACACCTGGGTAGCTGAATAGCCCTGCAGACTCTCTCAGCCTAGGTTAGTGACTCGCTTTTCCATTGCCTGTAACGGGACTATAGGCACTCTGCTCACACACCAACCTGTACCTTTGGAAATGTAAACTAGGGCTCATCCTTCGCAGAACCTACATGTTTTTGAGCTAGGTAAGCAGAGGCTTCAGTTGTGTCTCTGTGACTGGCTCCTTATAGACACAGATGGGTTTGGACATCACCTGAAAGACGTTGCAGTGCAAGGAATGCTGTGCCATGCAGTCCCCATGGCCTGACTGCTCCTGTGCAAGGCAGCACTGGGCATTAAGGTTCAGGTCCCAAGATCCCTTTCCAAGGAGGAAGAAAGATGCCAACCTGCAAGCCTCTAGTCTTTGTTTCAAGGCTGCTGAGCCGCTCTGTGTTTATTTTCCAGTTTGGTTTAGGCAGAACAAGCTGCTCGATGCACATAAGTGCACTGGGCTGCTGGGGAGTCCGTAGACTAGCTCCAGCTCAGTCCTTCAGAGGAGAGCAGACCTGAAAACTCTATTCTGTGTCCTCACACACCTTCAGCGGAAGGTGTCCTTGCCCATGGCAGAGGGGTTGGAACTAGGTGACCTTTAAGGTCCGTTCCAATCCAAACCATTCTATGATTCTATGACTTCAGAGAGCACCATGCCATGAAGATATTTCTGAATTGCTCTTTGACCCTGGGAAGAGCTTCGTGAATTTCTTCCATGGTTCTCTCAGCCCACTCTTTCGATTTTCCTCACTGAACTCAGATACTGTCTTCTATACTGAGGGCAGTGGAGAAGGATACCATCTTCACTGGAGACTAAAGTCTGACTCTCATATGTGGATATATTGAATCCTTACAGAGCTATTTGTTTTACAATTGATTGTGTATTGGTATTCTGAGAAAGGAAACATTCAGTTTATCTTGCACTTTGGGACTAGTTCAAACAAATGTATTGATAATGGTAATGTTGTGATCAGCCTACTTAGGAGGCAGTAAACTGGCACTGGAGTTAACGCAACCAGCTCTGTAATAATTTTTTACATTGACCTACCATGTCTAGTTACATCCAGACCGGCCATTAAAATCACATTCATTGATCAGACTTCTGTTACCTGGGAAGACACTGCTGATGTTGGGTGGTAAACCTTATCTTCACAGGGACGAGTCATTGCTGGTGCACATGTTCTGATGTAGAAAGCAGAATAACCTTTGGCTGAGATGACCAAGTGGAGCAGAAGCTTCTGAAAGTGACTGAAGCCTCTCTGCAGTTGATACATGAGTGGTAAGATTCCCCTCCGGACCACGTCTGTTAATCTATTAATTCTCAGACTGCTGGATGAAGGTGTGATCATCACCCGCTCCTTCCAGCAGCACATCATCAGCAAGTCTCTCTTCAATGCAACAATATCACAGCTGTAAGATCATCATCCTACTGAGGACAAGAGGGCTGTACTTGGGGTCTCTGCTTTTACCAAGAAAAGCTGTACTCTACCAAGCTGTAAAAGGCTGCCCCGGAGCATGAATTTGACACCAGTTCAATGACCAGTCATTATAGCAGATCTGGATAGGTCAACCAGTTTTGAAGTCTTTTCCTCCTTCAGTATAAGTAGGGAATATCAAATTAAACTGCCTGTTCAAAACCAAACTTCTTCACAATAAACAGTCTAGTTGTGTAACACCTTGCTACATGGCACAGCAAATGCCAAAAGTTTGTGTTAGTTCCCCAAAGAAATGGAATAAATTAACAGAAGAAAAAAATCATTAAGGGATAATAAACACGTAAGCATCAGCTCTGGAGGCCCCTACTTGGTATGGGTCTTGGTATGATTAAGATCTGGTCTAACCCATTATGTCTGCTTTTAGAATTCACCCTGCTTCCCATTTTGAGAACAATATTGTCCATAAACAACGCTACATTTTGGCCTTGCAAGATTTTACAGTATACACTTTTTCCAGTTTCCAATGTACAGGAAACAGAAACAAGGGAACAGTGAAGAGTAGCGTTTGCCTGGCTCCCGCACTACAAATCTGTCACTGCAAGGCACAGGCAAAGCAGATGCCAGACTCAGAATTACAGCTGTGCCTGATGCACCAGCACTGCAGCCTGAGGATTAGAGGTGCAGATGTGTGTGTTGATCCTAATGCTGTACTCTTTTTCTGGGAGGACACAGGAGTAGAAAACTGCGACAACTGGAATTATAAAAAGCCTCACTAGTCTGGGTTCAAATTCCTGTTTAACAAACTACATTGTTCTCTTAGGGTTTCTTCATATTTCCTGACCTCCTCCTGGCAAAAAAACCCAACTGTTGGCTGGCATTGAATTTTCATGTGTAAATTTATTTATTTTTTTGTATGTCCAAAAAACCAGCTGCTGACTGGCATTGAATTTTCATGTGTAATTTTTTTTTTTTTTTTTGTATGTCCAGGATCATCTTTGTATATCTGTGGCATTTTATCTTGGGACATGAAAGCTGCCTATGCCCCTTTGGCATCAGCAGTGTTAGCATGTCCACGACTGGTCACTTGACAGCTTCCTCTGCTTACCTTACAGCAATCCCCTTCTTCTGTCAATACTTGGGACAGGTCAATAACTTTGAAAAAAACACTAGATTAAATCTAAGGAATGGGAGGGAGTTTACATGATTTGAGCTAGCACAGCACTGTATAGGTTCATTAAACATCTATTTTTAGAAACTATTTTCTTTTAAGATGCATTTATGATGTGTATCTATATGGCTTTTCCCCCTAAGTGTCTGGGTTTAGAAGCAGTATGAAAAGTCATTTCATGTTTAAAATACCATCACATTCTCCTGGCTGGTGATAAATATGGGATTTGACACTAGGGAAATGCTCTTCTATTAACCTGATCAGTGTTTTTGTTTGTTTGGTTTTTAATTTGTCCCTTTAGAAAAATTCTTGTAACCCCTTGGACATATTTTTTTTTCTTTTCCTCCTCAGAGATCCTGAGATGATATTGAGTTACTTGGGAAATTAGATTTGTCAGCTTTATTTCTGGTTGCTGTCTACATTAATTTTATAATTAAAACCCAAAGATGTGTGTCTAATATGTATGAATCTACAAAAAGCAGAAAGAAGAAGTATGCTTAGGCCCATACAAAAGAAGTAGTTTGGCACGTGTCAGTGTTACATTTCAATGCAAGAAAGGAAATATTTTTTTGGCACAGAGCTCAGAGAACATGTAGGCAAACCAAGCAAAAACTCATGAATCTGAAAATTAGTCTGTGAAATGTTTGTATTCACAGTCAGCTTTTGCTAAAACATTCAAATACAAATTATTGGATTGCAGATTTGGTATGCACTGCGGGTTTTGCTCATTTGTACATGTATTACTTACATCACATTTTGTATGTAAGGCTGGGATAGGGACGGAGAAAAAGTTTAATCAGGGAACTCCTCTCCTACCCACATCCTCTCAATTTAATTTTCTGCTGATTCTGATCATTCTACAAGTTTTAAGTAAGGGGAAATATATGTTTTCTTCTCCTCTGTTCTGTAATGTCTGGCATTATTATTCACCACATACATTATAGCGAGCTTTGTCTGCAGCATCATGACCTTTGTGTGGCTTGCCTCTTTTGGAGGTGCTGTGAGTAAATCACTGCCTGTGTGTGTTGGCAGTGGCAGCATTCTCTGCTGGTGGGTACTTTCCCACAGCTGGGCTGCTTTCGGGGGGCAGCAGCAGCAGGGTGGTGCTCTGCAGATTTAGGAGCACCCTGGGCAACAGCAATCGCAGTCCCTGCCACTGAAAACCCTGCTTCAAACGGCAACGTTTACCAGCTGTTCCCCTGTTTCACTAAAATCAGAAGGCTCTACAGAGGCTGACAAGCTGTGGTCTAGCATTTCCAGTGAGCCACAGATGAAGATGGGTCCATGAATTCAGCACACCTTTAATGAGGTGGCATTGCAGGATCCTGGACTGTACTGAGCACTAGATCTGTCTGAGAGCCTAAACTGGGATGAGATACAGTCACTGCCACAGACATGCAGCAGCTCTCTGTATTTCAGATAAAGTTATAATTGGCTGGATGTTGTAACCCTTGATTTTCTAGCAGCTACCTGTGATGAAGAC